>NC_067402.1:161312219-161912219 GCF_016432865.1 Antechinus flavipes
TAATCTGACTTTTAATCTTCTGGGATGGTATTTAAAAACAGGTTTTTTCCTGATTTCAAGACTCCAACAATTCCTGGCTCTAATATATACTATGTTTCTACAGACCTTTGATTTCTTTGGAGTATATGCCTTGTATTAATATCTTTAGATAAAGGGCAGAGATAATTTGTTCAGTATGATGTCAAATCATTGTTCAGAATAGTTGAGCCTAACCACATGTTCCAGGCTAGCTTCTTAAAATTTGCATCTAGTTTATTATTCTCTTATCTCCTAGTGTTCCATCAGAGAAGGAACTGTATGTTTTGAGAAGCTGAAGTCTGTTACCTGGTAGACCATGCTAGAAAAACTAATAACATAATTTTTTATATCATCCACTTTTTATTTTTGCATACTTCTGCTTCTCTTATCTCCTTGTTCCTTCTCTTATTTAGTTCTTCTTCTACCTGGTAAAATCTCCCAATGCCCATCAAAATTCTGTTCCAATCTGACTTCTTTAATATAATTTTCCCTCTCTATTCCAGCCTTGTCTGGTCTTCCCCTTTTTGAAAGTTCTGCAGTTTATCTGGTGCCATATAGCATTTACTCATAGTAGTTTCATAATATTTAATGTGCTTCATGAACCTATTTTTGAATATGAGCATTGTGAAAAAAAAGTATTATTCTCTATTATTCCAATCACTAATTCATTCTTTCAACAAGTATTTATTGGACACTGGTTTGGTCTAATATAGTGTGCTAGGTATGCTAGAAGATAGGAACTTGACCTGTGATATTCTTGGCATAAGGAATACCCTTCACTATTTCAAATCAAATCTTCTCTGAAACTTATTGTCTAAGATCCTATTTGTCTGAGGAAGGATTGAACCAATTTTCCTGTTTCTGAAGCTGGTTCTCTATCTAAACTACTTTTTTGCTATATAAGATGAGAAATTCAAAAAATAAGTAATATGCACTGACCTTGGCTTTCTGAGAACTCAAAATTTAATTAAATAGGAAAACTACTTGAAATAACAATAGGGAAAAACCATATATAATTCTGTTAGCTCTAATACTGTGCTAAGCACATAAGAAGAACAGAAAATATCTTTTTGGTTTGACTGATGGAAATTCATTCTGCACAGGGAAGAAGTGAATGAGCATGCTAGATATTGTTTTAAAATCAGTTGCAGTGAGCTTGGAATTCAGTCTATTCTTCCCAGGATCATAATGGCTGGAAGGGAATGCTCAAATAGAGAATATAATAACCATGGTTTACTGAAGTCAAATCTCTGAAAATAGTATTTAATTTGAACTTGATATTGACAAGGATAACAATGTAGTCCTTGACATTGCAGTCCGCAAATACACCATGCTATTATTACTATTATTTTAAAATTTCTTGGTGTGAGTTCACCGTGCAAATACATTTAACTTTCATTGCTATGTACACAGTGGTGAACACTGTGGCTTGTTTAAGGTGATTATCAGTGTAAAAGTGTATGAATAAATCATCCTTTGCCTTCCCACCCTCCCACAATAAGGTGACTCCAAGGAAGGTGGTTCAATGAAACACACTGGGGAGCTTTGACTTAAAGAAGTCATTAAATTTTACATGTAACAGTAACAGAATTGTATGAAAACAGGGATAGCTGTTTCTGAATACTTCAGAGTAAAATTGAAATGCAGTATGCATTTCAATTAACCAGCCAAACTCCAAGAATTTTGAGGGCCTTTCCTACATATCTAGCAGTGTATTAGGGGCCAAAGATTATTTAACAGAATTATACAAAACAAAAGTTCATTTCTCTGTGAATAATATTGCCATCATTGAAGAGGGAGGTGGGGGGAAGAATGGGAAGGACCTGATCATCCCAATTTCACTGATATGGAAGTTCATGGTATGAAAACTGCCGTAGTGGATGTAGATTGTTCTCACTGGTAACTTATAGTTTTGACTGAATCATTGGCAATTTAGTGACTTTCTCAGTCATACAACTAGGATATGTCAAAAGCAGACCTTAACCTAGTTCTTTAACTCAAATATTAATGATGCTCTTTCTATTAATCCATACTGACTCTCTTTGAATGCATAACACTTGGTTATTATTAAAAAATAAAGTATTTTTCAGAGTTGGTGGATAGAATGTTGAACCTTAAATTAGAAAGTTGTTGTTGAATCATTTTTTGTTGTTGTATCCAACACTTGAGTCCATTTGGGTTTCTTTTGGCAAGGATACAGAACTGTTTTGCCATTTTCTTCCCCAGTCTTTTTATGGATGAGGAACTAAGACCAACAGAATGAAATCATTGTCCAGGGTCAGATAGCTAGTATTTGAACTCAGCACTATGGATCTTCCTGACTCCAGGCTCAGCATTCTATCCACTGCACCACCTAATTGCCCCCTAAATTAGAAAGACATAAGTCAAAATATAAATTTGGGCACTTACTAGCTGCGTGATCTTGACAGGTCTCCTTAACCTTGGTCAGCACAGTTTCTTCATCTGTAAAATGAAGAATATAAAACTACCTACTTTCTAGTGTCATTATGGGAATAAAATGAAAAGAAAAACTACAAATTGCTTTGCGAAACTTAAAAGTACCATAAAATGCTAGCTATTATTATTATTAAAATGAATAAAACATATTTACACAATGATTTAATGTTACAAAGTTCTTTCTACACATTTTATTTTTTTAATTGTTGTAAATTCATTCTTAATACACATTGCTTTATGAATCATGTTGGAAGAGAAAAATCAGAGCAAAAGGGAAAGAAAAGAAAAAAAGAAATGAACATAGCATGTGTTGATTTACATTCAGTTGCCTTAGATCTTTTTCTGGATGCAGATGGCATTTTCTGTGTAGTCTATTGGGATTACTTTGGATCACTGAACTGCTGAGAAAAACCAAGTCTTTCACAGTTGATCATTGCACATTCTTGCTGTTATTGTGCATAATGTATTCCTGGTTCTGCTTGTTTCACTCAGCATCAGTTCACTCAGCATCAGCATCAGCCTCATCACCAGGCCTTTCTAAAATCAGCCTGTTCATCATTTTTTACAGAACAATAATATTCCATTACCTTCACATGCCATAGCTTGTTCAGCCATTCCTCAATCGATGGGTATCCCCTCCTTTTCCAATTCTTTGCTACCACAAAAAGAGCTGCTACAAACATTTTTGCATGTTGGTCCTTTTCTCTCCTTTATGATTTCTGTGGGATACAGATCCAGAGGTGGGTCAAAATATACCTTTTCTCATTTTATTCTCACAACTATGCTGAAAGGTAGATAGTCTAACTACTATGGTCCTCATTTCACAGATGACAAAACTGAGGCCCAGAGAAGTTTATTAATTCCCATTAGAATAATCCCTGAGAATAGGGATTTTTTCTTTTTTTATTTGTACACTCAGTGCTTTACACAGTGAATGCCTAGTACAAAGGAAACACTTAATAAATGCTTGCAGGTTGATTATTTGATTGTCTATCAATCAAACTGGGTAGGAAGTAGCAGAATTTGAACTTAAATCCAATTAGTAACTGTCTTTGAATAGAATGATTCCATACAATAATAAAAAGAATTAAATTTAAAATAAGTTTTAAAACCACAAAAATAGAGTGTAAAAATCTAAGGAGAAAAGAGAACATTTATTTGATGAGAAGCAGAGAATAAATGGGGTAGAAAGAGCTCAGAAAGCTGTTCTTTGGCTCTAGGTTCAGCAGAGTAGGCTCTTGTATCAAGTGGTACCAGATGGTGTGAAGAGGCCAATGTTAGATAAAGGAAAGTGGGAGGAAATTGATCTTCAGCAAAACCCTCTTAAACCAGCTTCTCTTTGGAAAGTTTTCCCGTGTGAATCCATATATTCTGGCCTTATAGCTACAATTTCTCATTTTGCCTCTAACGAGTTTCACCTGTTAAGGAATAGCTGGATATGGTGGAAAACTTTATTTGGGCTTTAGCTCTGGCTGTAACTGGTTGTGTAGTCTTGAGCAAGCCTTTTTATGACTTAAAACCCTGCCTTCCTCATCTAAGAAACTGAGAGGTGAGACTTGATTTATTCCAAGGCCCTTTCCAACTTGAAGATTATTGAGCCTAAGTTTTTATTGTTTTAACAAACCGGCAATAAGTTCCTTGTGGTGAGACATTGTGTTGTCTGCCCTCAATTTAGGCCTTAGTCAGAGTTTTGTAGAGTGTGAGTGATTAATAAACATTTTTTGAATTGAATGGAATGGAAAATATCTTAAAACGGATTTTACTTCAAATGCATTCCTCTTCTACTTAAAGGCTGTGTTTACAAGGGGCACACATGTGACAGCTCAACCTAATCCTAAAATTAATATTTCTGAAAGTATAAAATCAAAGGATTATTTCATGTTGAAACTCAAATTTAAAGGGAAAAAAAAGAAAGAGATGAGGAAGTGGGCTTGGAAGCCTAATAAATAAGGGCTTCCTCAGGCTAGGTGAGGACAGGAATTTCAAAGATAAGATAATTTCTTAGAAATTATGATGCACCTGTTTGCCGGGATTCCCCATGGGTTAGACTAGCCACTGAGGCTTAAGTTGCAGTTGACAAAGGTTTGAAAAGCTGAACTCCTGAATGAGGATTTCAGTGAGGAATGTGAAAGGGCAGTGTTGTGCAAGAGGAGATAGCCAGCAAAAGGATGATTTTATTTATAGAAAGGAAAGTAAACAGGAGGTGAAAATGGAGTGACATCTCTGGAATGAGGGGAGTAGATAAGGAACTGCATTCACACACACACACACACACACACACACACACACACACACACACACATACACCCACAAAACAAAAAAACAAACAAACAAAAAAAAAAACAGATGTGGAATTTATTGGAGGAAAATGGGGAGAGGAAATCTACCTCCAACCCAGCCTACTCAAAACTCTGGTCCAATGCTGAAAATATAGTCTATATTCTGAAGCTGGAAATATTCATCAGTGTGTTAAATGTCACACATTCTAAAAATAAGAGATGAGTTTCAACAGCCCCATAGTCAAAGACCAATCATTGGAATTTTGCTTGTATGATGCCATAGCAATTCAGATGGCTCTTGAGTCTCCATGGCAACAGTCTGATGCTACCTTTTGTTCGCTGGTGATCTGTCTAGTCACATGATACCCGAGTGCATTGCATAGGAAATGTAGAGCAGCAGCTGATCTGATTTTCATAATTAGTGGCACAGTGAATGTAGGCCACTGTGAGGGACTTTTACAAGGATTCATTCCAGGCTTTACAAGTCAGACCTGATCCTGCTGATTATCTTTCCACTGGGAATGACTAGCCCATTGGATGCTTATCTATGTCCTGTTTCAGTACTTCTCTCTTAAAAAGTAGCTTGCTAGTTTGTTAAAAACCATATGTCTTTTCAGATAAAATCCCTTCCCCCCAGTGAGGAATCCTTCAGGTTCTTTATCGTCATCTTGGACTTCAAATCCTTGCATCTCCTCTTCCTGCTGTCAATGTGACTTTGGGAAAATAATTTAACTCCTCTGGGCCTCTATTTCCCCTCTATAACATGAGGATATTGAACTAAATAATTTCTGAGGCCTCTTTAATTTCTTAAATCAAGAATTCTTAATCTGGACTTCACAGACTACCAAAGGATCTGAGGATAAATTTCTGGCGATCTGTGAACTTGGATGTGAAAAAAATACATCTTTATTCTTATTTACCTCTAACTAAAATTTAGCATTTCCTTTGATCGTTTAAAATATTATTCTGAGACATTCAAAGACATCTATGGCACAAAAGGGCAAAGAACCCCTGTTTCAAATCTCTAATGGTCCTATCAATTGTACCAGCAAGTGAGAATGATAGATGGTCCTAATTGATTACCATAGATGCAATTCATACTCTTATTTTGTTTCTTGATAGTGTGGTCTGCTGGGCAGAAGAACAATATGCTGGGATTTGGGGAAATACATTTCAATTCTCTATATTTCCCTATCCAAGGTTATGGTGATATAAGAGAATGTAAAGATCATCAGACCAGAGAGTCATAAATTTCAAGCTGAAAAGGAAAAAGATAAGATTAACTAGATCAACTCCATTATTTCTACTCACCTCAGAGGTTGTTTTTTAAGGAATTGGTAGACGGAGCAATTGGAAGGTAAATCAGATCAGGAAGCAGTTCTAAAACACAATCCTTACAGTAAAATTATAATCATTACTAATAATATTTATTAAAGTCCCCAATATGAGTAAGATGCAACTAGCAAAGCTATGATGTGGAAAAGTAATTATTAAGAGATGAAATACTGCCAGGCTGGGCATTTGGAGATGAGTGTTCAAGTCTTGGCTCTAAGGGCAGCCAACTATTAATTTTGAACAAGTCATTTAATATCTTTGTGCCTCATCTCTAGAATGAGGGAAACAAAAGTAGAAGCCCATAAATTCTATTATTCTACATAATATAGATAGTTGGAGAGACAGGATTTATTTATAAAAAGATAAATAACATAAACCATTTGGCCAAATGAGACATACGGTCAGTAAGTATTATAGGTACTCAATGGAAGAAAAGATCAACCTATGATATCATATGCTGTCCAGGAAAGGAGTCAGGGAGAAGGATGAACTTGACCTGAGCCTTGATGTGAAAATATGATGAAAGGTTATAGACAAGGTATATGAAAAAAAAGAATCATCCAAATGTAAAGTAAAGAGAAGAATGTTCAATATACACAAAGGCCAACTTGGTCTGATTGAAAAGAGAATAAGTGAGCTGAATATGGACTCAGGAAACAGATTCAAAGCATTCTTCTCTCCTGGATATTATTTTCCGTCATTCCATGCTTTTCAGTTATACAACTGTCTGAATATATTTGACCATCCTGAGAAATATACTGGACTATTTTAATAGTTTTATATGAGGTATTTCTGGGACTGGCAGTCATCTATATAGGAAAAGAATAAAAAAGTCAGCATTTTCTTCAAGCAGATAATGTGTTTCCTTATTCCATTTCCCCTCTTTTATTTCTGACTTATGACCCATCTGCCATACATCTGGAGTTTCTTTGAGAGATTTCTTTTTCAGAAAAGTGGAAAAGAAGATCTGCCCCAAACCTATTTGAACCAAAGTTGTTCTCACGTATAAATGTATTTCATGAGATGCATATGCCAAAGACAGACCTCTGGCAGAGAGCAGGTCTTTTTTGGAACCTTTATGAAAAAGCAGAGGCAAGAACCATATTGGAAGAGAAGACATGAATGGATGGCAATTTGCAGCAGTGTAATGAAGAACCAAATTGATGAGATCCATTGAAGTATCAAAATAGATCTAGTCTTAGAGATTGAAAAAAAAAAGGATGTAACTCACTGTAAATCAATAAGCATTTATTGAACACTATATGCAAGGCACTGTGCTAATAAATGAGGAACAGAACAAATTACTTTAAACTTTCTTTTACCTTCCTTTTGAAGGTTGCTGAGGAATATTTTCCCCATTATTCAGATCAGAATGTTTTATAAGAGAGGTTAATTGATATAACTAAGGTTATTCAATATTTCAAGGACCTGTGATTTTATTGATGTAAGTCCTTGTTTCCCTCATGCAAATCACAATCTCTTTTGGAATTAGTGGTCTTTAAAAGTTGCAATAGACTAAAAATTCATCATCTTAAGGCCAAATTGTTTATAAGACTCTGAACTTTATTGAGGTTGTCTTTGGAAACACTCTGTCCTTGGGCCCAGGCTCAAAGTATTTTGGACTCGGTAATATATGTCAGTGGATAGATATAATACAGTGGACAGAGTTCTCAGCCTGGAGTCAGCAAGAGTCATCTTCCTGACTTCAGATCTGGCCTCAGATACTTCCTAGCTATATGATCCTAGCCAAGCCATTTAACTGTTTGCCTCAGCTTCCTCATCTGTAAAAGAAGCTGGAGAAGTAAATGGCAAAACACTCCAGTATCTTTGCCAAGAAAACCCTAAATGAGGTCATGAAGAGTTGGACATGACTGAATAATCACAAATATATTCCAGAGCTTGTGTTGTACAATTATTCCCTTTGGGAACTTAGGATCATCTTATGCCATGATGAGGTTTAAGAAGACTTTAATGGACAAATGTTTTTCCATAAGGCAGAAAAAAAGAGGATAAATATGTGATTTGCCCTCTGGTTTTAAAGAATCAATACCTCATTTCCCAGAATGCAGATAGGTCTTAATTGTTTTGAATAATTAATCTTTTGAAATATTCATATGTATTCAAATTTTCATTATTCAAAGTCATAATTATGTAAAATTTGTTAATTGGTTCCAACTCAATGAAAATATGCAGTGGAGATTCAAACAATACAACCCCACTTTAAACAATGAAAAAGCAATTTAACCCATGGCTTACTTCCATGTCAATTGGATCTCTTCTTCTTAAATATACCAGGTAAGATTTTAGCAAATTCTCATTTTCACAATTCTTTTGTAATTTATGTCTTGCCATTATGAAAATAGTTTATCTGTCCCTGTTGGAACAATTTATCTGTTAAAAACTAAGTTTCCAGTCTGCTTTTAAACATAAAATATTTATTCAAAATGGTGGTTAATATAGAAGAAACTTGTATCCTAACCACCTTAGTAAAAGCAGATGAGGAATAGTTATGTTTTAATCTTTTAGATGAGAGTAGTTTCCTATTTTCCTCTTTCTTACAGTGGTCCCCATCTGGGTCATTACAAAAGAAACAGAACACTTGAGAAAATTCTAGTAGCCTCAAAGCACTAAAATTACTGCTCCCACTATTCTCCCTTTTTTCAACTAAAATAAACACTACTGCACTTGTAATTGCAGCTTCTGCTTCCTCACACACTTCTGTTCTCCAATGCTGATGAGCCCATCATCACAATCTGGTTCCTGTAAGTGCCCCAGATTTGACTTAGGAAAGTTGACTGTTCATCCAGAGAAAACCACTGCCCATGTCCACCATCTTTCCCTGATGTCCCTTTCTTCCTTTTTTTCTTCTTCTCTTCACAGTATTATCCCAGGATACTCTAGGGCTCTGGAAATAAGCAGTCTGGAAAATGAAGTATTTTTCTACCATTCCCATGTCTGCAGCAGGATTCACTTGGGTGGACTCCTATCCAAGCCTCACAGAGTTGTTTGGAATAAATTCTATTAGTATGAGAAGTCATCTCTTCTGCCAGCTTGGTACAAGGAGCAGCCACCTATTCTGCCCTAACATCACAATTAGCATATAATTAAAATTCACTATCTCTTTATATTCAAAATATTTATCTCTAATGTTATTAACCTAAAATGCTGAAATTAAAATTTTCTTCAGGTTTGAAGTGAAAATCTCAGCATGAATCAGCAAGCTAACTGACTATTGGTCACTGAGTAAAACATTTAGTGCCCTTGTTTTGGTTTTTGTTGTTATTCAATTACTTTCAGTAATGTCCAACAAACATTGTGATCTCATTGGGGTTTTCTTAGGAAAGATACTAAAGTGTATTGCTATATCCTTCTCTAGCTCCACTGTACAGATGAGGAAACTGAGGCAAAGAGGATTGAATGTTTTTCCCAAGGTCACCCAGCTAATAAGTATCTGAGGCTGCATTTGAACTCAAGAAAAGGTCTTTCTGATTCCAAGCTTTGCACTCTATCCACTTTGTCACCTCACTGTCAATAGTTAGCTATTTGGGTTTAAAGTTTTATAAAATGAAGAGAGGACATTTATACTTCTCATCAAAAATAGCTACAAACATATCATTTGTAAGGTAGTTTCTGTTTTGAGATTGTTAAATGAAAAATTCCTATCTCTTATTATTTTGGTTATTATGACACATGGTAACAGCTTGACTCAAGCAATTATATTCATTTGTGTCTCAAATCTAAATTGGCTAAGTATATTTAAGCTGAAACATTGATTTGGAAAAAAAATGTCATGGCTATGAAAATAATGAATTCCACAGAAGACTAATTTTTTGACTGGTCATTGTCTAATCTTCATTCATTTACTATAAGATTTCAAAATTACAGAATTTTGGACATGGAAAGGACTTCAGCAGTTATGTTAATGCAACCCATAAATGAAAAAGAAATCCCTATTGTAATGAGCCTACACCTGGCCATTCAGGCTTAAATGAAAATCTCCAATGTGGGAGAAGCCACTGATTCCTGAAATAGTCCATTTAACTTTTGTTCAGCTTTTATTGGTGGGAAGTCTTTTTTCTGTTATCAAGCCTAAATTTGCCTGTTTGTGACTTCTGCTCATTCTCCTTCTCCTGTTCTCTGTGATCAAACACAGAAATCTAGTGTATCTTTTACAATCTTAAATAATAGCCCTCATATCTATTATGTCTTTTTTTTCCTCTGGCCTGAACATTCCAAGTTCCTTTCATTGATTCTCTTGACACTGCCATCTTGGTTTTCATCTTTTGGATGTACTCTAGCTTAGCAATGCCCTTCCTTCCTAATAAATTATTTTATTTGTTTATCCATGCTTTCTTAGACTGTAGTGGACAGACAGGTGGGTAGATGGATAGATAGATAAATAGATAGACAGATGAATAGACAGATAAATAGATGGATGGACAGATGGACAGACACACTGATTGATAGATGATAGATAGAGCAACTGATCATCTTTTAAATGCTAAACATTATGCTAAACACAGGGAATATAATTATATGAAAGTGAAATAGTCTCTGCCCTCAAATAGCTTAAATTCTAAGGAGGAAAGAGAATGAGTAAAGGAGTGATTGACAGAACATAGAAAGGATAAACACATGGTGCAGCAGCATGGTATAAAGATGGCCTAGAAATAAAGTGGAGTGAGAGCCTGGAAACTAGAAACTCACTTATCAGACGTCAGAGTCCCAAAAGCAGAGTTCATGGTTCATATTGAACTTGCAGTCCACTAAAATATCTACATCTTTTTCTTCTAATCTATTGTCTAATATTCCTATTTTGTACTTATGAAGACAAATTTTTGAAACTCAAGTTTAGTAATTTACATTAATTATTATTGAGTTTCATTTTAATTAAATTCAGATGTTATTCTAGCCCAGGGATTTTTAACCTGAGTTCATGAACTTGAATAGAAAATAATTAGATCTTTATTTCAATATAATTCATTTCCTTCAAAATCCCATGTATTTTGTTTTAGGCATTTAAAAACATTATTCACTTGTTTTCAGTCATGTCTGACTCTTCTTGATCTTATTTGGAATTTTCTTGGCAAAGATACCAGCATGGTTTGCCATTTTCTTCTCCTGCTCATTTTACAAGTGAGAAACTGAAACAAACAGGGTGAGGTGACTTTTCCAGAATCACACAATTAGTATCTGAGGTCAGATTTGAACTCAGGAAATGCAGGTCTTCCTAACTCCAGACCCAGTATTTTGGTTGCCCTACATCAATCTGAGAAAAGGTCCATAAATTTCACCAGTCTGCCCAAGGGGTTCATGACATAGAAAGAGATAAAAATCCTTTCTCTAGCCTTTCAAGATCTTTTTGGATCTAACTCTGTCATTCAGGGTAATAGAGATCACTCCAAACTTTGTATCATTTGCAGATTTGAGAACTGATCTTTTATCTCTTGATAAAATATTAACTAACACAAGACCAGATACCTGAGGCTTTCCACCGGGGCCAGCTACAATATTTATATTTTACCTTTAATGACTTTTTTTTTTAATTCAGTCACTCAGTCAGTTTAAAATACTGCTATTTGATCATCTAATGTACACATCTCTATCTTTTCCACAAGCATAGTATAAGATACTCTCTTAAATACTTTGCTAGGAATCTAAATAAACTATGTCTACAGCATTACCATGATGGGAACTACTTTAGTAGCTCTGCCAAAAATGCAAATAAGCTAAGTCTACCATGACCTGTTCTTGATGAAACCACATTCTTCGTAATTGTTATTTTCTTTTCTAACTGTTCCCTAGCCATCTTTTTAATAGATCTGTTCTAAAATTCTCCCAAGAATCAAATCAAGTGTACTAGCTATTAGTAAACATAACTTTACTATTTTCTTCTTTTTCTGAAAATCAAAACAAAAGAAACCATTCTCCCATTTTGTGCCATCTGTCTTGTTCTCCCTTAACTTTCAGATATCCCTGACTCAGCATCCACATTCACCAGTTCTGCCAGTATCCAAAGACATTGTTGGTGCCCTGACATAGCTCATCTTCAATTTAAAATCACTAAGACTTAGCTTGGTATGGAGGTTTGTCCTGATTTGTCTTGGCCATCACCTTCTTTCTTGCCATTTGCTTTCTGTTATTTCCAGTGCAAAGATCATTCTCGTGTAGAAAGAACTGGAGCAAAATAGGAACCAAACGGACTCCTCCTTATTGTCATTTGTCATTACCTCTTCCTTCCAAAGCTCTAGTCCTGTCCTCCCCCACCCTATATCACCCCACAAAGTGAACTTAATTAAAAATCCCTTTGTGTTGTCCTTAATTTTCCTTAATTCTTATCTCATTCCAAACCTTTTGCATTCCTAGCACTAATTTTATTTAAATTCTTATTTTATAAATTTATATGCATCTTCCATTACCTGTCCTTCTTCTGTATGTGTTTTTTAAAAATTTAGATTGGTGATAAGTATGCAGCAGACAACTCCCACTTCTCCTCCATCAGAATTGTTTCCTTCTAGGTCTTTAGGCCTTGTGTTCTCCTAGGTAGTGTATGACTAGTATCAAGTTGAGGGGAAAACCATATACAAAGTGTGCTTAGTCACAGTATTTTGTTTTACAAAAACATTTGGTGCAAGCTAAGTAATTTTTGTAGAATATAGAACTTGTGATTTCATTGTCATGAGAAAGAAAAATCCCTTTTATCATCGTAAGTTAGTGCTTTCTCTTCAATTTATGGTCTTAAATAGTTGTTTAAGGCAAAGTTTCTTAAACCATGGTTGCAACCCCATATGCACTCCTGTAACTGAATGTGGGGGTCATAAAATTTGATTTAATATCAGTAAACATTTACTTTCTTTGACTTTTTATATACCTATAAGCCTGGGGGTTGCATAAAAATTTCTCAGGTAAAAAGAAGCCCTGGTTTGAGATGCTGAGAAATTAAATGACTTATGAAGGGTCAGATAATCAGTTTGTCAGATGAGAAATTTGAATCATTATTCATTGTTTGAACATTATTTCATGATGCTCTCAGCTATTTCATTTTGGAAAGTTTGAGCAAAAGCAAAAACAAACAAACAAAACCTACTATGATTATAACTCATTTATGTGCCATCTGTTCCAGACAATAAAGGTTAAGAAACGTTATCAAAAAAATTTATAAAATCCTCCATACCAAACTAAAATGTATTCTGGTCCTTAATGACTTCAAATTGAAGAAGAGCTTGGGGGAAGGATGGCTAAAAAAACTGGTTGCAAAATATAGTTTAGATAAGATGAAAACTGAGTTCCTTGCTTAGAAGCCACATATCTACTTCTCAGGAAAATTTCTTCCAAAACAGAATTAGAAAAGTTTGGTTATCACCAAATTTCACAAATGTAAATTTTAGTTATGTTTTTAATGGATTGGGGGAAAATCATGTTATTAATATGAAAGTCATAGAATTTCTCTATGCAATCAGACAAATTCTTACAGAATAATAATATTCCATAATATTCATATACTACAATTTATTCAGCCATTCTCCAGTTATGGGCATCCACTCAGTTTCCAGTTTCTAGCCACTAATTTAAGCTCCTTAAGAACAAGGGCTATTTTATTTGTTGTCTTTTTACCTCCAGCACCCAGCACCCACCACAACAGAGTGCCTGGAACATATTTAGTGTTTAATAAAATGCTTAATAATTGATTGATACACACAATAAGAGAGTTAGAAGAAAGTCCTCTCCTACTTTGCATTTACTCCAATGAAAGAGATCTAAGAAGACATACACAAGATTCATATAGCCTGAGAAGATATGTCAGGATTATGACTTAAATTGCTTGAGAGAGTATTCATATCAACAAGTTTCAGATTCATTGAAATTTCAAAGTATAGAGGTCTTAGAATTGAAATGTAAATTCACATTGGTGAATGTACCTTAACAGATCATCTTAGTTCATATTCCTGCAATGGGCATTAGCATAACTGTATCCATTCATGTGTGTATTGTGAATACTTCAAGGATCTATAACTTTCCTTGGGGTAAGTACTCCCTCCAGTTGAAGATTCTATGTGTCCTAGTAGGTCTTCAAAAGTTGATGTGACAAAACAATCAATCACCTTATAGCTACATTTCTCGACAGTAGCTCCAAACATGAATCCTTTCCAGGTTGGCAGGATCTGACATAATTTGCTTTTTCCTGCTTTAGTCCTTGGGAATCAAAGGGTCAGTTTCCAAAGGAACAGGAATTTAATGAAGTGTTCTACACATATAACACATTCATTCGAGTAATTAAATAGTAAGTAGCAATCACACCCCATAGGCTTTCTGAGCACTACAACAATGCATCTTATTGAAGTCAAAATATGAAGAGTTCCCTGAGAGGTATATTAGGTCCCCATTTAACCAACAGGTAAACTGAATTGTCTTTGAGGGAGAAAGAATATAATTAAATAACTTCCTCTAAGGTTACTATACCAAATGTCATCAGCCAATTCAAGAATGAATTTCTATTCTTTCTCACTATGATGTTCAGATATTAGGTTGTGCTTTCAAGTAAAAAATAGAAAGTGATAGAAAAGTTAAGAAGGTTAAAGCAGAGTTAGTTGTCAGATTGAGATAAAAGAAGTTTTTAATCTCTTTAAGTTAATAAGTTGAAAGCAGTTAATGAAATAGGGCAATTTAGTTCTCTCATAATGAATATTAATTGTATAGCTATAGTATTCCCCAATGATTTCAAGGATCCTGAAGATATTAATCCCAGAAATAGCAAAAGGTGAAAGAAACAGTCAGAGTTATTGATGCAGAAGAAACAGAAAATCCGAAGCCACAATGGGTGATGATCTTTGTGACTTGACCTAGTATTCAATTTACTCTATAAATTTCTTTTAAACCACAATAAGAGACATAATCTTTCATAGGGTAAGGAAGCATTTTTTCACAGAGTCATCTTAGTCCAGGCATTCATTTTTATGAAGCAGTAGGGTGAGCTTTTATATCTTAACAGCAAAGGAATAATGTCTACCATACAACTATTCTTTTAGTAAGCATTAGCTGTTAAATAGTGAGGCTCACAGTTCCAACTACTGGAATTAATATCATGAACCTAGAACACAATCCTGGGATCTTGTTAAGAGGATTAAATTTAATTTAGCATTCATTAATTTTGAGTACCTACTATTTGGAAAATATTGTGCTTAACACTGAAAATACAAATGTACATTATAGGAATTGCTCAACAAGAAATCTTTGCTCTTCAAAGGTAGTTGCTTAAGGTCACACATCTAGTAAGTGGCAGAGGCAAGACTCAAACCCCCCTGACTTCAAGCAACATAAGTCTTCTTTACACAGTCTGCCATTCCAACTCAATCTAATCCCATGGGCATTAACTAGATACCTATTCTGCTCCACAGTGGCTAACATTGTTCGGATTCTAAGTTTCATACTTTATCCATGGTACCATTTAGCTGCTGCTAGGAACTGGCTTCTGGTGTGAGGACTTGCTGAGTCCTTTTCAGGGCTGCTCATCCACTTTTGATGTCTACTAAACTCTCACCTCTGGTTCCTAGAAGCTTGTGCTAAGTGAATTATAAATATCAACTTATTTGATCCTTACAATAAATAACCCTGAGAGATAGGTGTTATTATTATCTCCATTTTATAGTTAAGGACATCTGAGGCAGAGATTCAGTGATTTATTCAATCACATAATTAATAAGCATCTGAGGTTAGATTTTAACTCATCTTCCTGATTCTGGGGCAGTAGTGAAGGACTTGGGGAGCAGTGAAGGAAATTGACCTGGCTGTTTTTTCCCTCCGAGGCCAGAAAACAGTGTTGTAGGACACTAAACTCGGAAGGATTTCCAATAAAAACTGAATTACCCAACCATTAAAAAAAAAAAAAGAAATCTTTGCTCTTAAAAATTTGAAGAGAGAGGGCTTTTTCAATTGAGAAGAGGGAAGGGAAATGTAATAGATTTTACTTCACCTGAGTTGGACCTTACAGAAAGGAAGGAGAAAAATTCTTATGGGCAAGAAGAGAAAAGAACAATTTATTCCAGGAATGGGAGAAGATAGGAACAAAACTATAGTGATGAGAGAAGACAGGAGGAGAATGAAGTACAGTAGTATAGGTCATCTGGAATATTGAGTAATTAAAGGAGAATATTATAGGTTATGTCTGGGAAAGTAAGTTGCAGTCAGATTATAGAGGGCATTAAAGGCAAAAATAAATAAATTTGTACTTTTTCTTTTGAAGGTTGAGGGATCCATTGATTTTTTTTAAGGAAATTAGTGAGATAGAGGGATTTTTTGGAAAGTTATTTAAGCAATGGTATAAAGTATGGATTATAAGGTATGGAGTAAAGGTGCTCAGAAGATTTAATAAGCTATTACAAATGCAAACTAGAATAGACATAAAGTCAGGTATTGGCAAAATTCCTTCCCTTCTCTTTTAACCCCATTTTCCCCTTTGATCTTAATTATTATTTTCTATATTTATTTGAAATCTATTGATTTAAGATTAGATATTTTTGAATTATGGATTAAATCTTTCAAACCATAAGAGTTTTACTCTAAGTGTACCCTGCATTCATACATACACTAATATATATATATACATATACACACACACATATATATGCATATATCTGGAAAAACTTAATGTAGAAAAATGAATTTGAACTGGGCTTTTAAATGATTGATAAGAACTGGTAAATGGGACTAGCTCAAAGGACTTGGAGTTGATCCAATTACCTAAATCCTTGAATGATTCATTTTTTCTACTGGAGTAAGCAATAAAAGGTACAGAATTGAGAAAGTATGTAGCATACTTGGTAAATAGAAAATATTATAAGTTTGATGGATGGATACACAAAGAGAATTTTTCATTAGAAAAATAAATTGGAGGCAAATTGTGGAAGCTGGTTCCCCTTAATGATAGTGTCTTCTCTTTGTGACTTTGTCTGCTATATCCCATATAGATAGCTTATTTTGTGCCTAGTTGTTGCACATTGTCTTACCCTATTAAAGGTGATCTCCAGAGGGCAGAGGCTGTTTTTATCTTCCTTTATATCCTGAGCCTTAGCACAGTTCTTTACCACATAAAAGGGGCTTAATAAATACTTTCTGACTTGTTGATATTTGGTGGATGATGGAGAGACATTGAAGATTTTTTTTTTTGAGCAAGAAGCAATCAGAGCTATGCATTAGGAAGATTAACTTGTCAACTGTTTGCAACAGAATGAATAGGAAAATCAGGAAGCTGGAAGAAGGTAAAATAATTAGGAGTCAATTGTAATTTTACTGGGAAGAGGTGATAAAGACCTGAACTGTGGGAGTGACAAGAAAAATGAAATATACAAAAGACATCAGCCCATCAAATCCAGGCTTACAGCATTTTAATAGTTCAACACTATAAGACATGTTTTCACTATTATTAACTTAGGATCTCTGCTATGTTGCCTTGTTCAAAATATTACCTTATTTTTTTCCTAAACTGAATTCTTACAATGCTTTACAGAATAGGTAGGGTTGGTGATTCAAACACCATTGGAATAATAGTGGAATACAATGGAAAATCTTAAGTTGTTTTTTTACAAAAGCTTTCAATGTATGCAGTGGTTCATTGTGTAGTAAAAATACTGTGCTTTGATAGTCCTATATTTCATTTCACAAAAGTTATAGTTTAGTGTTTTGAAAGAACTAGTGCATGTTTGAAATGCTATAATTTAAAACTATTTACTGGTAAAATATATAATATTGACTCTCATTTTGGCTCTTTAGAGGCTTGAGGACTCTTTGGCTTGAAATTGAATGGTGAAAAAATTAAAAGGTAGAATTTTGTCCCCATTGGCAATGGCCTCACCAGACTTGGGCTAACTGATAATGTTAATGGTGATAACTCACATTTATACATCATTTTAAGATTTTTAAAAGAGCATTTATAATGCTAAAAACCTGAGTAAGTTTGGGAGTCTGGCTCATCCTTCATACAATATAACTAGCTTCATCTAGGGCTTCTTATGTATCCATAAATATATAAGATTTTAGGGAGCAGATTCTGATAGATTTAGGTCTGGAAGGGATTGGAGAATTCATCTATTTTGACCTCTTCATCTTATAAACGAAGAAGCGGAAAGGATTTAGTTAGATATTGGGATCTAACAGAAAAACTAGAGCTTCCCCTAATGAGAGTAGACATGTAAGCCAGAACAGTCAGATCTAACTCTGGCACCACAACATTTGCCAGTAATGAATTAATTTTCAATACTAGCTGATCACCAACTGAAACAATCATTCCATACATTCCTCTCTCTATGTTCTATATGCATTTCACCACAACACTGGGAAAATTGAGGGTCAGAAAGAGTAGTATAAGTCATAATTGTACTAAGGTAAAGGGAAGTCAAAAGTTCAGGTGGAAAAATAAATGGTAAAGTCAATATTAGTTATTTTTAAAAGATCAGACTGCTGTTTACATATATATATATATATATATGTATATAGTATATATATATGTATATATATATATATATATAGTGGTATATATATATATATATATACCACTAGAGGTGGCAAGGAATTCTGTGCTTTCCACTATGGCTACAGTGGCCACACCCCAGTAAACTATTTCAGCAAGTGGGATAAATCAGGTTGAAGGTAACCAAGAGGTCTCAGACCCTACAGTGATTTAGGGAGGTGACTATCCCAAGCATGTAAACACTTCCCCTAGTGGAATAGGAAGATGAGAAAAATTTGTTTCAGTGATCATGAAAGCAAATAAAACAGATGTTGTGGAGTATTTAGAGTTTGATTAGACATTGAAGACGCCAAAGTCATCCACTGCATCTTGAGTCATCACCAGTCATCTAAGTTCTGTCCTATTATTGACCAATGATGGCCAATGACCTCGTACAACTCTGTCTCACTTAAATCCAATCTATGCACGAATCCAGACATCACCATCCCACTTTGTGAACTATTCTTGTTACAAGAGAACTCAACAGGTACCACATCCAAATAACAGCTCTGAATGAAAACAAGAGTAGCAAATGAAGTCCAGCTTACTGAAGTAGGAGCTGGATATACATTTTTCTGGAACAACCTCAGTGAAAGGGAATGTCATGAAACTGGTGAAGGTTTTGCAATCAAAAAGAATCAAAAAGTAGGCAAGCTTATAAGCCTCCCAAAAGATCTGCCTCATGATGATGCAATTGACACTTGCAGGAAAATGCTACACCTCCATCATCACTGATGGAGAGCTCACATAGGGCAAGTATTCACAAGGTAGTAAGAAAAATGTAAGTACACTCTCAAGGTCTCTCTATAGATCTTTAGAATTGATTGTGTGACATGGGAGACACTGGCATGGCACTGTCCAGCATGGCGTGCTCTCAACAGAGAAGGGGCTGTGCCCTGTGAGGAAAGCAGAATTGAATTAGTCAGAAGGCATGGGAAATGTGCAAAGTTAGAGAAGGCATCCTAAATATTCATAGGGACTATTTGAGTCTGACAGAGCATTGCAAGCTTGTATTGATCTGATCAACCACAGCTAGTCACAATGTAACTCAACTGTAATGTAGCGATATCATTTTGGTCCTCTTCAAGAACAAAGGATAACAACTAACCAACTATGGAATCTTCGTGTGTTGTCTGGTACATTCATATACCACAATTTATTTAGTAATTTCCTAATCACGTCAAAATAATTGGCTTCCAGCTTTTTTATTATTACCAGGAGTATGCCTATGAATAATTCGGATATATGGGGTATGTGTGTAAAATGTGTGTTGTGTGTGTGTGTGTGTGTGTGTGTATGTATTATGTATGTTCTAAATTATTATATATAAAGTTAGATATACATTTTTGTATATATGGGGCCATTATTTTTAACATTGCTCTTCCTGGAGCATAGATAGACTTAGTGAGATTGAACAATGAATCATAGGACACAGTTTGGTAACTTTCTTTTACACTAAATTTTTTTTCCTATCTTTTTGGGCCAATTCTCTGCAGCATTTATGGTGTATTCATGTGTCTTTCCTCAGATCCATCAACACTGATTTTTTTACATTTCCTATAACATTTTCCAATTTATTGAACATGAAAATTGTTATAATTGCAGTCATTATCTTTTGCAAAGTATCATTGAAAGATCTGGAAACAATTTCTTTGAATGGCAAATAATGAATTCTAGACCTGAATGATTTGATGAGAAAAGTATTCCCAAGTAGTAGAGAATAGCATAATCTTTAAAAGTTTTGAAATGATGTGTGATAATAGATAAAATGAGAAATAAGAAGCATGATATTTTAAAGATGAAAGAAAGAATGAGCATATTTGAATATTTTAAGGGAAGTGGTCTGGAGAAAGTCAGGAAATGTTTTCTCTGAGAAAGAAAACTAATTTTTGAGAGAATGGAGATGAGGGGGAAGAGAGATGAAGGAACAATTGAATTCTAAAACACATCTAGTTATAAATATTCTATAGAGAAGAATCACAATGGCCGCAGAGATAAGATAGAGGACAAAATGAAGATCAGAGCCATATGCAAAGCTTAAATCTAATATTAGATTTTGAAAATTAGATGTTCCCAAGAAAAAAAAATTAGATGAATAATTCTAGCAATTGCTAGATTTGCTGTTGCTTAGAATGAGATGTATGGGTTGGATCAGAGATCCTGTCTTTTATAAAATTCTGAGACAGAGATCATGCATTCATGATTTTTTTACTTTGCTCTTGATATAGGTAGCTAAATTATCCAATCAATAAACATTTATTAATCATCCACTTCATTCCAGGGACTGTGCTAAGTACTGGGGACCAAAAGATGCAAAAGACAATCTCTGCCCGCCATGAGTTCACAATCTAGTGGGAGACACAGTAAGTTTACAAATAGGATAAAACAATCTATACATAAGATTAATAAGAAGTTATTAAACAAGGGAAAGCACTATAATTAAGAAAGGTTGAGAAAGTCTTCCTATAGAAATGGAATCTTAAAGGAAATCATGGAAGACAGTAGGCAGAGAAGGAGGAGAATGTTCCAGGTATGGGAAATTAGGTAGAATGTCTCGACTGAGAAATTGTTTGTGGATCAGCCAGGAGGCCAGTTTCACTGAATCAAAGAGGCAGGAAGTAAAATTATAAGAAAATTGGAAAGGTAGGGGAGACTTTGAATCCCGAACAGTGTACTTTATATTTGATCCTTTGTATATGATAGGAAGCTACTGGAGTTTACTGAATAGAAGAGTCTGACATGATCAAACCTGCATGTCACTTTGGTAGCTGAATGGAGGATGGATTACAGTGGGAGAGAGTTGTGGCAGGAGGGTCCGCCAGCAGGCTGTTGCCAATAGTCTAGAAATAAGGTGATGGGGTGCCCTAGAGTGGAGACAGTGTCAGAAGATAGAAAGGCATCATCTTAGAGAGATGATACCAAGGTGAAATTTTCAGTTCTTGGCCACAACTTGGATATGTGGGGTTAGAGATAGCAGGGAACTGAAGATGGCATCTGTGTGCTGAGCCTGAGTGACTGGAAGGATGTGTTGCCCTCTGCAGAATCAGGGAAAGTTACAGGGAAGGAGGAGGTTAGAGAAAAAGATAATGAGTTGAATTAGGTATGTGTTCATTTAGATATCTATGGGATAATCTGTATGAATTGTTTGAAAAGCAATTAGAAATGCAGGATCGGAGGTCAGCAGAGAGTTTAAGGCAGGTTGGGTAGATTTGAGAATCATAAACACAGAATCAGTAATTAAATGCTTAGAAACCTATGAGATCACCAAGTGAAGTATTATAGAGGGAAAAGAGAAAAGGCTCAGGGACAGAGCCCTATGGAGCATGTGTGGTTAGAAAATATGTTTAAAAGAAGATTCATCCAAGGAGATTGAGAAGAAATATTTTGATTGGAAGGAAAAGAACCAGGAGAAAATGATGTCCAGAAAAACCTGTAGAGAAAGGGGTATCAAAGAGAAGAGAGGGATCAACAGTGTCAAAGGCTAAACACAGGTCAGGGAGAATGAAGACTGAGTAAAAGTTCATTGAATTTTGTAATTAAAATCACTAGTAACTTTGAGGAAGAACTTTCACTTTAATAATGTCAGAAATTGAATTGAAAGGCTTAAGAAAAGAATTGGAGGAGAAAAAGTATAAGTAGGAGGCCTTTTTTGAAGTTCAACCACAAAGTAAAAAATAGATAAGGGATTATACATAATGGGAGATAGAAAAATCAAGTGAGAGTTTTTTTTCAGAATGAAGGAGGGATGGACATGTTTCTAGGCTATAGGGAAGCAGTTAGCAGACAGAGAAAGATTGGAAATAAATTATATCATGGGAATAACAAAGGGAACAATTTTGGGGAGAAAATGGGATAGAATGGGATCACTTGTGCAGGTACAGGGATTAGACTAGTAAGGAGTAAGACAATCTCTTCATGTAAAATGGGGATAGTGGCAGAAGGTATGAGTAATATGAAATATGGAAGAGATGAAGAGGGAATTCATGGTAAATGGTTATAATAGGTAGAAATATGTTTATTTCTCTAGCGATGATCTCTCAAATATACATATATGTATGTATTTGTGCATATATACACATGTATGATATATGCATGTATGATGTGTGTTTGTATGTATACTATTCATATACGCATATGTATGTACTTTCTTGAATTTAGAAAGATGAGAAGGGAACAAAAAAGTAAGGGTATCAACAAAGTTGATTGTTGAGACAGTTGCTAGGAGATTAAGACCTCAGTGAAGTAGACCTATATTTACTATAAATATTTAATGCTGAACTCTTTGTGTTATGGAACATTTTATAATATATCAAAAAACAACAACAGCAAAGTATTCAAATAAGACTGGATCTGTTGGAAATTACATAACTGAAAAAAAAGTTGAATTGATGACCATAAGTTAACAAGTGTATAGTGTTTACTATGTGCCAGACACTCTAAGTTCTCACAAAGAATTAGTGTAAAACCGGAGAGTGACCAAGAAAATGCAGCATATGAAATACAATGAGATAATATTCAGTTGGTCACTGGTAGAATCTGAAGAGTTTTAAAATGAAGGGGTAAGAGAGGGTAGATATAAAAAATTAACCAAATATTAAAATCAGACTTAGTAGTGTATTGCATATCTATTCTCTAAGGATCAGTCTAGAAAAAGTCAAAAGATTTCATTGCCAAGTTTCTGGGAACATATATTTTCACCCTTAGCAACTTTTTTTTTTTTTTTTTGCTGAGGTAATTGGGGTTAAGTGACTTGCCCAGGGTCGCATAGCTAGGAAATATTAAGTGTCTGAGGCTGGATTTGAATTCAGGTCCTCCTGACTTCAGGGCCAGCACTCTATCTACTGTACCATCTAACTGCCCTTACCCTTAGTAAGCATGAAGGTACCCTTAAAAACATGGAGGTATCAAAATCCAAAAATGTTTTGGATGTTATGTGTGTGTGTGTTCATGTGTTAACATCACTGATGATTGGGAAGATAAGGTACATTTTATGACTTATCTGGAAAGACAATCTGTTTCTCTTTTCTTCCTAGGGAGTTAAAAATTAAGAGAGGGAAAACAAAAAACAAAGAAGGGATACAACAGAACAAAGTTTCTGATTACACTAAAACACACATAAGTAATTCATTTGTCATCATTAATACAATGTTCCTACGAGGTAGAAGTTAGATTGATCCAGCCTTTAAAAATAGTCATTCCCAACATAATGACTGATGGATTTCTTGGAATGGCATTGATGTTCTCAGATATAACTAAAGAGCCACTATTTGAAGTAGGATATTTGAATCATTTTCATAATGGAAAATTACCTGAGACATAAAGAAGAAAAAAGAAGAAAGTGGAGAAATATCTCAAAGATTGCATCTTATTTTGTTTGACACAGAAATGTGCTATACATTTTTGTTATTTTTCCCCTTTTATGAGAAAATCTGAATGAAACAGACAAATCCTGATTTTTTTGGTGTCTTTTTTGATATCATAGAGATTTGCTACTTAATGCTCAGCTTTTTAGGAACAAAGTCCATGAATCTGTGTTTGAAAATTTTTTCATCTAAGTAATAGATAAGGTTGTACTTTCATAGCCCTAAAAATCATCCAGATGCATAGTTGAGAACACAGTTGCTTGAAATTTTCATTCTCATTCACACATTATATTGACACAGAAGCCATGACATTATGAATAGTGATTTGGCCTTGGAACCCAAAGATTTGGATTATAGTCCAACCCCTGGCATACATTGACTGTGTGACCCTTAAGTCACTTAACCTCTAATTGTTCTAAGCAACTTTCTGAGACAATCATTTACTAAGAATTTAATGGAAGAAATTTTATCAGTTTGTAGTTTCCTAGACTATTTAAATAATAAATCCAATCCTTATTCCTATCCCCTATGCAGACAAGGAAGTGACACCTGAAATTAGTGGATAGAGGACTAGCTTTGAAGTCAGAAAGACCTGACTTTACATCTTGTTCCTAAAACATATTAACTGAGTGATCATGGATAAATCATTTAAGCTTTCAGTATCTCAAGCAACTCTTTAATATTCTAAGTCAGAGGTGTCAAACACAGTCCTCCTCTCCCCCCACCCAAACCGGGGGCCACATACCTCAGCGATTCTCCTAAGTGTGACTGGGAATGGAAATTTTTTTTAAATGGCAAATATCTAACAAAATAAATAAAAACACAATGAAACATTTCACATTAATGTGCACTTTTCTAAGAGCAGGATTATATATGTCTCAGTAGTTCCAGTTTCTACTTGATTTTGACATCATTGCTGTAAGTTACAGATAATTAGCAATAAATCGGTCATTCATATGTATTAGTGGAGGGAGTTTCCACACAAGAAGTCCCTTACATGTTTGTAATCACAGTTTCAGAGCACCTCCCACTACCAAAATGTAGACACAACCAAAGGAAAAAAAAATCTACAAATCAGAAAGCTTGCTGAGTACTATTGGGGACAACTGTAATTCACCCATTCGTGCCTAGATCCTGTTTTAGAGGAAAGAATAAAGTATCCTTTAACCTGCAGTTGCCAGAGACCCACTTGCAAGATTAAGAGCTTTCAAATTCCTGTAAAGACAGGGCACTAAAACAAAGTCTGCCCCCCTCACTTGTCCTGGATGACCTGATCCCCTTAGTTTGGGTAAGATCACTTTTCCTTGGTTTGAATGCATTACGTAAGACAGTGATCATTTGTCAAGTGAGCCGGTTGTACAGAGAGCTGTAGGCAGATTATGGGGAGGGGGGAGAGAAAAAGAGAGGGAGAGAAAGAGAGGCAAAGAAAAAGGGAAGGTGGGGAGGCTTCTCCAGAAACAGTGCTTTCCAGGCACTGGGGATTCAAGTTAGACAGGTTGGCTGCTGGGTGCCGCGGCTGAAATGGGAGTTGCTTTTGGCTCCTGACATGGCTTTCTTCATGTGGGATGCTTGAGGAAGAAAACGGAGAGGGACTAACTTGGAGAAGAGTGGAACTGGCATGAGGATTAAATCAACATGGAAGGTCTCCTGTCTCCGATGAGGACTAAGGTAGGGACGAAAGGTTCTCAATGTATTTGGAAGCAGCTTAACTGTGGGGGGGAAAAAAAGGAATGGGAGGTGCAGCTGTGCCTCCGTGAACAGGAGGCTCGCTGAGCTTTTGTCTTATTTCGGAACTGTGCTGGTGAAAGAGAGCAGATCCAGTGGGGAATAGGATTGATTCAAAGGCACAGAGGGCTGAGGCAGGGACACCGGGGTCGTGGGGGGGGGGGGGAGAGATAGCTATTCATCAGAGGAGACAATGAGAACCTTAACAAATGACTTTGCCTCTTGGATGATTAGACAGCCATATTTTAGTGGGGTTTCCATTACAGCCCTATCCTTTTGGTCTGTACAAGCCTCGGAGCTGTTCACTAGAAAAGTACCAATGAGTGGACTGCTTTGCAGCTTGTGAGTAACACATTTAAGGGACTCATATGCTTATTCCCCCCGTGCTACCTTCTACCCAGTACCCCATGATTATCTCGTTCCTCCAACTCTATATTTGTTTGTTCTTTTTAATGTAGAAAGAACCACGGAGACCTTTTTTTTTTTTCTGCAAAGTAGGTTAATGCATTCTTTCTTTTATGAAAAGTCATCAAGATGTGTTGGAAAGATTTTGGACCTTATGTCCAAAGGTCTTGTCCCTATACCACTTTCAAACCCTGTGCGTAGGAAGCATCGGACTAGGGCAAAAGATCTGGACAATCATTGCCTGCCGGCTGAATGGGGCTTTTCACTACAGACTGGGATATCTTAAAAGTCTTTTTATGAGACTTTTATGAGAACTGATGGGTGGGTATTTGACATGTGCCCAATGAACTCTAAATGTATCTGTTGGAAGTTCTCTCAAGTAGTTATAATATTTCTTGCATAATAACTTTAAAACCTACTGAAGAAAAATATCTTTATTCACTTATCACATTAATTGAATAAATGAGACAGGGTCTTGATTTATGCCTTAATTGTTTACTCTATTCAACTATTTATGCTCAGGCAGAACCTCTTGCAACATCTCTTTGTCTTAATATATTTTCCCTTTTCTGGGCACAGAATCTGGATAGGGTGCTCCGAGACAGTTTTTGAACTGGGATTATATATAAAATAGTTTTTTTCTCATAGGGTGCTGTGGTTCTTTCATTTAGTCCTTTGGTACAGTAGCTCCCCAAAGCTTTGGTTATCTAATTTTCTTTCACTGGACGTGCAAAAGACACCAAAGTCAGAGGACATTGCCAAGGCTCTAATCTTGACCCCTCACTTGACCTACTGCCTGATTGCTCACTAGACCCCTTGCTTTGCTCTTCTTGTCCAAACAGCTGAAGTAATAGTGCTCATAGACATATTTCAGTACAAAGTGCTATAAAAAACAGAAGATATTTTTACAAGCTCGTTTTTGTTGTAGTTGTTTTAAAAGGGAATATGCTTCCTAACGCATTAACCATAATAGAAGCTGATTTTTATTTTCCTTTATTGACTAGGTGAGGTTTAAGTGCTTTGGGTGATAGCTCTATAATATGTTCATTTCTCCTCCTGTATTGGAATTATCCCCTCAGGCAAACTATCAGGGTAGTGTGCCCTCCAAGGCTCAGAATAGAACTGCAGATCTATTGGTCTGAGCTCACATTCTTACATGAATGGAACTCTCATTGACTTCACTGGGAGTTCCCCTCTAAAAAAAGGATTCAGAATCCAGGCACTTTGGAAATCACTTTGGGTAGCTATTAAAATGACATGCCATGGTAAGAAAAAGAATTGAACATCAGTGTTTTGATGTTTTGTATTTGTTGCGATTTAATTTGCAGTTCAGCTACTCTTAGCAAGAATTTACCTTATTTCTGATTGCAAATCAAGCCTATTGATGCAAAGATTATTTTATGGAATTTGTACAATCCCTACAGCATAGAGATTCCCACTCAAGCATAATTTTATTTTTAGCTTTGAAGATTCCAATGGATTTGTGGCTTTAAAATAGAAACACCTATAGTTTTCCAGCATATATGTACTATGGCTGGAAATTGTCACTTAACCCATCAAAAATTTAAATCTCACTTCAATCTGGTAACTTGCCATACTGACTCAATTCATAGGGCAGGAACAGATTGTTGGAGTAAATTCTTACTATGAAGGATGTTCCCTTGAATGTGTTTGCTTCTAGTTTTTTACACTGCCACATGGTAGCTTCTGAAGGCTTTGGATGTAGGCTGAATTACCCAGGGATGGGATCAATAAGAATGTGTTTTTATTTCTAAAATCAGTGCTTTATTTGGATTATGTTTCTATTTGAATATTTAGTCTTGGGTATTTCCCTATTAATTTTTGTATGAGTTTGCATCAAATTTCAGGGTATTGGGCATTGTGATGGAATTGACAAGTGAGACTTCTGAGGGCTTTAGTTTGGTT
Organism: Antechinus flavipes; assembly: GCF_016432865.1. Classification (NCBI taxonomy): domain Eukaryota; kingdom Metazoa; phylum Chordata; class Mammalia; order Dasyuromorphia; family Dasyuridae; genus Antechinus; species Antechinus flavipes. The sequence continues at coordinate 161,340,230 of NC_067402.1, forward strand.
TGTTATGGTTACTTAATAATTTAGTGACAGTTTGAAAAAATGTTAAGGTAAATTGGACATCAGGCTATAATTTCATTATACCATGTAATAGATTTAACCAGACTAAATCATGGGTGCTTAATTCATTTTTTGCCTTGCATAATCAGCACATAAATATGCATTAGATTAACTTGAAGTGCCAAAATGGGCTGGCAAAATGGTAAATCTAGGGTAGTTGAAATGAAGGTACCTAAGCATCCACTCGCTTCCCAGAGTAAGGTAGCTACACTTGACATAGTTAGAAACAGAGGTGACAGCTGGTCTTTTGCTCAATCATAGGCCTTGTCTTGTCAGTGATATATGAACTCAGCAGGTTTTGGCTAGATTCAGTTGGGTGCTCATCTTATTTTCCTTTTATATATAATGTAATCCCCAAAGGTGCACAGCCTAATGGACATACACAAAAACTGTCTTCTCAGAAGACTCTGACATAAAACTTGAGACTCTGATTATGACTAGGTAACAAACACATACACATACACATGCACTCACATGGTGAAAATTGACTAGTACAATACATGCCACGAGATAAAAGAAGGAATTTTATAATTAATCTGGTTGGTACTTCTTTTTAAAAAGTCACTTTTTAATTTGCTATTTAATCTTCTGTCCTTCATAATTCTTTTTAATCCTTTGGGTGGCTTTCAGCAAATGATGCTGGCAAAAGAATTTCCCTTGTTTCAGCTCTCTGTGCTGCTTGCCTGCCAATGCCTGCCTCGGGATTTGCAAAGAGCACCTGGCCAAGACTGCCTAATACCAAGCCAATTTTTTTACTTTTTTGTGTGTGCTTGCACAGTGTGTGCCAGTGGGAAAGCTGCAGGACAATTTTAGCATCAAAGAAAAAACTTGGTTGGGTTGTTTGGCTAGGTATTTTTCCTGTTCATTTGAAAAAAAAAAGTTCAGAATGGATTTTACCAAATATTTACCTGAATCAATGGAAGTTCAAATAAGATCAGCTTTCTCTCCAGGAAAATTTAAGTTCAGATTTTTAAAAAAAAAATTCAATTTTGAAATCAGCAAATAATTAAGAAGAAATTTAGAGATTTAGGATACTTTGATAGATATTCTCCCACACTATTTTAATCCTTTGTTTTTAGAGGGGAAAATTTAAAAATAAACTCTTGTAATCAGAAAAATTATTTTGAAGAGAGGTTATTTGTTTTCTTGAGCCAATCATGGATCTAATACAAGGATATTATGTCATTTACTTATTCTAGATGGATCAGTTTTGCTCATCCTCTGAGACAGCGTCTCTGCGATGGTCAGAGCATTTCATAAACTCAAAATGAAAAGAGAGGAAAGTCTGAGAAGTAGAATAAAAGGATCACTCATGAAGTTCACTGGTATTTAAGACTCACTGACTGAGTTGTGTCTTGTTTACTAAATACTTTCCTTCCTTGAATGACAAATATCATGGAAGTTTATAGTTACTTCAGATGTTAGACTTGTGGAAACATTTGATTTGGAGAAAACTATTAAATATAGATTTAAGGTGTCCAAATAGTAAAATATAGGCAGTGTCATGAAACACAAAAGACACACTGGTGTATAAAAGTTTTATAGCTTGTTAGACTGGTTATCACAGAGTATATGAAATTCCTGATGACATTTATAGTCATTACAAACATGTTTGGTCCTCTGCAGAACCAGATCAGTATAGATAATATTTTAGTCTTTCTATTTTACAGATAGAGACCAGATAGTATTTCTGATTTTCAACAATTTTTATGTTTTAGAGTGTTGCATTATATCTTTAATTGTGGGATTATTTTTTTTGAATGGACTGTTATAGGCATATATAATCAGGTCTGATTTTAGACTTTTGATTTCATTAATGTAGAGAACTCCAGGTGATGAAATTTCCTCTATCAATGCAGATGACCAGCTGTTCTGCAACATACAGTGTTAGAGAGTTACCTGGAACACTGAGAGATTAAGTTATTAGATCAGAGTCACATAGAGGCATGGCTCAAACCAAGAGATTCTTGATGTCAGTTTTGTTTCTGTTACATCATGCTTCCTCTCATGGTTAAAGGATCATTTAGCTGAGATGAATAACTATTGGGGAGAATATGTTAATCATTAATGATAGGAACAGAAATTTAGAGTGGGAAGAAATGTTAGAGATAACCTACTCCAATATCCTTTATAGATGGAGAACCTGAGACCCAGAGAATTTAAGTGACTTAGGATCTCACAGGCAGTAAGTGGCAGAATTGTGATTTGAATCCAGATCCTTTGATTCCAGATTGACTCCAAATGTTTATGTCTATGTAAACCTTAAAAGAAATCTATATGTATAAATACAACACATATAGTACATATGTATATGTATATACATATATATATATATATAGTATATATTATATTAAGTATTCCTGTCTGTCTAATATGTGAATTATAAAACTGTTCATATTCTTGGTTCACTGTGTAACTTTGGAAAAACATATTCTATGGGGTTAGTCCATATCTTCCCATGCCACATTGAATATAATATGCTGGGAGTTTTCTTTGCTTTTCTTCTAGAGGAACATGTGAGCTACAGACTGATCCTTCCTTGCACAATTCATGGAAGAACAGTATTGGGAATATAGTCACACAAATGAAACAGTCTCAGCTCTCAACGGACCTACATTATCTTGAACATTATCAGTATAAGTGTACAAATTCTAATTTTAAAATTATAGCTGAATCAGTTCCACAAGAAAGCCCAGACATGAGGCCATAATGACAGAATTTCCAGGGGTAGTGGGTCACTATTGCTCCCATCATCTCTGCCCCTTTGGAGAAGTAGGAAATGTTAATATTAATTTATTGACCATGGGAAAATAAAGGCACTATTAGAATTTGAGTGTAATCCAACACTGTTTAGATATCTAATGAAGAAATCCATAATCTATAATTAAATGGCTCTAGGAAATTACTAACATTCTTTAACATATATAGAATATTCTACAATTGTGAAATGATTTGTGATTTAGAAACCCTCAATAAGAAGGCAGACAACTATGTTCAAGAAGTCCAAAATCATTATTAGTCAATCCTAGGAAGCAATTTAATGCATGACTGCCATGTCGTTGTATAGACGAAGGATCTGAAGCACAGGAAGGTTGATTTTTCCAAGGCTACACGAAAAACAAATTACAAATTACACCTGGAAAATCATCTTACCTCACAGGTCTAAAGCTGGAAAGGATCTCAGAGGCCATCTAGTCCACCTCCCCCATTTTTAGGATAATTTATCCATTACCACATCCTAAAGTCAGGCTTCAAACCAGGTCCTTACACTCCAAATTAAGGGTTCTTTCTATTACACCCCATTGTCTCTTATGCTTGATACAAAGATGCCATAATCAGTGACATAAGAATATGATGACATGCCTCCATCTAATTAGAATCTGAAATTAACAGATACCATTTAACACAAGGCAGGAAAACTTGCCATTTTCTGTAATAAATGTGGTCCTATACCTATAGGTCCATTTTGCTAAATATCCAACTAGAAGAGAAAAAATGGCTTTAAAAGGCTAATATGCTGGGAAATGTAAGTCTGATAGTTGGTCTGAGTAACAAAATGTGAACATTTTCCACGGAACTGTACAAATACAAAAGGAAAAATATTTTCCAAACTCCAAAAAACAATCAACAAGAAAACACAACCAATTTTATTTGGACTCCAAAGGAGCCTAGTTTTCTAAGACAGGAGCAGAGAGAAACTTGTTTTGAAATAGGTCCCAATGTTTTTCAAAAATGGAGAGGTTTTTATACAAATAAAACTTAACATTTGGATGAAAATTAAGTCCATACTGATATAGGAAGAGAATAAAAGTAATGATAATAATCACATATCTCTAAAGAAATAAAATGACTTAAAGGGAATGCCTATCATGTTTATAGTACCCCCTCTAAGGCACTTAGGGAACAAGTACAATTATTTCTTTCTATATAGAAACAATAGAAAAATGGAGATTATATGATTTTATAGATTTGAGAATAAGTCACAATGAAACAAGGAATTATTTATGCTTCTATTTAATAATTCTTGAATTTCACACTGGGAAGCCAGGTTCAGAAAACCCATACTCATCTGCTAAGACCCCTACTCAAGACAAAGTTACTAATATAATTAATTCATTGGAAGGCACATAATATAATTTTTTAAAATTTTTCTTCCTACCTTTAAATCATGGTGGGAATTTTTTCTATAACTATGAGAGATATCTTCTTACTTTCTTTACTTTTCTAGATGTGATTGGAAGTGATTATGATATGGCAGGAAAGGATGAATGACTACCTGTAAACATGAGTGGAGGCCAATGGTACTTTCCATAATATGTCTTAATAATTTTTTTGTTCTGTAAATTCTATGCAATTATTCTTCAAGCTGAGTAAATAATTCATGTTTCTTGATATGAGTCAAGGAACTGACTACTTCATGTGGTTTCAAAGGGTATTAAAATTTGCATTGATCTATTTTATTTTTGGCTTTGGATTTTAGGGACAATAAAGATAAAGTAGGACATATTGCAGTGGGATGCACCAAAGAGTTAAGAGTGCTTAAGCGCTCTGATTGTCCAATGCTTCAAATGTTATCTGTATTAATTCTATATTCTAGTAAATAATAATAAGTTACATTTTCCATTGGCAATATAACCTCTCTTCCTTCCCCCTTAAACTTTATCTAAGATTAGGGTTATACAAATTCTTACATCTTCTATTGAAGGATATTTTGGAAGGTTAAGGCTGGTAATATCTTCTCAGCTCTGCAAGAATAGCTGCTTGTTAAATGCAAAAAGTTGCTTAATTGGGATCTTTCATTGTTTATCATTTAAACTCTTCATATTCTGGCTCCTTTGTAGCAAATCTACCTTTGATGACTTGCATCATCTCCCTTAATGTATTCTACTATCTGCTATTTAGAAAAGATAGTAGTGTGTCTTTGCAAAGATCGCTTTACTTTGTAGAACTTACTCCCTTTTTAAAAATTCCTTATTACCCTGAAAGCTCAGATCAAGAGTCACCATCTAAATGAGACTTCTTTTCAGCCCTCTCTCTCCTCCCTTCCAGTCACAGAATTTACTCTGTATTACTTAACATGTTGCCAGCAATTAAAGGTGAGCACCTTGAAGTTAAGGGACTGTTTCATTTTTTGAAAATCCAGTGCCTAGTACATAATGGGTATTTAATAAATATTTATTGGATTGTTGGATCATCATGAAGATTCACCAGGATAGGTTGTTGAAGCTAACTGAGACAAAGGAAATAATCATTTATATAACACCTACTATGTGCTAGGCACTGTCCTAAGTGTTTTTACAAATATTATCTTATTTGATCCTCACAACACCCCTGCAGGATAGGTGCTATTACTATCCTTGATTTACATTTGAGGAAACTGAGGCATACAGCAGTTATGACTTGCCTAAGGTTACATAGCTAATAAGTGTCTGAGATCAAATTTGAATTCAGATTTTCCAGCTTTCTATCCACTAAGATATTACTACCTCCAAAATGAAGAGGAAAAGTAGAGTTTACAAGTGTTTAAACTTCTTTTTTTGTTATTCCCAGTTACTTAGCACACAGTTCTTGTTTGTTGTTGTTCAATCATGTCCAATTTGAGGTTTTCTGGGTAAAGACAATGGAGTGATTTCTTTCTCCATTTTGTTCCAAAGTGAGCACTTAATAAATTTTTGTTCAATTATTTGCTCAATTTAATTCAACAGTGAACCTGAATTTTTCTATTTTTTTTAAATATGAAATTGTAAATCTGGTGCTCCTTACCATTGTGCTCTTCTTAGAATTTTCTTAGTTCATCTGAAGAAGCTGTCAAGAAGGACATAGGACAGAAAATCAAATTAGAGCTCCATGCATAGTCAGGGTAAATCAGCTCCTCATTTTTCCTAGTGCTCAAAATAAACTTACTATTTCTCTCCTGCATATTATTACTGAACCTTCTCACTCTTAGAACACTCTGAGAATAGTTCGTTTTCTGAACTCCCAGGATGAAACCTTTCCAAGTTTCTTTACTCAAATCAAAAGCTTTCTCAAGCCAAATCTTCATTTCCTTTACTTTACAGCCAGTAAAGACTCTGGCACTCTTTAAGTAGGGTGAAGGAGGAAAGAATTATAACCAACCTGGTGCTCCTGAAACCCTCCTTTACCATTCTTTCCTGAACACCCTCAAATCCTGACAGATATTTCTGAATCCATTTCATTTTTCTTGTCTTAAGATTAAATTCTGCTTCCCCCCAGTAATAATGCTATTGTTTTCAAGTGGAATCAACAGTATTGTTGGAATGGAATGGAATATCCTCCTATGAGTTAAAATAGCATTTTTACACAAATATAATTCCTAAATTTCTTTATCCAATCCTAATTTCTCTCCAAAATTCCAGCTCAATATTGTCTACTCTTTGCTACACGTTTCTTCCTCTATGCTCTGTAGGCATCTCACATCCAATACTTGCTTGGACCATCAAAGCAATTTCCTACTTGGTTACCTTGAATCTTTCCCATCTCCATGCTATTTTCCAAACAACTTCCAAAATTATCCTTCTAAGTTATACATCTCACCATTTTGCTTCCAAGCTCAACAACTTTCTGTAGCTACCCATTACCTGTAGATGAAAATGCAAACTCCCTAGTCCACCATTAAAACCCATGCTTTCTAACTTTAACTCATGATAGTCTTTTTCATAAACTTTATATTCTAGTCATTGAAATCAGACTTTCGTAGAGAATAATTGAAAGTAGAAATAATAGTGTTTTATAGCACTCCCCATTACCAATGTTTTAGAAATGAATGAGATCTTAAAGATAAAGATTGGATATAAAACACTAGATTTTTGTCTGTCCATTTGCTTTATGCATCTTATTGAATCCTACTTTATGATTATATCTGATATATTATTATTATTATCTTATTATTATTTACCAGATATTATATTATATTATATGATTTTCCTTAGCCAAATGTCTAGTCATTATTTCTGTGGCAGCATTATCTCCAATGGTTCTTATTAAAGCTGTTTGCAAATGTCCCACAAAATCAGCAAAAGGTTCATTGGGACCTTGCTCTATTTTTGTAAAAGTTTTATTTCCATCTTTCTGTCCAGGGAGAGAATTCCAAGCTTTTATTTCAGCCTTAGATATTTGCTCATACACTATTATGGGATAGTAAATCTGTTCTGAATTCTCTCTATACTGACCTTTACCAGCTAGTTGGTCAAAAGTGATCTGTCCAATAGCTCCTGTTTGCCTATTGCATTGGGCTTGAATCCTACATAATTTGTGAAACTCCGAAAGCCACAATAAATTTTGTCCCGGTATGGATTTCCAGTCATTCGGGGTTAAGATTTCATAAGACAAATTATCTAGTGACTTCTTCACATAAGATGATGTAGCCCCATAAAGAGTGCAATCCTTTTTCAAATCCTTAATTTTTTCCAAATTAAAAGGAATGTATTTTCTCTCTTTTTGACCTGAAGAATTTGTATTTTAAAAATAAAATTCACTGATTTTAAAAATCCTGAAGTATGTGAACCCTCACTAGCTCTTTGAATTGTGACAAATACCACAGTAGTCCATAACTACTCCCTATATGAGTAACTCTTACTGTGCTTATAAGGCTTTTCCTTACTGGTTTGCTTGTTCTTTTCATGAGTAAGTATTAAGGGTGAAAATAGTAACTCTAAATGTAATTTACAAAATGCTTGCCAGAAGTTTTATTATTTAAATCACTCTTGGGGAAGAGGTTAGTGAGGAGAAAAATGGAAATCTGCAGTTTGTGCTTCTGTCCTATGGACTAGTTACCTAAGCAACCACTTGTGATTGAGTGCAAGTACTATCTGAAATATCAGTGGAAGTTTGAGATGCATATGAGTTATGGGTAAATGAAAGGAAGTACTAAATCATTTGCTGCATCTCTAAGTCCTTAATTGGTGAAGAAAATAGCCTTGATTTAAGAGAACACATGGAACTATTGATAAGCATTGGTGAAAATAGGTGTAAAGGAATATATTATAATGCAATCTAAAGCCTTCTAATTCTAACAATATATGTAAATAATTAAGAAGCCTTGGATAGAAGATTCAATGGGATCAGGAGTTTAGGGATGAGAAAACTTTTTATCAAGGTAGGTTGGCAACTCTTCTGCAATTTGCTTTCCTAGAGTGTTATCTAGAATACTAAGAGATTAAGTGACTTGTCCAGGATCATGCAATCATTGTTTCAAAATAGGGATTCAGTTATATTTTATTTTTGCCTGGGTATCTGATTCCTTGCTAATACAAAATACTGCATCTCAAAGATTACAAGTCAAACTAAAATTTGTATAGAAATATAGTGACACTAATTCTTAGTTGTTTTTTCTAGTTGTTTAGAGAGATTTATGGATCAATTTGTGATGAACTACCTATATTTTGAGATAAAAAAGCAAGATAGCTAGCTGTAGGGTCTAGTCTATGCCTAGCAAACTGGCCTTCTGATGGGTATGTTTAGTGGGAAATATAAAGTTGGATAACATTTCAAATTAATTAATTAGTGATTCATCATTTTGGACTATTAGATGGCATAATTAAAAAGCTTTTAAATGCCAAAACTATTAAATAGTGACATATCACTAGTGAAATTCTGTTGTTGTGGTTGTATCTTATTGATTATGAAATATGCTTTATATATGGAGAAATCTCATTGGTTGCAAACTGAATCTATGAAACATTGGGAAAGTAGTTTTAAAAAGCTTTCCCCACATCATTCAGGAGATAAAAAAATTCAAGTTAGACAGAAGAAATGTGGTTTTTGGGTAGACATTGATGCCCAAAAGAATACCTCTCAATAATGTTGTCATTCCTGTGCTTTGTTTTATGAACAGGTTTCTTTTCAGTGGCATATGTACAGTTAAACATTATTATGGTATGTCAGCAAATACACATTTGGTATATTAGCACATGCTTTATATAGATGTGTTTGTGACATATACTTATATGGTGCTCCATGATTATAAAATATTGAGTATATGATCTCATTTGATAACAATGATTACACTATGTGATAGGTAGGGTTGGTATTGAAGAAAATGAAGCTCAGACAAATTGAGTTGGTTGCCCAAGGCCACACAAATAGGAAAGACCGAAATCAAGTTTTCTGACTTTAATGTTTTTTCTTCTATTCTACTCTCTTGTTCTTTCCACTTAAATTTTAAAAAACTACAAATGCCTGTATTCATATATATGAATGTATATATGTACATGAGGAGGGAGAAGGAAAAGGGGGGGAGAGGAGGAGAGAGAAAAAGAAAGGAGAGGGAAGGATGAAAGGAGGGACAGATAGACATTCAAAATACTCTATAACATTAACAATTTTCTACACAGCACATTCACAACTGAGTATCTTGTACCAGATCTTAAAAGTAAATCATCATCTTTGTTCCCATTTTTTCTTTTTTCTACCATTCTTTACTGAATATAGTTTCTTTTCATGGTTCCTTGAAAAATTATATAATAAAGTATGGAGATGAGAAATTCATTCTAATTCCACCATGTACTAAGCCTGGCTTATTTGTATATGTTCATTTGATCTCTAAGCTGATTTTTCCCATTTCAGGACATGGCAACTCTGTTTTGGTTAAATAGGTTAAAAGATGAGATGACAGTTTCTGTGAAAGAGCTGGAAGGATAATCTAGTTCCTGACATTTAAACTCTTTTAAGCACATTAAACTAGAAACTATAGAAGGGCAATTAAAATACTTTCTCCTCTTTTAGATATCAGAATACAGTTTCAGAAATACTGGAATGTTAATGGAGGTACATGTGCCTGCCAAATAGATTTCTAGCTGTGAATTTTCTCTAAAACCACCTTTTACACAGACTATACCTTATATTACTACATCAAGACATTGAAATATAGCCCATGAATGGAAATAAAGTAGGAATTTAGTTGACCCTAGCTATTAAAGAGGACAACTAGGTGTCATAGTGGATAGAGTCCCAAGCCTTGAGTCAGAAAAACAGCTTTTTGAGTTTAAATCTGATCTTAAACATTTACTAGCTGCATGACACTGGTGAGTCATTTAACTCTGTTTGTCTTGATTAAGAAACTGGGTAAAATGAATATGAAATCTGTAAAATGAATAGGAGAAGACGATGGCAAAACATTCCAGTATCTTTGCCAAGAAAAACTCAAATGTGCTCATGAGGAGTTTGACATGGCTAAATAACAACCACCAAAATTGGGGAGAGAGGGAGGAATAGAGGGAAGAAGGAAGGAAGGAAAGAAAGAAGAAAGGAAGGAAAGAAGGAAGAAGGAAGGAAGGAAGGAAGGAAAGAAAGAAGGAAGGAAGGAAGGAAGGAAGGAAGAAGGAAGGAAGGAAGGAAGGAAGGAAGGAAGGAAGGAAGGAAGGAAGGAAGGAAGGAGGAAGGAAGGAGGAAGAAGGGAGGGAGGTAAGAAGGAAATTTCTTGTGTGGTTCCTACCATATGCATCTCTTTATGTGTAGCCTAAAATTCATTTGCTGTAACATAAGATTTCATTGTCCCCTTCCTTTTCTAGTTATGGGAATCTTCTTCATTCCTATTAATTAAGCTTGTGGTCAACTAAATCTATTGATCTTTTTCATATGAACTTTTATCAAATCAAGTCTTTTCCACCTTGTATTGTTTTTTTTTTAATCTTCATGTAAGACTTTTTGATCATCACTGTAAATTTCATTTTTGAATTTTTGTCCATTTTGCTAGTCATTTTCAATTTGATAAGTATATTTTTCTATCTTAAAATATATAATCTAAGCATCCAATATCTATTATCTTTTAAAAAAATTAATTCTGAGAGAACCTTACTGAGAATATGATCCCAAGATTATTTCAAGGGTGAGACCCAAGATAAAGTATAAAAGGAGAGGTAAGTCCAGAAATTTGGAATTTTTTCTGAATTCTCAGTTGCTCTACTGAACTCAATGAGCATTTTGACTCAGAGAAAGGAACACTGAATCTGAAGATATAGGAAAGAATTTAAATTTGAGGCAAGTCCCTTTGCTTCTTTGACCTTCAATTACTTTATCTTTAAAATAAAAAAAAATAAATGAAATCTAAACTTCTTCCATCTCCAAATGACATAATTTTCTGGTATGGAGGTGGGAGGGAGAAGGAAGTATTTGGAATGGAGTTCCCAAGAACTTTGATTAGGAAATCACAGTCTATAAATATTTAAGTAAAGAAAATAAGTTATTCCAGATCAAGAATATTTAAACATGATCTCTCTGGATGCCACATTTTATTAAGGAAGTTAATAAACTGAAAAGTTGTCCAGAGAAGGCCAGTCATAGTGTTGAAGGACCTTGAGATTGTGCTGTATTGCAACAGTTTAAAAGAAATGGGATACATAAAGTCAAGAAAAAGATACTTAACTGAGGACATGAGTTTCCAAGTGTTTAAAGGGCTATCCTATGGAAGATGTATTAGACGTACTGTTTGTCCTGAGGGCAGAACAATGAGCAGAAGTTATAGGGCAGATTTGGTCCTGATGCAATGGAAAATTTCCTAGTGTTTGAAGCTATGCAATGGGCTGCCTTCAGAGCAGATATTTAAGCAAAGGTTAAATTAGTATTTATCAGGGATGTTACACAGGGGTTTCTTAGTTACTGAGATCCTTTCCTTCATTTGAATTCTGTGATTGTAGAATGAAGAAGATGCAATGGTAGAAATACAATTATAGTAGGACTCTAATATTAGAGTATTATTATAAATATCAGTAATCTGTCAAAGTTCATATGGCAGTCAGACTTTAAGTTTTCCCCTTTTGATGCCTTAGCTTCCCAACTGAGAAATGTGGCTGACCTCTTTCATTTATTTTATAGATCAATCTTTCAATCTCCTCACAATTGTATCATGTCTGATGTGATCTATTTTATATACACATGATCCAATCTGGCTGCTGTTACCATCTTTGTTCTCTATATTGCCATTTCTTCCTCCTTTATAAACACAGCTGTGTCTGTGATGATATGATCCAAGTGTACAGTTGCAGTAGCCTAGCCTCATGTTTTAAAACAAGTCTTTAATAATTTTCGAACCTCATATTTTGATACCAAGTAAAAAAATAATACTTGTTATGCATTTGTCTAGCACATCACATTTTATATATCACTATGTGGATAGATTGCTTTTCATCTAAAAAGATGTGGTGATTTTAGTAGACTGCATATTAAATATGAGTAAGCAGTGTGAGATGACAGAGCAAATGCTAATGTGAATTTTGGATATTTTAAGAAAGGCATAATTTCCATGAATGAGGAGATGACAATCCTTTTGTTTGTTGTATTTTCCATTTTCCTTCAGCAGCTGTATTTTACTTGATCTCATGGAAAATCATGAGAAAAAGCCTGGGAGGGGCATGGGGAAATCTCATCACCATATTGATTAATAGAGCCCTTGATTCTCAACACCTCAACTCTGTCAATTGCCTCTCCCCTCTACTAGGAGTGCTAAAGGATGGAGTACTAAATTTTCCTTAGAGAGGAATGGGATCTGAATTTCCCAAGTAACTCCAATTTCCATTAGCATTTCTAATCTATTTTACTTCCACAGAACATCATAGTTCTAAGTGGAAATCTCTAGTGACTTCTGTCTCCCAGACACATTTTTTAAAAATCTCCCTCATACATAATGTTTTCCCTTGTTAGACTGTAAGCTCCTGTAAGGCAGGAACTTTTTTCTTTTTCTTATTTCTGTTCCCAGTGCTTAGCACAGTATCTGGTCCATAACTGGTACTTAATAAATATTTATCAAATTGATATGGTCCTGGTCATACTATATGTTGAATATTATATTTAATTCTAGGCATGATATGTTTCAAGGCATTGATGAAAGTTTCCAGGGGAGGGAACTGAGATGGGGAACTTAGGAAGTTATCTAGGAATACAGAAAGCCTAGTATTAATAGCTTGCACTCAAGTATTTGAAGAAATGTTATGGAGAACAGATATGAGATTTGTTCTTTCTGGCCCCAGAAAACAAAACTATAGGTAATGAGTAGAAGTTGCAAATACTTTTTTTTTTAACTTGACATAAGGAAAATTTCCCTTCTACATTGTTAGAGTTATCCAAGAGGGAAATGGCTGCTTCAGGACAGAATAAATTCCCTATCACTAGTGGTGTTCAAGGAAACTTTTTTCCCTCAATTTTCTTCTATTAGTCCCACAAGATTCATTTTTTTTCTTTATTCGAATATAATTAATTCATTCTTATTTATACTTATTCTGCTTGTTTTATTCTAAGTATATGATCAGTATTCACTGCTTTGCTTTAGAGAGAATGGCTTATTCACATCTGATTTCAATATTTCCTGGATCCAACCTATGGCTGCCTTCCTGGTAAGGGATGCCGAAATTAGTGCTTTCACTCCTTTTAATTTTCTCTGAGGACATGATGGATTTTCTTGACAGTATTTTGACTGCATTCACCATGAGATTATAGCTTTTGAAGGGTCAGCATTTTACTAGGTCAAATTTTCTGCTTCAATTGCTTGACAGTTTCCCATAAGAGCCAAACAGTGCACTTTACTTAGAAAACCTGTGCTCAACAATTTAGTGAATGTCACCAGAACATGTATATAAATGATGCATAAATCTCCAATAACCATTAAGCATTACAGAGGAGAAGCAGAGTTATAAGGGTTAAAGTCAGAGACTTGAACTTTCTAACTAAAGTCTTTATCTAGCTTTCTAAAAAATTCCATTGGGTTTTGGTTTCCCCAACCCATCTTTCTTCTTTCCTTTCTTTTTTCCTATATGTAGACTTTATTTTGTTTGACTATCCTAAAACTCTGCCCTATCCATACATCAGGAAAATGCAGGAAATAGCTATTTTGAAATATTTAAACAGAGAGTAAGGTGACTGCCAGTTCTCCATTTATATTAAAAACTGTCTATGAGTATTTAGACTGACATTTTAGGAGAGAAATCCCAAGGACTATAGTCCCTGAATACTTCCTTGGCAGTTACAGTTGTCAGTGTCTATTAAGAACTGGCAATCACCATACTCTTTAAAAAAATCATTCATTCATTCACTTATTCGTTTATTTGTTCATTTATTTATTTGATTTGCTGAGGCAAATGGGGTTAAGTAACTTGCCCAGGGTCACACAGCTCATTTATTTATTTTTAATAACATTGTTTTATGAATCACATTAAGAGAGAAAATTCAAAACAAAAGGGAAAAAACCATGGGAAAGAAAAAAAAACAGAAAAAAGAAGTGAACATAGCATGTGTTGATTTACATTCAATCTCCATAATTATTTTTCTGGATGCAAGTGGTATTTTCTTTCCAAAGTTTACTGAGATTGCCTTGGATGCCACACTCTTTTTGTAGTCCAAAAAAAAATTTCCAGGGAATCACAGAACTTTGGAAATCACAGAATATTGGTCCACTCTCTTTCCTTTAAAGTTGAAGGAACTGAAACTCAAAGATCTAAAGTAGTTTGCTTAAAATTATACAACCAGAGACTAATAGGCCATATTTAAACTTACATTTTCCCAATACTTGTGTTGTCCCCTTATACCTCTACACAGAAGAACTTGATTAATGGTAGCTATTTTTAAAATACAAATCAAATATTATGGGCAATAGTGGTAGTTACTGTATTTTTTAAAACATTACAACCTCTAGAACTAAACTTTTAAATCCTTCTAAATCAAATAGGGCAAGTTCAATGAGAAGAAACTGTGAAAATTAACAATTCTTTGGTTAAGCAGTCTGTTAAGAAGGGAATCCTCTACTTCTGTCTGATATAGTAGTCTTGTTGTCTCTCCATCCTATAAATCTGTTTGAGGAAAATACTCCTATAATATGGACCAGTGCACCTGAAAAGCTCAATTTCATGAAATATTTAAATGATGATTCTCTAGATAGAAAGACATTTAATAAAGTCCAACAAGTGCATGGAAATTCCAAAATCAACAGCTGATTTACAATGTCACATAACTTATCAAAATAATAACAAACAAAAAAATAGGCAAAATTATCTAGTAAATGGAAAGGGGAAACTATTAATTCCATAGGAAAAATATAAAGCCTTGGAAAAAATAATTTCAACATATTAAAAATAGAAACCTCAATAATAATCCTAAACAAACCGAATGTGGATCACAACATAACATTCTCACTCTTTTTGTTGTTGTTCACTTGCATTTTGTTTTCTTACTCATTTACTTTCTTTGTTTGATCTGATTTTTCTTGTGAAGCAAGAGAATTGAATAAATTGCATTTAACATATATTTAACATGTTTAATATATATTGGATTGCTTGCCATCTAGGGGAGGGGGTCCTAGAGAAGGAGAAAATCTGAAACACAAGGCTATGCTAGGGTCAGTGTTGTCAAATGATCCGTGCATATGTTTGAAAATAGAAAGCTTTAAAAATTAAATAATAATAATAATCCTAAACAGAGAAGGCAAATAATTGTTCCTGTGAAAAGCATTATGGAGAATCACAACTGCTACCTATATTAACTTTAGAAGAGCCAAACTGGACATGGGACCCTTTGTACTGTCTAATTCCTGGCTCAAAAGGAGGGAGAGAGAGAAAGGGAGTGGGAGAAAAGGAGAGGGAGAGGGAAGGGCAAAAGGAGAGGGAAAGGGAGAACGCAGAAGAGAGAAGAGAGAAGAACTGAAGAAGAGTCAAGATAAGCTTTTAATTTTCTGCACATGAGAAGCTCTCCTCTGCTTAGTCCTACAGAAGAAAAGGATAAGAGTCAAGTTAGCAGGCTAGTGATTCATAAAAGTGATAAGAAGAGAAGCAACACAGAAAAAACTGCTAGCCTGTCCCTTACATAAAATAAACCAAAAGGCCAAAGTCCAGTTAATGTCAGAGAAAGACAAGATCAGAATGGATCATCAGGAGGGAAAGGAAAGGAGAAATACTGGAAAACAACTGGTTTCATTGCCAATTAGAAAGAGAGACAGATGGGAAACAGGTCAAAGACTAAACAAGACGACAAGTTTTCAAGCATATGACTTCCTGCTAGAATGTAAGGCTATATTCCTTCAGCTCTACTTTTGAATTGAAAGATTTGTCAGGGAAAAAAAAAACCATTTGTGAATCTGAAGGGGATATACCCATAAAGAGATATATACATTTCATTCTACATGAATAATTGGAGACCACAATATTAAATCAAGTAGATCATACTCATTGAGAATAGAAAGGGTCTTCTTCAATTCTGTGACTTTTTGGAACATGAGTTGTCCAAATGGCTGGAACTATATTGTGGAGAAGCAAGTTAACTTACCCTCTTCTCCAAGTCAAAGCAACAGGCATTGTGATAAGTACTAGAGTTTCAAAGAAAGATAAAAACTGTCCTTGCCTTTCAGGAACTCACAATCGAATGAATGAATGGATACTAAAATGTAGTAATAATAATAGCTAGTGTGTATATAGATAGATAGATATAGATATAGTACCTACTATGTACCAAGCTCTATATTAAATACTTTACAAATATTTAATTTTAAACTGGGAAAACATTTTTACAGTCAAAGGTTCTGATAAAGGCCTCATTTCCAAAATATATAATTGACTCTAATTTATAAGAAATCAAGCCATTCTCCAATTGACAAATGGTCAAAGGATATGAACAGACAATTCTCAGATGAAGAAATTGAAACTATTTCTAGCCATATGAAAATATGCTCCAAGTCATTATTAATCAGAGAAATGCAAATTAAGACAACTCTGAGATACTACTACATACCTGTCAGATTGGCTAGAATGACAGGGAAAGATAATGCGGAATGTTGGAGGGGAAGTGGGAAAACAGGGACACTGTTGATGGAATTGTGAACACATCCAGCCATTCTGGAGAGCAATTTGGAACTATGCTCAAAAAGTTATCAAACTGTGCATACCCTTTGATCCAGCAGTGTTTCTATTGGGCTTATATCCCAAAGAAATACTAAAGAAGGGAAAGGGACCTGTATGTGCCAAAAATGTTTGTGGCAGCCCTGTTTGTAGTGGCTAGAAGCTGGAAAATGAATGGATGCCCATCAATTGGAGAATGGCTGGGTAAATTGTGTTATATGAATGTTATGGAATATTATTGTTCTGTAAGGAATGACCAGCAGAATGAATACAGAGAGGACTGGAGAGACTTATATGAACCGATGCTCATTATCAGAACCAGGAGATCATTATATACCTCAACAACGATATTGTATGAGGATGTATTCTGATGGAAGTGGATTTCTTTGACAAAGAGAAGATCTAACTCAGTTTCAATTGATCAAGGATGGGCAGCTACACCCAAAGAAAGGACACTGGGAAATGAATATAAACTGCTTGCATTTTTGTCTTTCTTCCCAAGTTATTTTTACCTTCTGAATCCAATTCTTCTTGTGCAACAAGAGAACTGTTCAGTTCTGCACACATGTATTGTATCTAGGATATACTGCGACATATTTAACTTGTATAGGACTGCTTGCCATCTAGGGGAGGAAGTGAAGGGAGGGAGAGGAAAAGTCGGAACAGAAGTGAGTGCAAGGGATAATGTTGTAAAAAAAAATTACCCAGGCATGGGTTCTGTCAATAAAAAGTTATTTAAAAAAACAAATATTTAATTTTTATCCTTACAACTCTGGGAGATAAGCGCTTTTATTATTCTGACTTTTACATTTGAGTAAACTGAGGCAAACAAAGCTTAAGTGACTTGCACAGGATCACATAGCTTAAGAGGTATATGAAAACTGAGAGGTCTTCCTGAGTCCAGACTTATACGTGTGGTATATATTTAATATGTATCAGACAGGAACTGCACTAAGGGTAAGGAAGACAAAAAGGAAAAAAGAATTTCTTATCTAAAGGGGCATATATTCTAATGGAGGAGACAACATGCACATGTTTGAGAATACACAGAAGCTATAAAAAGTTTACTAATATCTGGGAGGAACAAGAAAGACTTCATTAAGAAGCTTCAAATAAGTTGTTTTAGCTATTCCACTGAGACCTTGTCATTCCCACATATTTATTTGTACCCAATTTCCTAATTGGAGGCCTGTGTGTTCAGGTAAAGAAATATACATTTCTCAGATTTTCCCCCATTTTTTCTATTAGCCCACCATTTTCCAAATTGGCAGGCAGAGAGTAAAGCTTACTTATTTAATTTATTTTTAAAATATCTCCAATATCAACAAATATTTATTGGACTACTTATGTAGCATACACATACTCTTTAGAAGGAAAACTGCCTAGAGAAATGTTCTTCAACATGGCCCCTTGGGAACTCTGAAATTATCACAAGAAATTCATCTCATTAAATGACAAATAATAATAATTAATCAAACACACCTTTAATGGACTGAATAAACAATAATTATCATGAATATACACATTAATTTTATTAAATGTATATAGATTCGAAGTGGGGAGGGAAGAAAAAGTAAATTTATATGGTAACTTTATATTTATAAGAAAGAACAAGTTGTACATGAGAGTTGCAGTTTCATGTGCAATCAGTTTTTAAACTTTACTATGTCATGGAAATATTTGTTTTATCTCATGAAATAAAATAATTTTTAAATGCTAAAATCATTCTAGCTTCCTGACATTATGCTTCTCTCAGTCTATTCCATCTCAGTTTTCTGAAATGGTTCTCCTTCCTGGGTTGGAATACACACATATATGTATATACATATATACATATAACAGCACATAGTACAAAATAGCTTCAGCCAATGATCTTTAGTATATCCAGATCCCAAAATACTTTTGTAAAAATAATGCAGTAAGATTTAATAAAAATATCTTTTGAAATCATTAGAAAAAGAGAAAAATAAGAGGAAAAAATGCTTTCCAAAAAGATTGAGATTAATTGGGAGAATTGATGAAGGGGAGAGGTGGAAGCCTCTAATTCCCAAAAGGAGGATCCTTCTATCAAGTGAAGTAAGGCTGTAGAAGAAAGTGGTGTAATTTGCTTTTAATGAGAGGAGAAAAGATAAAAGAAAGAAGAAAAATGGAAAGGAGGGCTCCGTAGAAAAGAACACCTTTCAGAGTTGTTTAAAGCATTGAAAGCTGATTTTTCTGGGTTCTACTTGCAATGAGAATTTCTGTTCTATAGCTTCAATCACTTCTTTCATTTTAGACAATTTCTTAAAAGTGAAATCATTTTGACCTGATAGCTTATAAGACAAATTCAAAAGTCAATATTCTCAATGTGATAGGGGGAAAGAATAAATGAGAAAAATATCAACCTAACTCACACCTTCCATTTAGGAAAACCCCAATATCTTTTTGTCGTGTTCTGTGGTTTCAAAATCTGCATATTGTCCAACAGAATTAAAATATTGTTTTTTTAAAATAATTCCTTGTATTTTTCTTTAGACTCTTCATTTAGGTTTGGTATTAAATGACTGTGTCCTTGAAGTAGGAAAGAAAGTTGTTTTTGTCTTGTGGTGAGGATGATTTTTTAGGAATAATGGCACAAAACTGTCAATCCAGTCAAATGAAAGTACAGTTAAAGGAACTAGACTCTCCTTTAAGGAATAAAGTTGTTGACTTTTCACAAGTGGCCTTCTTGGAAATAAGGTAGTGGTTAACATCCTTGAGGGCATTGCCTTAATAATGATAGTGTTTCCATCCATTTGAAGGGCATATACTAGCTCTAGTGATGGGAAAAGAAGAGGGATGATATTAATCATTGGTGTCTTACTTGGAATTAAAATAGATAAAATATGTAATTCCCAAGAAGTTCATTGTGATTTGGCACTAGTCCTCTGGCACTAAGCACAGAGTTTCCTCTGCTTCATCACAGTAATGCAAAATGGGTAATGCTAATTATGGGAACTCTAGACTTGCTGGTTCCTAGGGATTAATTAACAACAAATCCCTAGGATGTGAGAATGTTGCAGACTTTACTTTGAAAGGAGAGTATAAGGGGCAGGGCTGCATTTAATAGCTGGGGGGAATTAATACCAGAAAGTAAGCAGGGCGTATTTGCAATAAAGCTTGGAATGATTAGGTTTCTATTCCATGACTTAAACCTTTAGGAGACTAATGAAATAAGCCAGGAAGTCATATCTTCAGTAAATCAGTGCAGATTATGGAGTTTCTGTATTTTCATGTTTCATGGAAGATCAATAGTAGTTGTAGGGATGGGGTTGTGGGGACATTACTCACTTACCTCCTAGTACTGCAAATCAACTTCTTGGGCTCACTTCCCTTGTCTTCTTCTGTATATATTTGACAAGGGCATTGTTTTGATCACCATGTGGATACAAGACACATTACAGATTTGTGCTTTTCAACTCAGCTGGATCCTGAAAGTTGTTTAGCAGTCTCTTAGCTCTCTTGTTAACTCCCTATTAAGTTATATTTGGTAGCTTTTTCAGGCAATCTACTTCTCTTCCCTCACTCATATACCTCTTCTGATCCTCTCTTCCTCATCCTCAGCATGTAGTTTCACACTACTAAGAACATTGAAACCATTTAGTTGTTCACCTATCACCACACTTTTCTCACTACATTAAAATTCTTCTTTTATCTTCACACATTTTTTTTTTCTTGCCTATAGTAAGGACTCATGCCCATCTAATATCCATGCTTGATATTCTCCATGAATTTACTGTATCATTTGTTTTCTTTTTCCTTACTATCAATCAACCAACAAATAAGCATTTATTAAATATGTATGACTCTGAATTCCCACTAACAAATGAATGCAAAGAAATTGCATTCTAATGTGGAAAAAATATAGACCTAAATTGGTATATGCAAGAGTAGCTATAAGCTAACTTAAGAAGAATATCTTTAAACTCTTCCTCTACATTGGTTTCAGAGAGAAAGACAAAGAGAGGAGAGGAGAAGGAAGGAGACAGGAGGGAAGAAAGAAGAAAAAAGAAGAGGGGAATGAAAATGAAGGGAAGGGAGGAGAGAAGGTAGAGATCTTTTTTGCTCCTGTTTATGAACATACCATCTCTTTTAGAATATAATCTCTTTAAAGACAGGAACTGATTTTACTTTTTCTTTGTATCCCCTAGTGTACGGTATATAATAAGTCCTTAATAAACACTTGTCAATGAATGGAATGATCATTAATTCTGTGACCCGTGACTTAACCTCTGCCTCTGCTTCCTCATCTATAATATAAATGGGTTTGACTCAATGGACTCTAACTCCATAGACCTAAATCTATGTTTCTGTGATTCTATGGCAATTATGAAAATACTAAAAACTTACTATTACATAGAGTTTTAAGGTTTCACAGTCTTTTCTTTACATCTGTGAGATAAATTGTGCTCAAATAAATCTATAGTCTCATAGATTCTTGGGCAACTCCCCCAATGATACATCATTTGCCTATTGAGATTAATCTGTACCTGCCCAACCTATGTGGCTCTCATCCATTGCCTTCTAGAAGATCACCACAGGTGTTAGAGATTTTCCTCAATATCACAAGGAGGCCAGTGGAGTTCTCAATCTCACCATTCTATCTTCTCATCTTTTCTGTTAATCTTTGATGAATGATACCTTTACTTCTGTTCTTGTCCAGAGTTCCTCACTTGGTTATATCTTGCAGGCTATTTATAATCACCATGCACTTTATCATTGCCTTCTGTGTTCCCATTAACTCTTTGGAGACAATGGTATCCCAAGTCTTGCTGCTAGATAGTAACACTGGGGAAATGCCTATATTGAAAAAAGTGGGCTTTTGATATTATGGATTAATTTTTTATTATTAATTTTTTAATTTAATTTTATTATTACTCATACTTTAATGAGCCTCAGAAATATTAAAAGTAACATACCCATGGTCATTTTAGGTAATGGTCCCAGAGATGGCAAGTTCCACCTAAATTGCTCTTAACTTTTCTGCTAGTCTTAAGCCTATTTCTGCATGTTGTTACCCAAATTCATCTAAGAAGGATCTCCATTTCTATGAAAATACTTTCCAGGCTGTAGGAAAATAGATTATTTTTATTATTTGAATCTCTGAGGGAGGAAACAAGGAGAGAAAGGGAATGAATCTTGCTTCCTTCAAAAACAAGTCTCTTCCAAACAAGAAGCATTTATTAGCTCTAGGTACTAGGACTGGACACAGTTCCATTTTCTTGGATGGCACTAATACCACCCATTTCCTTTACTAATCAGGGGGCCAGTGCTCTACAACCTCCTGGTCACTGGCAAGTAAGAGAAGCAGCTTTGAAGAATGTAAATTCAATTTCAAACAAAAGATGACGGGGAAGAAAACAAGCCAACAAATCCAGTCACTCCCCTTCTGAATGGTTCGAATTTTTTTTTAATCCCATGTGTCAGTGCTGGGGAGAGCCTGCTGGGGACCAGAGCTGCATGTTTGCCAACTCACTCAGTGCAGTCAAGGATATTAAGAGGTGAAAGCCGTTTGCCTTCTGTTCTCATAAAACAATTGGCAACATTCCTTCTCCACAGTACACTTGCCCTGCTCTCCATTTTCCTCTTCATTTCCCAGTCAGGTTGGTTGAAAATGAGGATAGGGCCTGTCACTCCCAGTTCACTCCTCTGACTTGGTTTGTGTGAGCTTTACGCCCCATTGAACAGGAAGAAGGAAATGGAAATTGCCATTATGGCTGGCAAACCAAAGGGTGGCTTCCAAGAGGGGATTGTCAGTCTGCATCGTATGGGAGCAGTCACATCTATTTGGGTCAGAGTGATTTCTGAGGTGGTTAAGGATGAGGGTCCACGATGATAACTGTCTGACTCTAAACCATCTCTCAGCATCTCTCAGCCACTCTAAGTGGTGATTAAGCAAAGAAGAATATCTTAGATTAGTGTGGCAAAAACCTAGTGGAAAAGTTTTAAGGGTACTATAGCTAGGAATTACTTTCTGAGGTTCCTAAATATGTTTTATCCTAGACTTGTTTGTAAGTACTTGCTAATAGATTAAGAACTTGTTTATGAAAATCTAGCTGTTTTCTTCTCAGATATTGTCTTTAGATCAGATCCCAAGAAGATATGCTGTGATACAATATGAAGATAATTTAATTCTGGTTTCAGAGATCCTGGCTGCAAATCTCACATCTGAAGTTTACTTCCTATGGGATTCTGAGCAAATCATTTCATTTCCCTGGACCTCAGGCTCCTCATCTGTAAAAATAGGAGATTAGATAGCCTCTGAGGTCTTATCCAGATCTCTATGAACCTACAAGTATGTGTTGTTAGAAGTCAGTTAAAGTGAGGAAGTAGAAAGAGGGTAGGAATAGGGAAAAGGATCAGAGCATTATATTGATTAGCTTCAAAAGTACCCATTCAGTTTTTATTAGATAGTTATTATGGACTACTATTCTTCAATATTTTACATTTAAAAAATATTCTCAATATGACAAACACTAACAAAATTGAACATTTCCAAAGATGTTGAAGTATTTATGTATGACAGAGAGAGAGAGAGAGAGAGAGAGAGAGAGAGAGAGAGAGAGAGAGAGAGAGAGAGGAGAGGGAGAGAAAGAGAGGGGGGAGGGAAAGAAAAAGGAGAGGGAGAGGGAGAAAGAGAGGAAAAAGAAGAGGGAGAGAGAAAGGGAGAGGGAGAGAAAGAGATTAAATTTCTTTATAGACTTGCCACTAATTCTAGAACCCTTAGACCAAGAATTTCCTTTTATCCTTCCCCATTGGGCATTCCACTACTTAATAGCAAATACCAACTTAGAATAAATCTTTTTATCTTTTTTTAGAGATAAAACCCATTATAAAAGTACATATAACAAATACAGTTCAGATAGAGTGGGAGATTCACCAGTCAAGGATGAGACGGGGAGGGTAAGAAAACAGAGGGGGGTACAGTCACCACATCCCAGGAGCACAACAGTCAAGAAAACTGCAAAATTCTGTCTGGGCAGATTACTCAGTAAACAGGTCAGTGAACCATGCAATCCTTCAAATGTTCATGACAATATACAGTTCATGGTAACAACATTTTTTCCTTATTATTAGCTTCTGCTTCTATAGTATTTTAGTCTCCCCTTCAGGCTAAGAAAAAACACAATTCCATTAACCCCTTTACTAAGAACCAAAAAGCACTGTATATGAAACTCATGAATCACACATTCTGTTTATTTGTTGTTTTTGTTATTGTTTGTATGTTTTCAGGCTCCTTGGTAAAATAGAATCTGAGGAACGTTGATTCCTAACTGGATTTCATCAGAGTTCAATGGAATTGAACCAGATAACACAGCAATAGGATGGGGTGTTGACTGAGACAATCTCTGACTGCTCTCTAGAAACCAGAAGTCACATTTTGTTCCTACTCTCATTCTTCTTCAGGTTTCTTCTGCAAGCAGGAGAATTTGTTCCCCGTTGCTCATCTCTCTTCTTGTTGTCTATCTCCCATGTCCCCATATTCTGGTAGTATCATGGTCCAGAATAAAAAATATGAATTTAAGGAGGTCTTGACTCCTGGAATTGCCATTGTTGGAAGGACAGATGTTTGGCTCATTATTGAGTCAAATAAACAAATAATTGTGTTTACAATGAAAATTGAGCATTAAAAAAATGCTGATTTTTTAATAGATAAACAATATTTTTTCTCTTCTTCATACACAGGGTTATAGTTCTTGGATTCTCACATTTGAGAATATTGAATATATTGAATGAATAGATCATATTCAACCTGGATCAAAAGCTAAAGATTCTTAGACTAAAGATATTCTCTTAGATATTAATACTTGAGATCTCTAGGACACTAGTCTTTCTAGTAAGAGCTTCTATAAGGTTTTGAGAGCTCCTGAGCTCTCAAATTTAATTCTTATTTATTAAATCATTCATATATTTGCCTACAGATATGGCATTTGTAGGCAGGCACACACACAAATATATAAATGTATGCAATATATACATATTCACATTACCTACATGTATACATACATATGATATACTTATGAATAAATCCATAGCAAGAACAAGAATAAGGTATAGAAGGGATACAAGGAAGAGGAAGAAGAAGGAAATAAAGAAGGAAAGATAGGAAGGACATATAGTAGAAAGAACACTAGGATTTAAAATATCTTAGTTCCAGTTTCAGCTCTGCCACCTACTAGATGTATATCTATAAAGAAACTCATTTAATTTTTCTGAACTGATTCTTCATCTATAAAATAGGGATAATAAAAATTGAATTATCTCCTTCACAAGTTTGTTTTTAGAGAAGTAATTTGAAAAGTATAAAGCATTACACAAATATAATTTAATATTTACACTTAAGTATGTGGTATGTTACAGATATTTGTTATTATATTTCATCTTTTGATCCTTATTTTTGGTGCCAAAGATGGCTATTGTCCTCCACATGTGATCATTTATCCTAGGGTTAGCACATATTTATTCATCCCTGATTTTCTGTCCCCCCCCTTAAGAAGGAGAATTCTGCAAGCTATTTTTGTTATTTTTAGCACACATTTTTAGCATGGTCTGAAGCAAAGTCAAAACTAATTTCTTTCTTTTTTTTTTTTTTTTTGGACTTAAGTGATCCTTTTTAATTTATTTATTTATTTTGGACTTAAGTGATTATATATACTTTTTTTATTTTTTTAAATAACTTTTTATTGATAGAGCCCATGCCAGGGTAATTTTTTACAACATTATCCCTTGCACTCACTTCTGTTCCGATTTTTCCCCTCCCTCCCTCCACCTCCTCCCCCAGATGGCAAGCAGTCCTTTACATATTAAATATGTCACAGTATATCTTAGATACAGAAGGTAGAAATAACCCGGGAAGAAAAACAAAAATGCAAGCAGTTTACATTCATTTCCCAGTGTTCTTTCTTTGAGTGTAGCTGCTTCTGTCCATCATTGGTTAATTGAAACTTAGTTAGATATTCTCTTTGTCAAAGAAATCCACTTCCATCAGAATACATCCTCATACAGTATCGTTGTTGAGATATATAATGATCTCCTGGTTCTGCTCATTTCACTTATCATCAGTTCATGTAAGTCTCTCCAAGCCTCTCTGTATTCATCCTGCTGGTCATTTCTTACAGAACAATAATATTCCATAACATCATATACTATAATTTACCCAACCATTCTCCAATTGATGGGCATCCATTCATTTTCCAGCTTCTAGCCACTACAAACAGGGCTGCCACAAACATTTTGGCACATACAGGTTCCTTTCCCTTTTTTAGTATCTCTTTGGGGCATAAGCTCAGTAGAAACACTGCTGGATCAAAGAGTACGCACAGTTTGATAACTTTTTGGGCATAATTCCAAATTGCTCTCCAGAATGGTTGGATTCGTTCACAACTCCACCAACAATGCATCAGTGTCCCAAAAACTATTTTCTTAATATTAATACAAAGAATTCTAATTTTAATATAACACTTATAATCATTTTACTATTATAATATCATCTGCAAGAGTTATAATTTGTAATACATAAACAAAATGTTTTTTTGTGGATTTTCAATAATTTTTAAGAGTATAAAGGGGTCCTGAGGCACAAGAGTTAGTGAACTCCTGCTCTGAGACAATAAGTTTCCTAGCTGCTATCTTCCTAAATTCGTAGTTTCTTTATTTCAAGTTTCCTATGCCATTTAAATCATTTAGTCTCTACAATTATTATTGCTGTGTTTTTATCAATAAGCTTTTCCTGAGGCTCTTAAACAAAAGGCTGCTCAGTTTTTTTCATCAGCCAAATGAAGAAAATGCCTCTGAACTTGAGCTCTTCCCTTTGTGAAGCAGAGATGCTTCAGTTGGACACTTCTCAGTCACCCATGGTGATTAAAATAGAGTGAGATAATGTGTTTTGAATATTCTCAGATGGAAATTGATATGTGACTAGAGAAACATATTAAGTATGTGGGAGGGTGGGTGCAGAGCGCACATTTCAGTAGAATTGTCTCTCTTGCAGATCTGCTCCCTGGCAATCTGGGAATACTCTCCCATTAAAGTTATAAACTTCAGTTTTTCTCCCAAGTCTCATATAGAACTTAAAGAAAAACACAATAACATAAGTATTCCATAATACTTTTCTAAAAATCTCTTTTCTTACAATTATCTTATATCTATATCTGTGTTAATATTATTTCAATAGAATATAAGTTCCTTAAGAACAAGAATAGTTTCACTTTTTTTTGTTTTCTCAATAGAAAAATCTTTTTATAAATATAATATAATAAATATAAACAAATACAAAAAGATGAATAAACCTTTCTATGTACAAGATAGTAGATAAAAATGAGAGAAAGCAAATATTTTATTGATGAAAGTCTCATTTTATGGAAATGCAAACAGTGCAAAGAAATTAACCAGGAGCAACAGCAACAAAAACATTTATTTATTTAGAACTACTATATTCAAAACATATAGCAATGCAAGACACTGCTAAACTTTGGGAATAAAAAGACTAAAAAAGGCTGCTCCAAGACCTCCAGAAAACCTACGACAACACTACACACAATTACCTAGATAAACTGGCATGATACTAGAATCATGTTTATGGTCGAATTTGAGGGCAGTTTGACCCAGATGGTTAAAAAAAAATTGATCTGAAAGAAAATAACCTGTGCTCCTGGATTCTTTCATTCAACAGAGGGAGATCCTACCCAGTAGAAAATTCTTTCCCAGAGGATATATATATACAAAGAAATTTCAAGAACAGAATGGAATAACTGGGACAAGAAGGTGGGGTAGGGGAGTTTGGGAAGATTGGAAAGGTCAAATAAGGTGGTACTTCAGCTGGACTTTTAAGGCAGGTAAGGGCTCTAATAAGATTGAGGTAAAGAAATAATAGACCTTGGGGAACAGTTTGGGTGAAAGAAAGAAGCAAGAGATGGTATATAGGAAATGTGGGGAGCCAGCATTTATTAAGCACCTACTAAATACCAGATTTTTTTAAAGCACTTTACAAATATTGCCTAATTTGATTTCCCAAAGATTTTTAGCTCTTAACAAAAAAAGACACTTTAAAAATAACTTGCTATACAAGTTGTATACAGATTCATGGGGGTCCTTGACTTCCAGATTTTTAAAGAGAACATTAAAGGGGATCATCACCCAAATTACTCAGTAATCCAATTCAGCTCATTCTGTCATCCGGATGGAAGAACAGAGCAGCTCCCATTCTAATCCCGAGTAGACAGAGCATAGCAGCCAAGAGGCTGCACCACTTCTGATTGTATTTTTAAGTGGTTGTGTTTATGGAGCTCAGAACATCTCATTGATCTGTTTGAACCTCCATAAACTTCATGATGCTTAGCACAGAGAACAAGAAAGACTTTCCAAAGATCCATATTTTTAAGTGCTGGAGGGAAATCCAAGTCAATTCCACAAGTATGTAGTAAGTGCCTACCAGGCACTGTGCACAGGACAGATGGATGGATGAATGAATGAGAAAACACATAAGTACTTGCTATTTTATAAAAATCTGGAGCTAAGGGGTGGAGATGCAAATAGAAAAACAAACAATCCCTGCTCTCAAGGAACTCACATTCTAATAGGAAAAGACAGTACATAAAGAAGGTTTTAGCAGTGGGCAAATAGAAAGATTCAATAGGATCAGCTGGATGGCAGATGGCAATACATCTTCTTTAGTGTCATTTCTATTAATAAAATCATCTCCTCTTCTGATGTAGATCCATTTGACACTGCTGAGGGCTTTGGTGATGAGAACTATGCTTTCTGAGTCTTTGAGTGGTCTTTGAGGAGATGGGGGCTGTAGTACCTGCAGAGGCAACTGCTGTGTCTAATGGTCATAAGGACTGCTCTTGGGGAGGAAAGCAGGAAGGGGGAAGGTGCTTTTGTACACTGGTGGCAGTTATCCAGCATTTGGTATTAGTAGAAGTAAGCATGACAACCAGCAATTTGTTCCCCTAGATAAAGTTTGTGAGGGAAAGAGCTGGAAACAGAATTAGTCTATATCAAGTGCTAAAGATACAAAGAAAAAACAAAGCTAAATGGGATCTGCCTTCAAGAATAATACATTTTATATGGGAAAATAATATGTATGTTTGTATATGTGTGTATTTATATTTACATATATATTTTATATATACATTATACATTTATATGTATTATATATTCATATAGCATATATATTGTTTATATAGTACATATTGCATGTATTATAATTATATAATATATAATATGTATAACAATTTATAACACATAAGATATATAATGTTATATAATATAATTCTATATAATTATACATGTATATAATATATACCAATATATAACATATAACATAATACATATGTATTGAATGTTTATATATTGTATATGCATCTATAATATATTGTATATAAAATATAATTAGTTAAATTAAATATTAATATATGTATGATACAATTAATATATACATGTTATATATTATATATTTATAAATATTATATATTGTATATGTGTGTATGTGTGTGTGTGTGTGTAAATCACCTATATGCAAGGTGATTTCTGATTGGAGGACACAGGTCTAACACGAAAGGCAGTTTGATAACCATAGGACGGGATATTCAGAGCACACAATGGAAGGTTAGGGAAGAATGGAAAGGGGCACTGGAGAAATGAGGATGACATGAATTCATATGTGGGAACAGGAAGTAACGGTTAGAGAAGACCGCTCTGGCCGGGACTGCCCAGAGTTCTATCTCAGAGTGGAAGGATACCTAATACAGCAGATTGTGCTGCCCTTAACAGGAGTGAAGGTAAATGTGATTCCATCATCAATCATCAAGGGTAGAAAGCAGAGCTGCGTTCTTGGTCCAGAGGCACGCACCGGGGTCTAGACCACACACACGTACACTTAATGCATTTTCATAACTTTGTAATTATTTTGGCAGTTAGAAATAATATCTCAAAGGCAGTGGAGAAGCAGCTGGGTGACATTACTTGTAATTGCTTAATATTGTTATCACATTTGCTTACAAGGAAAGAAAAGCGGCAGCCGATCAATCAGGCAGCAGAATATTCCTAGCCGGTGATCAGAGGAAGTGCTCTGGAACGTCATGGCAACAGTCCCCCAAGTCGCGCTGTTTGGGGCTTGATGACTTCATGCCATGTTCCTGATGGGGCTGAGCTGCTCCATTAACTTCACTTTCTTCAGCTCTCATTTGTAACAGAGGTCTAGGAAAGCAGTATCCTGTCAAGCTTCCTTTCTCCTGTCCTGAAACTGATGCTGCTCAGCAGAATTGTTCCCCTTCCCTGCTCCCGCAAACATGGTCTGGATCCTCAGGGCTCATATATTTTTCCACTGCTGAGATGGTCCCTAGTCAGAGAATCTTAAAATATCAGTTCCAAAAAGGGCCTGGGAGACCACCTACCCCAATCCCATAATTCTGTTGGAGGAGGAAATGGACGACATGGCTTGCGCTAGGACACATAATTAGGTGGTGGCAAAGCCAAATGGAGGCTACCCTCCCCCGTTTCTTAGTACTTAATAAATGTTTTCTAATTCCATGGCAGGATAAGGGGAGTCAGAAACCTAAGCTAGAGCCCAGGAACCGCTGGACTTCTATTAAGATATACTTCCCTGCCCATTTAATTATCTTCTTAATAAAATAAAAACTATCTTCTTAATACTCACTTATGCCTTTTGCTTATCCGATGTTGTTTTAAGTAAGATCTATTTCCACAACCATATTCTGTCATGGATTTCATCCTACCAAAGTCTCAATGATACCTATGGGTTCAAATCTGCTTCCTTTCATGGGGAACATTTACCACATGTAGCCTGGACCCAGAACCATTGCCTCATGCTGCTCTGTTCCTGTTTTCTGGCATTCACCTACTACTGGGCATTCCAAGTTTCTGCCATGGAACTCTAGGCTTCATATCAGAGAGTACTGACAATATATTGCCTATGTCAAGAATCATTGCCCGCTCTCTGACCATTTTAATTACAGACTCTTGTGTTCCTCTTAATCCCATTTCCTCTTTTAACTCTGATCACTAAATCAACACTAAAGTCTTCTCTGACCACAATTCTTCATATGTATTGTCCTCCCACATTCTGTATTAGAATGTGAGCTTCTTGAGGGAAGGTGTTGATGTACTTTCTTATAGTTGAATCCCCATATTCATAATTCATCATGCCCTTATTTGAATCCCCCAAAACTTAGTATCATATAAACTGGAGCAAAGTAAGTATTCAATAAATTCATTTTCATTCTACTCCATTGCCTACTGAAGGAAATCATGGGTTGTACACAAGAAGCATTTTTATTTATTTGCTCAGATCACCTTCTAAATGGACGACAAACTGTTTTTTTTTTAATATGGACTCTTCATATTGATAAAGTGTTTGCAATGGCAGACGCTTCATAATAATGTATAGACTACAACCAAGCTTTCTAAATACCCAAAGGAGGTGATAAGGTATCTATCTATCAATTATACTTGAGCTATGTAGATCAAAGTGAGAAGTCTCATTGAAAAGAAAGGGAGAACATCTTTTGTGAAAGTCTCCAAGGATTTACTTAAATAAAAATATGCCACTTAAGCAACAGCCCCTGAGGAATGTTGAACTCTTTAGGAAATCTAAAGTCTTATCTGAAAGCTTAATGCTCCAATGTATGCCTTCCTAGAAAGAGCAATTGGAATCCATCAGGGTTTGTCTAGCTTCTGAAACCTGGCTAGGATTTTTATATTCCCTGTAAGATGTTCCACAGAAACCAGGACATGAATTTGCAGTTTATTGTAAAAATGGGTACTCCTTTGAACCATTTGCAATTGTACATTATTCTAGAAAAAGGGGAGAAAAAGTTTGAATTCAATGCAATTGTCCTGTGAACTCACAGAAATTGCCATTCCCTACCAGAAGGAGTCATGATCCTTAGTGGGAAAAAACAGAAGAAAGTAGCAGAGTTTTCCATGCCCTGGAAGTTATATTCGGAGAATTTCCCTTAACAGCTGGTAGAAGTATAGGATATAGTCACAGCTGTTAAATGGGCTCTGCCAAGAGCCAAGGGATTTTGGCACAAGGATAGATGTTATGCTTTCTCTAGCAGAAGCACATTAGATTCAGAACTGGAAAGGACCTTAGAAACCATCAAATCTAAAACCTTCACTTGGAGAATGAGAAAACTGAGGGCCATTTGTTCAATGTCACCCAGGTAGCCAGAGAGCCCAGGTTGAACTAGGTACCAGTTAGGCTTGATACTTGTAGTCAGGAAGTTAGGAATTCCATTTCTTTGAATACCACTATTTTTTAAACCATCAATCCAATTACTACTACTGCTGCTGCCGCTGCTGTTGCTACCACCACCACCACCACCACCACCACCACCACTACTACTACTATAATTACTAATAGTATTGCTACTTCTACTACTATTACTTTTACCATGACTGCTGCTGCTGCTGCTGCTGCTACTACTACTACTACTACTACTACTACATCCATTACTTTAAATATGACTGCCACTGCTACTATTATTTCTATTGCTACTGCTACTACTACTATCATTTATTTCTACTGCTGCTGCTATTACTACTACAACTACTACTGTTGCTGCTACAACAACTACTACTACTACTACTGCTACTGCTACTGCTACTTCCATTATTTTAAATATGACTGCTGCTGCTGCTACTATTACTACAACAACTACTACTGCTGCTACTACTACTACAATCATTTATTTCTACTGCTGCTGGTATTACTGCTACTACAACAACTACTACTAATGCTGCTACTACTGCTACTACTTTTACTAATAGTACTACTAATTCTACTATCACTGCTTTTAATATGACTCTTACTACTGCTGCTGCTGCTGTTGCTACTACTACTACTTCTACTATTATCATTTATTTCTACTGCTGCTGCTATTACTACTACTACAACTAGTACTGCTGCTGCTACTACTGCTACTACTTTTACTAATAGTACTACTAATTCTACTATCACTGCTTTTAATATGACTCTTACTACTGCTGCTGCTGCTGCTGCTACTACTACTACTATTATCATTTATTTCTACTGCTGCTGCTATTACTATTACTACAACTACTACTACGGCTGCTGCTATTACTGCTACTGCTACTTCCATCACTTTAAATATGACTGCTGCTGCTGCTACTATTACTATTACTACTATTTATTTCTACTGCTGCTGCTATTACTACTACTACAACAACTACTACTGCTGCTGCTACTACTGTTATTGGTACTGCTACTTCCATTACTTTAAATATGACTGCTGCTGCTGCTATTACTACTACCATTACTATTACTACTACTACATCCATTACTTTAAATATGACTGCCACTGCTGCTATTATTTCTATTGCTACTGCTACTACTACTACTATCATTTATTTCTATTGAGGCTGCTATTTACTACTACAACAACTACTACTGCTGCTGCTACTACTACTACTACTGCTACTACTGCTACTGCTACTGCTACTGCTACTTCCATTATTTTAAATATGACTGCTGCTGCTGCTGCTACTATTACTACAACAACTACTGCTGCTGTTACTACTACTACAATCATTTATTTCTACTGCTGCTGGTATTACTGCTACTACAACAACTACTACTAATGCTGCTACTACTGCTACTACTTTTACTAATAGTACTACTAATTCTACTATCACTGCTTTTAATATGACTCTTACTACTGCTGCTGCTGCTGTTGCTACTACTACTACTTCTACTATTATCATTTATTTCTACTGCTGCTGCTATTACTACTACTACAACTAGTACTGCTGCTGCTACTACTGCTACTACTTTTACTAATAGTACTACTAATTCTACTATCACTGCTTTTAATATGACTCTTACTACTGCTGCTGCTGCTGCTGCTGCTGCTACTACTACTATTATCATTTATTTCTACTGCTGCTGCTATTACTATTACTACAACTACTACTACGGCTGCTGCTATTACTGCTACTGCTACTTCCATCACTTTAAATATGACTGCTGCTGCTGCTACTATTACTATTACTACTATTTATTTCTACTGCTGCTGCTATTACTACTACTACAACAACTACTACTGCTGCTGCTACTACTGTTATTGGTACTGCTACTTCCATTACTTTAAATATGACTGCTGCTGCTGCTATTACTACTACTATTACTATTACTACTACTACATCCATTACTTTAAATATGACTGCCACTGCTGCTATTATTTCTATTGCTACTGCTACTACTACTACTATCATTTATTTCTATTGAGGCTGCTATTTACTACTACAACAACTACTACTGCTGCTGCTACTACTACTACTACTACTACTACTGCTACTGCTACTGCTACTGCTACTTCCATTATTTTAAATATGACTGCTGCTGCTGCTACTATTACTACAACAACTACTGCTGCTGTTACTACTACTACAATCATTTATTTCTACTACTGCTGGTATTACTGCTACTACAACAACTACTACTAATGATGCTACTACTGCTACTACTTTTACTAATAGTACTACTAATTCTACTATCACTGCTTTTAATATGACTCTTACTACTGCTGCTGCTGCTGCTACTACTACTACTACTATCATTTATTTCTACTGCTGCTGCTATTACTATTACTACAACAACAACTACTGCTGCTGCTATTACTGCTACTGCTACTTTCATCACTTTAAATATGACTGCTGCTGCTGCTACTATTACTATTACTACTATTTATTTCTACTGCTGCTGCTACTACTGCTACTGCTACTTCCATTACTTTAAATATGATTGCTGCTGCTGCTACTACTACTATTACTACTATTTATTTCTACTGCTTCTGCTATTACTGCTACTACAGCAATTATTAATTCTGCTGCTACAACTAGTAGTAGTAGTACTATTACTGCTATTACTACTAATACTATTGCTAATAATATAACTATTTCTACTACCATTACTTTTATTATGACTGCTGCTGCTGCTGCTGTTGTGGCTACTACTATTATTACTAATAGTACTACTAATTCTGCTACCATTACTTTTACTATGACTACTGATACTGTTGTTGCTACTACTACTATTTCTACTACCACTACTGCTGCTGCTGCTGCTACTACTACTACTACACTATGATTACTAATAGTATGACTGTTTCTATTACCATCACTTTTATTATGACTGCTGCTGCTGCTGCTGTGGCTACTACTACTGTTACTAATAGAACTACTAATTCTACTACCATTACTTTTATTATAGTGCTGCTGCTGCTACTACTACTACTACTATTTATTTCTATTGCTGCTGCTATTACTGCTACTACAACAACTGCTACTACTGCTACTACTACTACTACCACTACTAGTACTTCTATTGCTACTACTACTACCACAATTACTAATAGTATGACTAATTCTACTACCATTACTTTTATTATGACTGCTGCTGTTGCTGCTGACACTACTACTACTACTACTACTATTTATTTCTGCTGTTGCTGATATTATTGCTACTACAATAACTACTACTGCTGCTGCTACTACTGCTACTACTACTACTATTGTTACTAATAGTGCTACTATTTCTACTACTATTACTTTTATTATGACTGGGGCTGCTGCTGCTGTGGCTACTATTACCAATAATATACTAATTCTACTATCATTACTTTTAATATGACTGCTCTTGCTGCTGTTACTGTTTCTACTGCTACTACTATCACAATTACTAATAGTATAACTAATTCTACTACCATTACTTTTATTATGATTGCTACTGCTGCTGCAGCTGCTGTTGCTACTACTACTACTACTACTACTACTACTACTTATATCTACTGCTGCTGCTATTATTGCCATTACAACAACTACTACTGCTGCTGCTACTACAATTACTAGTACTGCTACTGCTACGCTACTACTGCTACTACTAGTACTACTACTATTAATAATAGTACAACTATTTCTACTACCATTTCTTTTATTATGTCTGCTGCAGCTGCTATTGCTGTGGCTATTATTACTGTTACTAATAGTACTGCTAATTCTACTACCATTACTTTTATTATGACTACTACTGCTGCTGCTGCTACTACTACTATTTATTTCTACTGCTACTACTATTACTGCTACTCCAACAACTACTATTGCTGCTGCTGCTGCTGCTACTACTACTACTATTACTACTACTGCTACTATTGCTACTACTTCTACTGCTTCTACTACTATCACTATTACTCAGAGTACAACTATTTCTACTACCATTAATTTTATTATGACTGCTGTTGCTACTACTTCTAGGTTACAAATCAGGCCTGTAATTTCATTGATATGAAGAACTCCCTGGTTAGCAAATTCCTTCTATAAATGCATTTTATAGTCTTTAAATAATCACATTTATCCTCATTGGATCTTCATTTTTTGTGGGATTCAAGTAGAAATAGTCCTGGGACAATTTTTTTGTTTTGCTTTGTAAACTATTATATTGTGTTACATAATTTTCTTAGATCATCTCTGTTAATAAAATCTTGACATCCAGATGGTTTAGCTGAGAGTATGGGACTTAGAAATACAAAAAAATACCTATATCATTTAAAATATTGCTCTTTCTACATACCATTGTTTTAAGTCACCTAACCTTTCTAAGTTTTGCCCTCTGTAAATTGGGAATACTAATATGATCTACCTCACTAGGTTGTTGTGAGAGTTATCTGAAATAACTCATTTCAAGTACTTTTCAAACCCTAAAACATTGTGATACTGCTAGTTATTAATAATATTAAGTACCTACTTAATACAAAGTACTGTAACAAGGCCCCAGGGATTCAAAGAAAGCCATAACTCAGAGAACTGAATTGCCCTCAAAGAACCAAGTAATAGGAAGACATATCTGTTTACAAATGGCTAAGGGAAAAAATAGAGTATATATTACAGGCACTGTGCTAGACATTGAGATTACAAATATAAAAGGGAGACAGTTTCTGCCATCAAGAAGTTTGCATACTAAAGAGGATACTACAGCATATCTAGGAATGGTGACCAGGTAAGAGAACTTTTGCTGGACAATCAGTGGGATTATGATGGGAGTCATAAGAAAGTTATTTGCCATATCCTTTACATTAATGACATCAGCATTGATCTCATTAATGTTTTAGAGCAAAAAATAAAGGTGAAAAGAAGGGCAGAAACAAAGTATGTCTTCTGTCCAGATGCCAAGATGCCCATGCTAAATTAAGCTGGGTTTCCTGGAGGATGGCTAAATGATAAGCATGGTCTGGGTTGTCATGATAAATGATTAAGAATACTCCAGGCAAAGTGCATTGAGAAGTTTGAAGAGGGAGAGATTATTTTTCAACTACAAGAGTCAAGAAGATTTTTGGGGTCGTGGGCAGGGGAATACCTGGATTTGGTTTTGAAGGAGGGAAAGAATTCCAGAAGAAGATGAAGATGGGGATAGGGAGAAGTTCAGTTCATACATTGAAGACATTGTGAGCAAAGATAAAATAATGTGAACAAAATATGAGTATTATAGTTTGGCTTGAGCAAAGAATAATAATAGAATTGAGCAAAAAGAATAAGCTTTAATATAAGGTAAGAAAGGTATGGTATAACCTTGCTGTGCATAATCTTCAATTTTTTTCACTTGACATTTTTTGAATAGGAGAATAGCATAATAAGAGCAATGCATTATAATTTTTTGTCTTATTTTAATTTTTTATTCTATTTTATTTTTGTCTTGTCTTCTCCTCCTTCCTCACAGAGTGTAAATTTCTTAAAAGCAGAAGTTGTTTCATTTTTTGTCTTTGTGTGCCCAGCATCCAACAGATTGCCTGGTACAAACAACAGTAGGCATCTGATGCATTCTTATTAATTTATTGATTGATTCCTTGGGCAGCTGTTTGAAGGAAAAATAGGAGAGATGATAACCTGGATTCAGGAAAGACAATTAAAGACTCATATAATAATCTGTGCAAGGAGAGGTGAGAGTCTAAACAAAGGTAATTACAGCAGGAGCTAAGCTAAAGAGACAGACGTGGAAATTCATCTGAATACAATAATTGAAACCATGAGAGTAGATGAAATCACCAAAGCAAAGAAGAGAAGAGGTCTAAGGAAAGAATTTTAGGGACCATCTACATTTAAAAGATTGACAAAGATGCCTTTTTGGTCTTTTTGCTCAGTTGTTTCTGATTCTTTGTGATTCCATTTGAGGTTTTATAAACAGAGATACTGGAGTGGTTTTGCCATTTCCTTCTCCAGCTCATTTTACAGATGAGAAACTAAGGTAAACCGTGTTAAGTGATTGACCCAGAAATCACTCAGCTACTGTCTTGGTCTGGATTTGAACTCAGGAAGATGAGTATTCTCGACTCCAGACTTGGTACTCTATTTGCTGCACCAATTGGCCAGCCTTGAGAAAGATAAAAAACTAGCAAAATAAACAGAAAAATGACCCAAAAGGTAGGAGGAAAACAATGTTAAGTAACTTGAAAGCAAATGTACAAGAGGGTATCAGGAAGGAAGGGGACCATCTACAATGCCCAGAGCCACAAAGAAGTCAAGTCAAGAAGCATTTATTAAATGCCTACCATGTGTTGGGTATTCTCTTAAGCAGCAACATGAAAACAAAACCCTTTTGGATTTATCCGTAAGGGGGTCGTTCACGAGAAGTTGTTTCAGTAGAATAGTATAAATACTAATAAATGTGAATGAAAACCAGTTTGCAACACGCTGAAGAAATGAAAGCCTGACTGCATTACTCTTTCTAGAAGTAAAAGTAAAGGAGAGAGTAGAAAGGATGGGTCTAATCAGCTTGGTTTTATGAATCCCTCCAGTGACTTAAGAATATGAGTGGAAAAAATAAATGGCAAACATTTCCCAGAGTTAAAGGTCAGCAGCATGGGAGCAGCAGAAAGTCAGGGCATAAGAGTCTATAATAGATGAGATTATGAAGTGGCTAACCTTGGAGTTAAGATTAAGGGGAAGGGGATAAGGTATCATTTGATATTTCCCAGCATCAGGGTCCTGTGATCACACAAGCCTGCTCAAAAAAACAGTGGAGGTCTCAGAAGATATTGCCAAGAACAGAGCTGTCAGTGACCCTTTGATATAGCATCTTCCTTGCCCAGTCTATAGGTATAATCTGTATAACAGTTTAGAGAACAATGCAAGTTTCTCCCCAGGGACACGGCACAGGACTCAAATACAGACATACAGGGAAAGTTGCTGAGGTAACCAGACTCCTCACAGCTGCATTTTCTTTCCAAATGAGATCTTGCCTGATTCCTTGTCTTTCCTTCCTCTATGATATTCAAGTTACCAGACCAGAAGCCTGGAACATTTCTGCATTTATAAGCCTTTTCTTCCTTTCTTCCTTCCTTCCTTCCTTCCTTCCTTCCTTCCTTCCTTCCTTCCTTCCTTCCTTCCTTCCTTCCTTCCTTCCCTTCCTTTCTTCCTTTCTTTTTTTTCTAATTCTTTTCCTTTTTTGCAGACAGTCTCTGAGTGGGGTAATTGCCTTCCCGACCCATAGATAACTGCCTTACTTTTCTGATTGTGTTAACATGCAGGACTCCCTCCACTATATTTTTATTCTGAAATGATATTGTTGAAGTGACCCTGAGCTTTCAGAGGATATGCCTATAGAATACAAACTTTAGCAGCTTACTCAGTTGAAAAAACTTTGAGTAAAAGCCTGGCAATTAACTTTTTTTTGAAGAGATTCATCATCATCTTTCATCAGTCATCACCACAGAATAGCCCCCAGATTGGCTTTGGGGTTTTTTTTTTCCTGGATCTCATAAACAGCACCTAGTAAGTTATAGAGGGATTGCAATATATTTCAGTGAACACATTAACCACATGGATAAAAGTATTACTGCTTGAAGAATTTAAATAAGGTGTGATGTTTAAACAATTCCTTTTCATTTCCCCCTCCCCAAAAATAATCCAAAACATGTGGTGTCAGGTCTAGTTATCAAGTGATTGGTGCTGGTGCAAATACTAGCCACTATTGTCCTTGGCTTCTACTAAACTCTAAAAGGAAGAGCTAGTTTATGTTAAGTCAGTGGTCCAGTAAAAACAGAAATGGAGCCCTCAGAGATTTTCTAATTATGTCATACTTGGCCTTTTTTCCTTGGCTGTCGTCTCCTTTGTTTTCTTTTCCTTTCTGTTTTATTGATGCCTTGAAAAACACTATTGTCATTTCACCCTTACCCCGCAGAACCTTCTTTTGTAACAGAAAGTAGTTAAGTAAGAACAAACTGATATATTGACTGTGCTGACAGCACATGCTTTATTCCAAGTCTACAGCCCACCACTTCTCTTCTCAGAGGAGCAAAGTGTATCCCTCATTAACCTTCTTCTTCTTTTCCTCCCTTAAAAAAATGCTTTTCTGTTTTTTCTTGAAATATAGAAAAAGTTGTTCCCGAGATCTCTTGGCCAACATGAAAAACAAAAGACACAAATGGTTATACTGGAGAGTATATAAGTGTATATCACACGTACCTCCTGCAGTGACTGGGGGGAACTGCATGGAGCTTCCCAACTGAGAAGCCCTTTGCCTGCCTATAAAATGAAGATGGGGGCTCTTTTAAATTAACCCATATTTTATAGTCACGGAGCAGATGTCACCTGCTTTGCCCTGGGGATCTCATTACTTATGAGGGCCATATGCAGATTTTGCTCATTGCCTTAGCCTAAGAAAGAGAATTATTCTTTCTAAAAACCCAAATCTGTGAACACTGTTAGCAATGACTTCATTCCTCCAAAAGAGTGTCTAGCATCAGGAGGCAGCGGTCTGTCCTTCATAAAGAGTGATTAATTATTTAATCAGAATAGATATGGATGCCCACCTTGTCATCACCTCCTATTTATCAGGAATTGGGCCCCATTAATCAGTGGAAGTTCTAAATGTGAAGAAGAGACAGGTTGATTTGATGCTTTGCAATGGGGTAATTTCTCCATTAATATCTTCCCCACCCCCATTCTAAAGTGCTGCTAATCCATCATTGCAACAATCTCCATTGTCAACTCAACCTTTATTTGGAGATTAAAATGTTAGAAAGCAGTACCGAGTACAGGTCTTCAGCATTATGGAGATATTTGTCCCTTCTTCTTCATCCTCATCACTCAAGGTTCCTGAAGCTGCAAAACACTAATCCCATCCATTGAGGACATTTCCTGGATCTGATCAGGACCAACAGATTTTGCACCCTCTTCTCCCCACAGGACTTTACTTTAGGACTGTCTCCTGCTGGAAATAGAAGAAATCAATATTTTTTTAATTTTTATTATGAATTTAATCATCAACCATTTAAATAAAGAATGAAAGAGATTGCATATAAAAAGTGAACTTTTGTTATTTATTTTAAGTGTATGTTAAATATAACAATTTAGTCATTCTGGTCTTCTTTTTGATTTATTCTCTTTCTCTCTCTCTCTCTCTCTCTCTCTCTCTCTCTCTCTCTCTCTCCTGAATCAATTGGGGTTAAGTGACTTGCCCAGGGTCACACAGCCAGGAAGTGTTAAGTGTCTGAAGGCAGATTTGAACTCAGGTGCTCCTGACTTCAGGGTTGGTGCTCTATCCACTGCACCACCTAGCTGCCCTTTTATTTATTCTCTATATTTTCAATGTTTTTTGCCGCTGTTTCTTCCTTCTCTGTTTTCTTCCTTCCTCTCTTTTCCTACCCTTTTATTCCTTTATTTTTCATAGGAGAAATTTTATGTTTGCCTAATGCTGAAAAACAGCTAGTGATGGAGAATATTGAACTAGGAATCAGGAAGACTTGGGTTCAAACCAGTAAGCCGTGTTACCATGGATAAGTCATTTAAATCATACTTGCCCTTAGAAGCTTTCTGAGGTTATTAATTTTAACAGTCAAAAATATATGAAATCTGTTCTTCCCATTTTTCTTATTCCCATGCCAACTGCTTTGTGTTTCTTTCTGGAATAGCTTTGTTGAAAATCATATAAAATCTTTATTGTCAAAGGATACATACAGACCATGGCAAGAGTAATTTGGTTAGTTTGTTGGCTGGTTGAGCTGATCCTTTCTCCATCCTCCATGTTTATGTGTTTTGAAGTTACTTAGTTGAAAAGGACTTTCTTACTTTTCCAGTAAAATAGTACAATTTTATCAGTCAAGTGGTCATACTTTTTGGGTACATATAACACAGTGATACGGTGGAATTTATGTAATAAAAAACCTATGATAATGCTTAGTTGCAACATAAAAAATCTAATATTTTTATGAAATCAATTCAATCCATTTCTTCTTGTTGATAAGAAAAATTAAAATGCAAAAGCCATTTGTCTGTGTTCATTTTTAGCTAGAGTAACATATAGAAAATACATTGGAGTTGGGGACTCCAGATTTTTCTTAGATTTTCCTTAGAGATAGATTTAAAATTAAATATTTCCCTATTTTTTCCTCTGTCAGCTTAGAGTCCTAATATGATAATATAATGAATCAGGACATGAAATTTTAATAACCCTCAGTACGTGTGCACAAGGCAGCCAGGATGAGAAAAATACTACATACATGTCAGCTTGTATTGCTAAATAGTGATGCTATTTTTCTCACAAGTATAGATGAAAATTATAGTATTCAAATATAATAGACAATAAGGGCACTAAATATGCAAACTGCTAAATGAGGCTCAAGTCAGGAAGACTCATTTCTCTAAATTCAAATCTGATCTCAGATATTTAGCACTTCTGTATTCCTGGACATGTCACTTAACCAACCCTCTTTGCTTAAGTTTCCTTATCTGTAAAATAAGATAGAGACGAAAATGGCAAACCACTCGAGTATCTTTGCTAAGAAAGTCCCAAAAGGGTTCATTAAGAGTTAAACATTGCTCAAATGACTAAACAACAGAAGCAAAATACTAAATGAAAAAGGAACTTAGAGTATATTTTTATCTCTTTTTTTACTAAATATATTATACTGATAAATAAAGCAAAAGTAATGTAAAATTTACAATGTGTTCCCTTTGCCCAGTTGATATATTTCTGAAAAAAGAGTTACTATATGTCTCTTTAGCAGACCACAGTATAATTTCATACTGCTAGAGAGAGGAACTGAAGGAAGAATTGGTAAATATGGAAAGTTAAAAGAAATTCCCTACATCCATTTTTGGAGGTAAAAAAAGAAGAAAAACAGAAAACAATTGAAACAAATGGTATTTTTATCTTTGGGAAGCATTGGTTCATCAACTCAGTAGCTAGAAAAGGGAAGCATTTTGTTTATTACTAAGACCACAGATAACTTTCTAGTGGAACAAAAGTTAAAGATTAGGGCTGCTTCAAATTATTTTAGTTTGAACCCTATTTATGTAATGTGATGTTTTTACATTGCTAATAGTCAAAAAATAACTGAATAGAATCTAGTAATTGTTATTTGCATACTTGAGAACCCATACTTTATAAAAACATTATTCCTACTATATGTCATTTTTCTCACATGGCACTTTTTAAAAAGGTAATACATTTAACATTAGAATATATAAAAATGTCCAATGGATAATAGTTTATTCTAGAGTTCAGTAAGTAGAATGACCATGCTAGTCACACATGCTGAGGGTATCCACTGGGCCAAAGTATGAGATCATATCAGCACGTGCTAATCTCTTTGGTTTAAATGAACGTTCCTGGACTCTGCGATACTTAAAAGTGGATCTGAAGGATTCAGGCTTTTTCAAAAGGTACTTAATGCAAAATACTCAAATTTCCCACTCTTATTTTCTTTGTCTCTTAAATTTCCCAACGGGTATTTTAGTTGGCCATAAGCAGGTATTTGAACCTCATTCTACTTGTCTGAGCTCTGGAAATTTGGGAAGGCAATCCACATCATTTTAGTCCAAGAATGGAATAATTTGCATTCTTTTCCTGAGCAGGCAACAGGCTAAAATCAGAGGCTCAGTAAGATTAATATTTTCCTCTTCCTTCTTCCCCTCCTCCTCATTGCTGTTTTGTCATCATCAACATGATTAATATCTACAAATAATTATCAAATGTATTCTCAATGATGTGCTAAGTGTTAGGAATACAAAGAGGTACATATAAGAGATGGTTCCTGTCTACAAAGAAAAGTGATGGGTAGGAGCAATCTGTAGGAAAAAAC
The DNA here is from genome assembly GCF_016432865.1 of Antechinus flavipes. Taxonomy (NCBI): domain Eukaryota; kingdom Metazoa; phylum Chordata; class Mammalia; order Dasyuromorphia; family Dasyuridae; genus Antechinus; species Antechinus flavipes. The sequence goes on from NC_067402.1 coordinate 161,384,256, forward strand.
CAATGAAAAACTTTAAGGAACAAGAATCAAAGATGGCATCAAAAAATGTATAGATAGCAAGACAAGGATGAGGAATTACAGATGGACAGCTATAGTGTTTCTCATGCACTCCTGATGTCAAGAGAAAGCAAGGAAAGCTTGTAGCACATTGGGTAATGATCTTGATTTCCCCCATATAGGTAAGTTGACCTTTTGAGCCTACATAGACTAAAAAAGAAGAGAAAAGGCAGGCATATATAGGCAATCTCTACTATTGGGAAAGTATTATTTTTTAATTTTTTTTCTTTATGATTTTTCCAACATTTAAAAAAATTTTTTGAGTTCTGAATTTTCTTCTTTCCTATCATTTTAAAAGGCAAGAAATGTGATATCAATTATACATGTGAAATCAGCCAAAAATATTTCCTTATTAGCCATATTACCAAAAAAGCAAGAAAAACAAAGTGAAAAAAAATATGCTTCAATCTGTACTTAGACTCTGTGAGTTCTTTCTTTGGATGTTGAGAGCATTTTTCATCATAAGTCCTTTGAAATTGTTTTGGATCGTTGTATTGACTAGAACAGATAAGATTTACAGCTAATCATTGTACAATATTGATTGTACAGTCATCTGGTTCTACTCACTTCATTCTGCTTCAATTCCTATAAATTTCCTAAATTTTTTTTTCTGAAATCATCCTGTTTGTTATTTTTTGATCAGCTATTCCCCAAAATATTTTTTGGTGAAAATACAATCTTTTCCTTGTTCTTTGATCTCTTTGGGATGGTATTTCTAGTAATGGTATTTCTAGATCAAAAGGTATGTATAGTTGTATAGTCCTTTAGGTATAGCTCCAAATTGTTCACCAGAATGATTAGGTCAATTCACACACTGATAGGTGTGAAGTGGAACCAGAGGAAGTATTTTTATATTGTTGAGATTTCAGACAAATTTAAGTATGTAACTATGACAAGGTCTACCATATTCTCATGGTAGCGTGAATAGCAATATAAGGTAACTCCATGCTTTGTTCTTCAAGGGGGCTATACAAATAGACAATAAATTAAAAAAAAAGTTGAGTAAAAGAGGAAATCACTTTGGGCTGAGGTAAGTATAGAAATTTTCATGGAAGATATGGGAGTTAAGTAAGTGGAGAGAAGAAAGAATCTTTTAAGTAGGGGAAGTAGAATTTTTGAGGGGGAACAAAATGGTATTTTAGGCAGAGCATTCTGAAAATGGCATAGTAGAACATTTCCAGTAAGGAAGATTTTTGATTGTCCAAGTAAAAGCTGATTAGGCCCTGAATAAGGAGACAATAATATTTAAAGTTTACATTTCTGTGGTATTTTAAGGTATATAAAGCATTATCCTTACAGGATACAACTCTCCCTTGAAATTGTTAGCATATGGGTCATTATTTCCATTCTATAGATAAGAAAATTTTAAGGTTAGGGAGACAGATGGACTTAATCAGCATGTATTATTACCCCCTTTTTATATAGATAAGGAAATAGAATGAGAATGAGAAAAGAACCATAGAATGAATGTGAAAGATATTTCAAAAATTTGTAGGGCTTGACAGTGACTGATTAAATGTAGGAAGTGAAGGAGAAGAAGGTGTCAAGGATGACGCTAAGATTTTGAACCTGAAACACTCAGAAATCATAGTGTACTTGATTTTTTTAAAAGGGATCATTTTGGAAACCAAATTATTATTTGTGCATAAATATAATTCAAGCAGCATATTTTATTATTGAGTCAAATGAAAAGATAAAACTTGCTTATCTGGGAAAAAGAGCTCTTGAAACATGGCCCTTTACTTTTTTTCTTCTTTAAAAAAAAAGTAAGGAAGCAGAGAGAGATATTGGAGTTTTTGTGCTAAAGATTGGGATTGTTTAATATTCATGAAAGGAAACTGAGGCAGGAATATCACAGCATTGCCCCTGACATATAGATCTTCTTTGAATATCATGTGTGAGATATGCCCCAATATCTCCCATCTCTGCTTCCCTATGAAGTAATTATACACAATATTAGGCATATGATTAAGAGTTCCTCATAAACAGCATGGATTTGAGGGCTTAGAAATCTCAGAATGCTATTCATCACCTTCTAGCTATAAATATTTTATGTTTGTGTCACCTAAATTACCGATTTTTCAAAGGATTAATAGACATAAATAATACTTTGGAAATCTGCCTTATTTAAGCAACACTAGAAAATTAGAGGCAATGTGGAATAATAGAATGGTGTGCTTAAATTCTTGAACCTCCAAATTCAAATCCCACATCCGACCCTTTCTTTCAAGACATTTACCCTATTCTGATTCAAATAACTCCAGCACTTAGCTTCTAAATCATGGTGGGTTATAAGCTGCTTTGTGGAAGATGATTCTCCTTCCACATTGATAGTTCCACATTCTGATGAAATCACAGTTTCTTTTCATTATTGTCAAGAAAGATAACTTTTTAAACTTGAGGTTTAAGTTACTATAAATATTTCAAGTACTTTTAAAAAATTCATTCTCAAGCTTGTATCACATAATAATGCAGACAATATTTATGATTACTGGTAATGAACTTGCCATGCAAGTCTTTTTGTGTTTTGTTTTTATTTTGTTTTTTCTTTAACTTAGACACTTCATGTGCAATGTCAGTGGTAACAATGGTATCGTGGGCCATTGTTTCCAATGGAAGTGCCTGATCATCATTAAAAGAGGATTTCTTATTTGAATATGTATTTAATATCTAGATTATTTTGTACAAAGACTCATTTCAAGCTGACCGTGTAGTCTGCATTATGTAATTAGCACATACTTAAACAAAATCACTATTTAATAACCCCTCTGTGTGTTGTACATAATTAGCATAATTACAAACATTGAGTGAATGCAGAAATGGAAGTGAAGAACAGGGTGGCTTTGTGATTTGGGAAATGAATGGGGTTTAATTATTGCTTACTGTTAGCTGAGCTTGAATTAACAGGAAGTGACAGAAACAAACAGGTGAAACCCTGATGAATCTATGGTGAGTCTTTAGAAATCTACTGAACTCATGCATGAACACAGTGGGCTATGGGGCTAGTCTCTTCTTGCTTACCCCAAAGCCACTCCCCATTTTCTATGTACTCCAGTATATAGAAACTTTCCCCACTCCCATTTCTATACTCCAGTACTGTTGTTCTTGAATAATTCCAGTTGTGTCCACTCTTTGTTACCCCATTAGGGTTTTCTTAGTAATACCGGAATGACTTGCCATTTCCTGCCCCAGTTCATTTTACAGATAAGGAAACTGAGGTAAACGTGATTAAGTGACTTCTCCAGGGTCACACAGCTTGTAAGTGTCTGAGGCCAGATTTAAACCCAGGAAGATAACTTTTCTTGACTCTAGACCTGGCACTCTGCTCACTGAACCACATAACTGCCCATTACATGCTCCTCCAGCTTGTTTTTAACTTAGCAGGTTAGTCCTATGGAGTTTCCTAGGTCTCAGTGACTCAGTCATGGATCTAATCCCATTATTGATGCACTCAAAAGCTTTGATGTGCTCTACTTCCAAGTTACATCACTTTGCTTCTTAGGCAACCTGATATCCCCCGTGTTAGAGCTCCCAGTGACAAATTTAGTGAGGACATACCAGGAGCTGCAATGAGCTCAGACCTCCTGAGCCCAAGAAGTTTACTAACTTTAGCCTCCCAGGAAGCTAAAATCCTGGTTATGGTAGAATGTTTTTGGAGGCAGAGGCTCTGGCTTCAAACTCCACTTGCAAATTGCATAAATTTGGAATAAACCATTTAACCTATCCAGGCTTCATTTGTAAATATGGGTGGGTGTTCTAGCTCTAGGTTTGTTATCCTATTATTTTATTCTTAAGCAAGGGAATGAAAGGGTCTGGACTATATTTTAGAAAAGTGTATTTTTTCACTATATACAAAATCAATTAGAGAAGTAAAATAATGAAGACAGGGATTCTAATAAGGAGGCAATTGCAAAAGAGCAAGAAAAGACATCCAGGTGTAAAACTGAAATAAATAGAAGGAATAGCTATCTTTAGAGATCTCATTTGAACAGATTCCAATACTTGGTTTTGATTTTACTGATAGCCCAGGTTAGATGGGAAACATGGATAACATAGCTTTTGCTCCCTGCCAGTAGAAAACTTACAAATCCATCTTCTAGGAAAGCATTAATTAGTTTACCTCTCACAAACAAGCTCAGTTCTTTTACCCTTTTCTCAGAAGACAAATTTTCCGTCTTTCCATTCACTGTCTGCTCTTTGCTCTCTGGTGTCTTAGCCCTCTCTTTATAGTGAAATAAGTCAATCTGAGCTTTAGGCTATAATAGGGTTCTGACTAGTAAAGAGTACAGAAGAATGATAATTATTTCCCAGTTTATATGTGCCTTATTCCTTTTAATGCTTGCCAAGTTCATGTTGTCCTTTTTCACATGGCATGGCATTTCTGCTTTATATTTCAAATGTGTGGCTCTCTATAGACCTATAAATCTGTTCCATTCTGCCTATGTTTAACCATCTTTCTCTCTCCTGTGTATATGTGCTCAATTCAATTTTATAAGTATTTGAACAGCCGTGATATATTCAACACCTTGCTAGTTGCTGGGGGGACCCAAAACTATTACCTGACAAAATCCATACTTTAGAGGAGATTATGATCTTTTTAGGGAAACAAAGACATGAAACAAACAGGGAGAATGATGGGATAATAGATGAGAAAAGTACTAATTGCATCATACTAATCTTGTCAGAGGTATAGGTCAGCGGTCACAGGTAATTCAATGGACTTGGAATCCATAAAAATCTGTTTTTGTGTCCTGGGATTACTTACTTAACGCCTTTGAACCTCAGTTTCTTTGCTTTAAAATGGGGGAAATGATAGTTGTAGCATTCACCACACAGGATGATTATTTAAAAAAAAACATTATGGAAACTGTCAAGTTCTATATTAAGTGTGAAATATTTGTCGAGTGTCAAAAATCAAGGCTTCTTGGAGGAAATGAAACTCCAGATTAATTCTTAAGGATATGTAAATTCTATTTTTACTTATTGTACTACCATCCACTTATCCTCTTGAGGATAATTTTGATTATTAGTCTTGCCTTTCAGAAGTGAGTATATTTGAATGCCATCAGCACATTCAAATGGGGATACATTTCATTCTGTTTTCATCCATTGCAATTTCCTTGTGTAGATTTGGCTTGCATTGGTATCGCTTCCAGTTCTTCTTTTAAACAAACCATCACCTCAGCTGGTTACACCTGGTAATTTCATTAACTTCTTGATGAAGAAAGATGAGATTGCTATTGGACTGGAAGTTCCAAACACATTAGGATGAAAAATGAAGCTCTGTGTGGGTGGGTGTTCATTAAAGATGAATTAAAATGAGTTCACCCTTACAAACACCTGACACAGGTTTGTTAAAGAGAATGGCCATTGCCTTGATATCATCTTCAACAGAATGTATTGTATTTAATGGTGCAAAGCAATGCTCTTATAATTCAACTTCTGAACCAAAAGATTCAAGTACTTTGCTCAAATATTCTAAATTAAGGCCAAAGAAAGATACATTCTAGTCATTTTTTTAAAAATTAGTATTATGGTTATCTTTTAAAACTTCATTGTGGACTTACTGCTATAAATCAGTTTCTATTATTGTTTTAACAATCTGCTCCACTCTATAAATGGAGATAATTGAAAGAAATATCAATGTATTTCATACCATGCTGTAGAAGCATTAGACTCCATATCCTTCCCATTCCATGTGTCTCAAGAGTCTTCTCATAATCTCTGATCTCACATCTATAACTAACAAATCAGCAACTCTTCCTTTCATTTAAATAGAAGTAACTACTGCAACTAACAATTCTGGCTTCTGGGGTAATCACTATATTAATTTAATGCATTATTTAAATCCTGGGACAGCTAAGTAGCATAGGAGATAGATGACCTAGTCTGGAATCGGGAAAATTCATCTTCCTGAGTTCAACTATGACTTCAGATACTTATTAGCTGTATGACCCTAAGCAAGTTACTTAACCCTATTTTCCCTCAATTTCTTCATCAATAAAATTATTTGGAGAAGGAAATGGCAAACTACTCCAGTATCTTTAGTTAGATCTTTCTACTAGTTTTTCCTTTACTTTTGGGGTAGACTCTTATGACTCAATTGATTGGGGTAGACTCAGATTGATCTCAAGCTACGTGAAATGGGCCTTCTCTGTTTATTTCAGGTTCTGCTGATGCCTTCCTTTTCTGAACTCCTATAATGTTATATGTATCTCTCATTTTGGTGCTCAGTCGGATATACTAGTTTGCTTCCTTGTTTCATGAAGAACTGTAGCATCATAGATTTAAAAATGGAAGATACTGCCTTCTAACCTATAATTTTACAAATGAGGAAGTGAGCCCCAAAGAGATTAAGTGACTTACCCAAGCTTGCACAGCTAGTGAAAAGGATTTTAGTCCAGGAAGTTGGATTTAACCCCAAATTTCCAAGTTTCTCTATACTAAATACACCATACAGAATTGTAGCTTCATTTGATGTCAGAGACCATGTCATACTTATTTTCATCTCATTTATATCCTCATATAATATCATACAGATAGTTGGAATATAATAAATACTTGTAGAATGAATGAAGCCATCAGTGAGTATATTAAATATGCCAAACTAGGGAAATCAGAGACATTTCTACTAAACCTATCGTAATACTACTTGAAGATGTTAACCTTGACTTTCTTCAATAAATGCAGTCTGTGAATTATTGAATCAGAACCAGCACAACAGTACCCTGTGCATAGTAAGTACTTTATCAGTTTTTGCTGAATTGAAATGAGTACTTCATATATTTTACCAGCTATATTGCCTTGAAATTGATTTTTTGGGAAACTTGGTCTGGGAAAAATGACAAATTTTGTCCTATGTTTTCTGCCATATTTTAAATGGCAGAAGGGCATTAAAAAGGGGAAAATTTTAAAGGTCCTATCCTATTTTATTTACAAAATCATAAGTAAAGTGTTCTTAACCTGGCAGGTCTAACAGGGGTAAAAATCTATATATTTTGCTAATTTTTGACTAAAATTGAACATTTCTTTAATTTACAAATATAGGCAACAAAGCACAGTAGTATTAGCAGTACCTTTGTCTTCACTAAGAGAAATCGGACTTTGTTGCATCTTACAGTTATTGCAGAAATCCTAAAATATCATTTTGCTTTTCATTGCTTTGAAATTACTGTCCATTTTAGACCACTACTAGAGTGTTTTTTGTCACAGTCTTCTGATACACAGACTATGTTTCTGTATCATTGCTTTCTTTTATAATTCTGTACAATAAAATTATTCTAAAGAGTTCTTAGGTTTTACCAGATTGTCAAAGGGCTCTATGACCCAAAAAGTTAATAACCCCTGTCCTAAGCACTTAAAGAATGACAGTAACAATGATCTGGCCACTAGGTGGCGAAGTGAGCAGTCAGGAAACCAGACAGAAAGCAATTGCAGTTAGCCTTTCACATCGCAACTTTTTCCCATCTCTGTTTCGATATATTGCCCTTTGGCATTAAAAAAAAAAAAATCAAATGGGAATTTGGGGGAAATTTTGCAGAACCTATGGATGACCTATGAAGATCAGCAGACAAAACAGAGTCTGTGATCAAATACTCAATCCAAATTTTACAATAAGGTACTATAAACACTAGAAATGGAAAAAAAAAAAAAAAAACTTGTCTGATAGGAAGGGAAAATAAAAAAGTTTCAGTGGATTTTATGTCTTCAGTGTGGAAGGGATGACTGTATTAAGCACCTACTATGTGCCGGCCATTGTGCTGAGCAATGGGGATACAAAGAAAAGTAAAAGACAGTCTCCAATTTTCCAGTTTGAATCCTGCTACAGATGCCTAAAAGGCAGCTTTGTGACTCTGAGCAGATCATTTTGTCAATCTCAGTTTCTTCCTCTATAAAGTGAGGTTCTTGATAGGACCCACTTCACAGAATTATTGTGAAAATGAAATAAGATAATATATGGAAAGCACCAAAGTAAGTAATTTGGTAGTAACAATTTGATGCCTGGAATAGTGAATCTCAAAATCTTGTCTTTGGATCACTAATATCTATCACACTGTCTGATGTATAATAGGTGTTTAATAAAAGCTTATTAATTGATCTAGAATGAAATTAGTATATTATAGGACCACATTTTAATGTAATAGTTTCAGGCACCCCCTATTTCTTTATTTGGTATGAGCCTTTGATTTTCTCTGGCCAGAGGTTTGATTTTCAAAGTGTAAAGCTTTAGGAACTGGATGCTTTGAGTTACCAGGCATGAAAACAAACCACCGCAGAATCACTGTATTAGCATAATTTGGGGGATTAATTTCACATTTCCTGCCTATCATATAAGAAAATTAAGCTGTCAGATGTATTTAAGGTCTACATACCAAATGGAGAACACCTTAGCTTTGTGCTTTAAAAGGACTTATTTCTATATTGTGTGTGTGTGTGTGTGTGTGTGTGTGTGTGTGTGTGTTTCCCATCTCTCTTTTCAGGCTTAACAATGTAATAGCAGAACAAATTTTGGAAATAGTTGTTGGGTTTTTTTACATTCAAAATCTAGAAGACGTATTGAACCCACAGAAACAAGGAAAAGGATCTCTTGGGGTCACTTTAGAATAAGTACGACTCTTCTAAGGTCATAATTTGTGTGATTTACCTAGGTCTTCAGCATTTTATGAGGTGGATTAGACTTCTGATTGCCCTGGTTAAATAAGACCTGACAGGTTCTTGGTAATCAAAAGCTTGTGTAATAAGGAATGATCAGAACATTGCACATTCTTTCTCCTTGGAAAGATTAGAGTACGTGCTCTGAATGGATTTTGACAACTATTTGGTGGAATATCAATAGCAGTTGTCCATTTGATAGCCTATCCTTATATGGGAAATGGAACCCCCATGTTCTTTGCATGTAGCTTTGGTTAAACTGTATGGAATTTTATGTCATGTCATCTAATAGTCACAGACCACCCAGACAAATCTTATCATTTTATAGATGAAGAATCTGAAGCCCAGCCTACCTAACCTGCATAGAAAATCCTAGGATTAGGATAAAAGAAAAGGAAGTACAATTGGGGACAATACCATTCTTGGGAGCCAGAAAATGATTCCTAATAAATATAGCAAAAGGCAGCAAAGCATGCTGGCTTTGGAGCCAAAAACACCAAGTTTTAGATCCCACTTCTGACATACATTATCTGTGTACCACTTAACCTTTCGGTGTCCCAGGAAATATTCTAATAATCCAGATTATAGGTCAGTTTTCTTTTTTTTGATAAGCTTTATTTCATACTGATAAGTCCCAAAATGCTAGTAAAAGCATTTTTTAAATGCTAGGTATTAGGGATAAGTGAACTCTTCAAGGTCACACAGCTGATAAGTATCTGAGATCAGTAACTCAAGTCCTCTTGATTTCCAGATTCATGTTCTCTATCCACTATGCCACCTAGTTGCTCCAAATGATAGGTGTAATTTTTTCTTTTCTTTTTTTTCTCAATAGTATTTTAGTTTTTCAAATACATGTAAAGATAATTTTCAACATTCATTTTGGTAAGATTTTGTGTTCTAAATTTTTTCTTGCTCCCTCCCTTACCTCCCCACTCTTCAAGACAACAAGCAATCTGATATGGATTGTACACATACAATTCTTTTAAACATATTTCTATATTTGTCATATTGTGCAAAATCAGACCAAAAGGGAAAAAACATGAGAAAGAAAAAGCAAACAAAAAAAAATGAAACTATCATACTTCAATCAACATTCAGTCTCTATAGTGGATGCTGATGCTGATGGAATTTCCCAACCCAAGTCTATTGAAATTGTCTTGGATCAGTCAAGCCATTCTCCAATTGATAAATGGTCAAAGGATATGAACAGACAATTTTCAGATGAAGAAATTGAAACCATTTCTAGTCATATGCAAAGTTGCTCTAAATCACCATTGATCAGAGAAATGTAAATTAAAACAAATTCTGATGGACGTGGTTCTCTTCAACAATGAGATGATTCAAACCAGTTCCAATTATTCAGTGATAAAGAGAGCCATCTACACCCAGAGAAAGAACTGTGGGAACTGAGTGTGGTTCACAGCATAGCATTTTCACTCTTTTTGTTGTTTGCTTACATTTTATTTTCTTTCTCATTTTTTCAGTTTGATTTGATTTTTATTGTTCAGCAAGATAATTGTATAACATGTATGCATATATTGGATTTAACATTTATTTCTACCATGTTTATCATATATTGAACTAAAAAAACAAAGAAAAAACATTGGACTACTTAACATCTAAGGGACACGGGGTAAGGGAAAAGGGGGGAAATTGGAAGACAAGGTTTTGCAAGGGTTAATGTTGAAAAGTTATCCATGCATATATTTTGAAAAATAAAAAGTTTTCATCAAAATAATAAAAGAAATTATCTTGGATCATCATATTGCTGAGAAGAGCTAAGTCTATCATAGCTGATCATACAATCTTGCTGTTGCCATATACAATGATCTCTTGGTTCTACTCATTTCACTCAACATCAGTTCATGTAAGTTTCTCCAGGCCTCTCTAAAATCATCCTCCTGATTATTTCTTACAGAACAATAATATTCCATAACATTCATATACCATAATTTACTCAGCAATTCTCTAATTGATGGGCATCCACTCAGTTTCCAGTTCCTTGCCAGTACAAAAAGGGCTGCCACAAATATTTTTGTACATGTGGGTCCTTTTCCTTTTTTTTGTGATTTCTTTGGGATACAAGTCCAGTAGTAATACTGCTGCATCAAAGGGTACACATGTTTGATAACCCTTTGGGCATAGTCCCAAATTGCTATCTAGATTAGTTGAGATAAGACAGTTTTCAATCTACATCAGTAGAAGGAGTTTTCATACCAGAAGTTCCTCACACCCTAAAATCACAGATTTGGGCTGTAAATAAATAATTTGTATACATTCTTCCTTACATCTTTCTACATTTCTCCAAAGTTTAGCACAGTATGCAATACGTAGTGGGCATTTAATAAATGCTTATTGACTCAACTTGATGTTTTATTACCAGGTTTCCCAGAGCAGAAGATGATGATGAAACAATTTTAAAATATTTCTGACGGAGAGTTTATCTTAAGCATTTCCCCCAAGTAACCAAGTGTGTCGAGCTCTAGCACAAACTGCATGTTTCTAATGAATTCCCTAGAGCTGCTGAATGGATGCATCTTCAAATAAAAAGTGATGGAAAATGGAAATGCACAGGATGATTTTTTAAAAATGAAAACCTTTGGTGAATCGAGCTGGGAATGGAAGGAGGAGTTAGAATGAATTGGCCCTGACTGAAGCAGATAAGCTAAATGAGTCAGAGAAAAAGCTAGGTAGGACAACATCAGAGGTCAGAGTATAACTGACAAAATAAAAATACAGTTTAAATAAGGTTTAGATGGAGTGCCTCAGTCTGAGAGGAAGGAACATGGACAGGAGTTGAGGACAAACTGTCTCCTCAACCAGTTGTGTATATATGTTTTTGTACGTGTGTATGTACATGTATACATATATGCACACGTGTGTGTGCACACATGAATGCATATATCTCTTTATTTTTATTTTTTTTTAGTTTTATTTTTTTTTTAATTTTTTATTTAATAATTACATTATATTGACACTCGTTTCTGTTCCGATTTTTTTCCCCCTCCCTCCCTCCACCCCCTCCCCTAGATGGCAAGCAGTCCTTTATATGTTGGATATGTTGCAGTATATCCTAGATACAATATATGTTTGCAGAACCGAACAGTTCTCTTGTTGCGTAGGGAGAATTGGATTCAGAAGGTATAAATAATCCGGGAAGAAAAACAAAAATGCAGATAGTTTACATTCGTTTCCCAGTGTTCTTTCTTTGGGTGTAGCTGCTTTTGTCCGTCATTTATCAATTGAAACTCAGGTCTCTTTGTCAAAAAAATCCACTTCCATCAAAATATGTCCTCATACAATATCGTTGTCGAAGTGTATAATGATCTCCTGGTTCTGCTCATTTCACTTAGCATCAGTTCATGTAAGTCTCACCAGTCCTCTCTGTATTCATCCTGCTGGTCATTTCTTACAGAACAATAATATTCCATAACATTCATATACCACAATTTACCCAGCCATTCTCCAATTGATGGGCATCCATTCATTTTCCAGTTTCTAGCCACTACAAACAGGGCTGCTACAAACATTTTGGCAAATACAGGTCCCTTTCCCTTCTTTAGTATTTCTTTGGGATATAAGCCCAATAGAAACACTGCTGGATCAAAGGGTATGCACAATTTGATAATTTTTTGGGCATAATTCCAGATTGCTCTCCAGAATGGTTGGATTCGTTCACAACTCCACCAACAATGCATTAGTGTCCCAGTTTTCCCGCATCCCCTCCAACATTCATCATTATTTTTTCCTGTCATCTTAGCCAATCTGACAGGTGTGTAGTGGTATCTCAGAGTTGTCTTAATTTGCATTTCTCTGATCAATAATGATTTGGAACACTCTTTCATATGAGTGGTAATAGTTTCAATCTCATCCTCTGAAAATTGTCTGTTCATATCCTTTGACCATTTATCAATTGGAGAATGGCTTGATTTCTTATAAATTTGAGTCAGTTCTCTATATATTTTGGAAATGAGGCCTTTATCAGAACCTTTAACTGTGAAAATGTTTTCCCAGTTTGTTGCTTCCCTTCTAATCTTGTTTGCATTAGTTTTATTTGTACAAAAGCTTTTTAATTTGATGTAATCGAAATTTTCTATTCTGTGATCAGTAATGGTCTCTAGTTCATCTTTGGTCACAAATTTCTTTCTCCTCCACAAGTCTGAGAGATAAACTATTCTATGTTCCTCTAATTTATTTATAGTCTCGTTCTTTATGCCTAGGTCATAGACCCATTTTGATCTTATCTTGGTATATGGTGTTAAGTGTGGGTCCATGCCTAATTTCTGCCATACTAATTTCCAATTATCCCAGCAGTTTTTATCAAATAATGAATTCTTTTCCCAGAAGTTAGGGGCTTTGGGTTTGTCAAACACTAGATTGCTATAATTGACTATTCTGTCTTGTGAGCCTAGCCTTTTCCACTGATCCACTAATCTATTTCTTAGCCAATACCAAATGGTTTTGGTGACTGCTGCTTTATAATATAATTTTAGATCAGGTACAGCTAGGCCACCTTCATTTGATTTTTTTTTCATTAATTCCCTTGAGATTCTCGACTTTTTATTGTTCCATATGAATTTTGTTGTTATTTTTTCTAGATCAATAAAATATTTTCTTGGAAGTCTGATTGGTATAGCACTAAATAAATAGATTAGTTTAGGGAGTATTGTCATCTTTATTATGTTCACTCGGCCGATCCAAGAGCACTTAATATTTTTCCAATTATTTAAGTCTGACTTTATTTGTGTGGAGACTTTTTTATAATTTTGCTCATATAATTCCTGACTTTCCTTTGGTAGATAGATTCCCAAATATTTTATGGTATCAACAGTTATTCTGAATGGAATTTCTCTTTGTATCTCTTGCTGTTGGGTTTTGTTGGTGATGTATAAAAATGCTGAGGATTTATGGGGATTTATTTTGTAGCCAGCTACTTTGCTAAAATTATGAATTATTTCCAATAGCTTTTTGGTAGAATCTCTGGGGTTCTCTAGGTATACCATCATATCATCTGCAAAGAGTGATAGTTTGGTTTCCTCATTGCCTACTCTAATTCCTTTTATATCTTTCTCGACTCTTATTGCCGAGGCTATTGTTTCTAATACGATATTAAATAATAATGGTGATAGTGGGCAACCTTGCTTCACTCCAGATCTTACTGGGAAAGGTTCCAGTTTTTCCCCATTGCATATGATGCTTACTGATGGTTTAAATATATGCTCCTGACTATTTTAAGGAAAAGTCCATTTATTCCTATGCTCTCAAGTGTTTTTATTAGGAATGGATGTTGGATTTTATCAAATGCTTTTTCTGCATCTATTGAGATGATCATGTGGTTTTTGTTTGTTTGGTTATTGATATAGTCAATTATGCTAATAGTTTTCCTAATATTGAACCAGCCCTGCATTCCTGGTATAAATCCTACTTGGTCATAGTGTATTATCCTGGTGACAATTTTCTGTAATCTTTTTGCTAATATTTTATTTAAGATTTTAGCATCAATATTCATTAGGGAGATTGGTCTATAATTTTCTTTCTCTGTTTTCAGCCTACCTGGTTTAGGTATCAGTACCATGTCTGTGTCATAAAAGGAGTTTGGTAGGACTCCTTCAGTCCCTATTTTTTCAAATAGTTTATATAACATTGGAGTTAATTGTTCTTTAAATGTTTGGTAGAATTCACATGTAAATCCATCTGGTCCTGGGGATTTTTTCTTAGGGAGTTGATTGATAGTTTGTTCTATTTCTTTTTCTAAGATGGGACTGTTTAAGATATTTACTTCTTCCTCTGTTAGTTTGGGCAAGCTGTATTTTTGGAGGTATTTTTCTATTTCATTTGAGTTGTCGAATTTATTGGCATAAAGTTGGGCAAAGTAACTCCTAATTATTGCTCTAATTTCCTCTTCGTTAGTGGTGAGTTCTCCCTTTTCATTTTTAAGACTAACAATTTGATTTTCCTCTTTCCTTTTTTTAATCAGATTTACTAAGGGTTTGTCTATTTTGTTGGTTTTTTCATAGAACCAACTCTTAGTTTTATTAATCAATTCAATAGTTTTTTTACTTTCAATTTTATTGATCTCACCTTTTACTTTTAGAATTTCAAGTTTAGTGTTTGACTGGGGGTTTTTAATTTGTTCCTTTTCTAGCATTTTTAATTGCAAACCCAATTCATTGACCTTCTCTTTCTCTATTTTATACAAATAGGCCTCTAGAGATATGAAATTTCCCCTTATTACCGCTTTGGCTGCATCCCATACATTTTGGTATGATGTCTCATTATTATCGTTTTCTTGGGTGAAGTTATTAATTATGTCTATGATTTGCTGTTTCACCCAATCATTCTTTAGTATGAGATTATTTAGTTTCCAATTATTTTTTGGTCTACTTCCCCCTGCTTTTTTGTTGAATGTAATTTTCATTGCATCATGGTCTGAAAAGGATGCATTTATTATTTCTGCCTTACTGCATTTGAGTTTGAGGTTTTTATGTCCTAATATATGGTCAATTTTTGTATAGGTTCCATGAACTGCTGAAAAGAAAGTGTATTCCTTTCTGTCTCCATTACATTTTCTCCAGAGATCTATCATATCTAACTTTTCTAGTATTCTATTTACCTCTTTGACTTCTTTCTTATTTATTTTGTGGTTTGATTTATCTAATTCTGAGAGTGCAAGGTTAAGATCTCCCACTATTATAGTTTTACTGTCTATTTCTTCTTGCAGCTCTCTTAGTTTCTCTTTTAAGAATTTAGATGCTACCCCACTTGGTGCATATATGTTTAATATAGATAGTGCTTCATTATCCATGCTACCCTTTAGCAAGATATAGTGTCCTTCCTTATCTCTTTTAATTAGGTCAATTTTTGCTTTAGCTTGATCTGAGATCAGGATGGCTACCCCTGCTTTTTTGACTTCACCTGAAGCATAGTAGATTTTGCTCCAACCTTTTACCTTTAACCTGCATGTATCTCCCCGCTTCAGGTGTGTTTCCTGTAAACAACATATTGTAGGATTCTGGCTTTTAATCCATTCTGCTAACCGCTTCCTCTTTATGGGGGAGTTTACCCCGTTCACGTTTATGGTTAGAATAACCAATTCTGTATTACTTGCCATCTTGTTAACCCCGGTTTATGCTTTCCTCCCTTCTTTCCCCTTTCCCCCCTTCCAAGTATTAAGCTTGTGAGCACCCCTTGCTTCTCACAGCCCTCCCTTTTTAGTATCCCTCCCCCCGCCTTAGAGTTCCTCCCCCTATCTTACCCCTTTCCCTCCCAGTTCCCATATTCCCTTCCGCTTAGCTTATTCCTTCCCTTTCCACTTTTCCCTTCTCACTTTTCAATGAGATGGGAGAAGTTTCACCATAGATTGAATATGTCTTAAGATTTTTCACTTAAAGCCAATTCTGAAGGCAGTAAGATACCCACTATATTCATCCCCCTCCATTCTTTCTCTCAGATATAATAGGTTTCCTATGCCTCTTCATGAGATGTACTACCCCCACTTTACCCTTTTTCTGGTACAATGTCCTTTCCACATCAATTTCTAGAACAAGGTATACATGTATTCTTTATACAAATATATAGTCAAAATATAGTTCCCAAGATTAATCTTTACCTTTTTAGATTTCTCTTGAGTTCTATATTTGTAGATCAAACTTTTTGTTAAGTTCTGGTTTTTTCATCAGAAATAGATGAAATTCGCTTACTTCGTTGAATGTCCATCTTCTTCCCTGGAAAAAGATGCTCATTCTCGCTGGGTAAGTTATTTTTGGTTGCATACCAAGTTCCTTAGCCTTTCGGAATATCATATTCCAGGCCCTTCGATCTTTTAATGTGGATGCTGCCAGATCCTGGGTGATCCTTATTGTGGCTCCTTGATACTTGAATTGGGTTTTTCTAGCCGCTTGCAATATTTTTTCTTTCATCTGAGGGTTCTGGCATTTGGCCACTATATTCCTTGGTGTTTTGATTTTAGGATCCCTTTCAGTGGGTGATCGATGAATCCTTTCAATGTTTATTTTTTCCTCTGTTCCTATGACTTCTGGGCAGTTCTCTTTGATAATTTCCTGGAAGACAGTGTCCAGGCTCTTTTTTTCATCATGTTTTTCTGGGAGTCCAATGATTCTCAGATTGTCTCTCCTGGATCTGTTTTCCAGGTCTGTTGTCTTTCCCAGAAGGTATTTCACATTTTTCTCCATTGTTTGATTTTTTTGGATTTGCTTGACTGATTCTTCTTGTCTCCTCGAGTCATTCAATTCCACTTGTTCAATTCTGATTTTCAGTGAAGTATTCTCTTCACTCACTTTTTTAAAATCTTTCTCTAATTGTCCAATTGAGTTCTTTTGTTCTGTGGAATTTTTTTCCATTTCGCCAATTTTGTTTTTTAGAGAGCTGTTTTCTGTTTCCAGTTCACTAATCCTATTTTTCAAGGATTTTACTTCTTTATCTACTCTCTCTTTAACTTTCTCCAGGCTCTTTTGCCAAGCCTCCCTCTCCTTTTCCCAAGCCTCATTCTGCTTTCCCCATTTTTCTTCTAGCTCCCTTGTGAGAGCCTTTTTAATCACTTCTATGAGGTTCATCTGTGCTGAGGAGCAGACAATCTCCTCCTTTGGGGATTCACCTGGGACTGCCTGTTTTTAGTCTCCTCAGGATTTAGAGTCTGCTCTCTATCTGTGTAGAAGCTGTCAAGGGTTAAAGTCCTCTTCAGCTTCTTGCTCATTCTGTCTATTAATCAGAGACAAACTACCAAAGAAAAACAGAAAAAACTGGAGTCTTTCTTTGGGGGGGGGGGGCTGGGTGTGTTATCGAGCTTCCTCTACAGACTGCAGGGGCTAGCAGTGAGGCACTAGCAGGACTGTGCTGCGCCTGCGCTCTGAGATCCCAGAGCGTGCTGAGTCACTGTGGGGGGGGGGGGGGGGGCGGCCAGGTCCTGAGAGACTCCAGCTGTTTGGGGTTGTATTCTTCAGCCCCGGTGTTTTTAGCTTCTCTGCTGGGCTGTTGACTTGCTGCCGGAGGAAAGTATCCAAACCTGTAGCGAAGCTCTCCCCGCAGAAACGGCTACGATCACTCTCCACCCCCTCTCCAGTCTGCTCCTGTGCCCTCACTGCCGCTGCCCGCCGCCTGCGCCCGATCTAAAACCGCCCCAGCCCTCCAGTAAAGACAGACCTTTCTTGGCGGATCTCAAGGATGGCTTCTCTTGGTAACTATTTGTGGGTTTTTTTCAGTCAAGCATTGATTCAGAGGCTTGTAATGAAGTGGATAGTGAGAGAAAGCGCGGAGCTTATGCAACTGTGAGCCTCCTCTCCGCCATCTTAACCAGAAGTCCCACATATATCTCTTTAATATTTTTATGAAAGAATTTGTGGTTTTGGGGGGAATGATGGAAAAAATAACTGCAAGTGGTCATTATTGCCCTCAAGTGAAGAGCTGAAGATGAGGTTCATTTCAAGTGTGATTCCAAATTTTTTCTAGGAGGGTCAGGCCAGAATTGAGAAGAAAAAGAGCTGAAGTCCAGAGTTGACTGAAGTGTGGATCTGGGTCATTAGTAAGCCTGTCTTTTTAGGTTTTATTCTTGCTGAAAATGAAAAGGAGAGAATGGAGGGAGGCAATAGAAATAGTCAAGAGCTTCTTTCTCTACCAATGAACAATGTGGGGAGTGCAGGAAAAGCTAAAATTGACAGTGAAAGGAAAGCATCTGAAAGTGGGCCATTTTGCTGTGTTAGGGGATGATGGAATTGTCTCTTCCAAAGGGAGTTTGCTGATCACTTGGATTTCAGAGGCTATGAGGTCAACCATGAAAATCTCATAAAGAAGTACAGAGAGTGTTGAGAAATCAGAACTGCTCAACCTTTTTTTTTCTCCCCTCAGAGATTTGTGTTGATATCAGTAGCAGCTCACTATCAGATTGAATTTTAGGTTATGAAATGTTAGGAACTTTTTTCCATTTTACAGGAGTCAGAGGTTTGGAGATGCTGAAAATGAAATGGACCCCAAGGATAGATTTTCAGCTATTTATAGAGCCAGAAGGGATTTTTTTTAAAAAGTGTGAATAATGCCTAAATAGTCACCACTAAGTTATATTTGTTTATAAAGCTAGTGGGAATTGTTTTGAACAGAATTATTTTTCCTATTAAGCCTCAGGATCTACCAGTATTCACCCACACCCATCCCTCACATACTCCCAGAATCCTCATGGAAATATTGTAGACATGAATATAAAGAAGAGGCCCACAGGAAGGGTAGGTAGGTGGTTTCGTGGACAGAGTCAGTTATCTTCATGAGTTCAAATCTGGACTCACTTACTAGCTATGTGATCCCAAGTAAGTCACTTAACTCTGTTTGCCTCAGTTTCTTCATCTGTAAAATGAACTGGAGAAGGAAATGGCAAATCCCTGCAGTATCTTTGCCAAGAAAACCCCAAATGGGATCACAATGAGTCAGACAGGTCTGAAAAATGACTAGAGAACAAAGAGGGACAGATACAAATTAGAAGAAACTTTTGAATCAATAAAATAGCTAATATCTATTTGAGTATTTTAATAAGTCTCAGGATATAGAAGAAAATGGCAGACATGTGTACATATGTATAGAGAATTGTTAGGAAGTCCTGGGTTTACATTCTGTCTCAGACCCTGATTAATTATATAATCCAGAACAGGTTGCTTCTATGGGTATCAAACAAAATTCTGTGATAATCTAAGTCCTGAAGAGATCACAAACTGTATTAGGTAAAGGAATTTTTCCTACTGATGAAATCATAGACCTTTTAAGTTTCAGAACATCTGGGGACATAAATGAATTATATATATGTGAATTTTAAAGAATTACCTTTGTTGTTCAGATGTTTTTTTAATCATGTCTGACTCTTTGTGATCCTATTTGGGGTTTTCTTAGCAAAAATATCGGAATGATTTGCCATTTCCTTCTCCGGTTCATTTTACAGATGAGGAAACTGAGATAAACTGAGGTAAGTGACTTGCCTAGGGTCACACAGACAGTAAGTGTCTGAGGCCAGATTTAAACTTAGGAAGATGAATCTTCCTGACTTCAGGTCTGACATTCTATACATTGTATTACTTAGCTGCCCTCAAGAATTACTAGTTATTTCTAATTTGCATATTTTTCAAAATCTCATACAAACATGAAGAAATAAATTAATTCATGCATTCTGCAACAATTACATGATACCACCTACTATTAGGGAGAGGCTTAGTGCTTTTCCAATTGTTTACTATGTATTCTACTTTTTTTAAATCCTGGGTTATAAGTAGGGTAACCATCATAATGTATGTTGTATTTGGAGAAGCTGGAATATAGAGATTTTAAATCACTTCGCTACTAGAGCTGAAGTAGTTAGTGACAATTATAGGATAGAATTTGGTTCTTTGGACTCCCACTGTAGTATTTTTACAAAACTGTAGAGAGTATTTTAAAATCATTACAATCCATCTAAATGTCAGCAAAAGAATATTAATCACTCTAATTTAGATTGGTAGGAAAAGAAGTAGCATTAGATGGGAGCTAAGAGAGTTTCTTGTTAGATACTCTCGTGAAGATACTCAGTCCCAGAGAAATTAAATGATTCAGTAAAGGACCCAAAGAAAGTCAGTGGTCAAATCTGGAGCAGCTAGAACTGAAGTCTCCTGATATCCATTCCAAGGATATTTCCTTTTTGCAGATTCTTACTAAAAGCTTTTCAAACACAAGGAGTATGGGAGGTCTGATCAATCAGAAAACCAAGCAGAATCTCTCTTAGAAGTTTGCTTCTATTTCTGGGGCACAATTTAGTTTGAGACCAGAGCTTTCCCATCTGTCCCTTTTCTTACTATCTCTGGACTCTTTAAAAGGAAAAGCCGTTGTTTTCCTGTTGCAATGTGAGGATTTGGACTTCATACTTTGAAATTGTAGCCTAAATCCAATCGATTGCATACTCAGCCACTTCTCAGAGCACTAGCCAAATAAGCCAGTTTCAGTAGGATTATTCTTCTGGCTCTGTGCCCCCACTTCCGTAGAGCCAATGGCTTCCCTAAGGTCCTTCCTTTTCATCCCCTTCATCCTTTGCACTTTAGTCATGCCAGTATCTGAGTTTATCTGGGACCAGATTTTTCATGTTTAGATAAGTGGGATGATGAAGTATAATTTGGATCATTATATTATAAATCTAAAATTTTGTAACTACCACATCTGTCTCTGTTTTATCCACCTTTTATCATGTTGCTATGAATTGCTAAGTATTCCAGGAAGTATACAATAATACATGATTATCAACAAAAAGATGGTTTTAAAAAACCATAACACTGGTAACAACGGTAAACATAAGCAAAATTTTACTTTGCCACACTAAAAAAAAAAAAAAAAAAAGGTCCAACACCCCTTAATTATTTCATCAGTACAAGTTTCCCAGAGGTTAAATTGCAGACTTCCTTCCTTCTTTTCCTATATTTCTGAGTAGTGAGAACTTGTTTTTCTAACCACTGTCAAATACTGTAGCCGTTCTGGAATA
Source organism: Antechinus flavipes (assembly GCF_016432865.1). Classification (NCBI taxonomy): domain Eukaryota; kingdom Metazoa; phylum Chordata; class Mammalia; order Dasyuromorphia; family Dasyuridae; genus Antechinus; species Antechinus flavipes. The sequence goes on from NC_067402.1 coordinate 161,405,461, forward strand.
GTACAGCATTTTCCTTACTATTGTAGCTTTTTAGAACTAGAAGATATTTTACACAGAATCTCACAATTTAAAAATTATAAAAGACCTCAACAATTATCTAGTTCAACCCACACACAAAAGGAATCCCTAGGATAATATTCCTGATAAGGAGAAGTTTTTTTCTTGAAAATCTCCAGTGAAAAGAAACCCAGAATCTCATGGCAGTGAAAGTAATGAGCATTCCTCTTTTATGTACCTTTAATTTTCATTCCATTGTTCCTGATGTTGAACTTAAATTTTCTTCTTTACAATTCTAATCATTGCTTTTGATTCTGCCCCCTGGGGTAAATAAGCCCAATCTTTCTTCCACATGACACCCTTAAAATATTTGAAGACAACAATTAGATCCCCTATAAGCCTATTCTTCTGCAAATTACACATTCCTGCTTTCTTCTTCCATCTTCTTCTGACATGGATTCAAGACCCTTCACCATCTTCATTGTCTCAGGAAGATTTAGACAGAATGCATACCATTGCCCTCAATTCTAATAGCTATTTAACAACAAAAAAAGTCTGCAAATGGCTGAAAAAGTTTTCAGTTGTTCTTTTTAAATACGTGTGTGTGTGTGTATTACATGTTAAAACAATTTTTAACATTGAAGTTTTGAGCTCCAAATTCTATCCCTTCCTCCCTCCTCTGAGACAGTAAAGCAATTCAATATAGGTTATACATATGCAATCATGTAAAGCATTTCCATAATTGTTATCTTGTACAAGTAGACTAGAAGAGAGAAAGACATACAGACAGACAGAGAAAGAGAAAGACAGAAAGAAAGAGAAAGAGAGAGGTGGGGAGGGAGGGAGGAAGGGAAGGAAGGAGAGAAATAGCATGCTTCAATCAAGGAAAACATCCTTCTCTAACATGCAATTCTACAAAAGGACTCTTAATTTTTGCAAAATAAACATATAACATATATTCAATGTTGAAAAGATAAAATGAAATATAGTTTCAGAGTTAAATCTATGATCACTAGGGTATATGAAAAGATGTCGGAGTAAGTGGTCAATAATAGCTTAAAATAATAAATACACCAGAGTGTTAAGACGGGATCAAGTTTATTTCTCTCCTTCTATATTTTTACCCACTTCAAAGACCTTATGGATGAACTGTTATGGCTTCTCTAGTTATATTCATCCAGTTTAGTTGTACTACTCTTCATTATCTCATTTGGGGTTTTCTTGGCAAAGATACTGATGTGGTTTACCATTTCTTTCTTCAGGTCACTTTACAATTGAGGAAACTGAGGCAGAGTTAAATGACTTATACAGAATCACCTAGCTAGTGTCTGAAGCCAGATTTGAACTTAGAAAAATGAGTCTTCCTAATTCAAAGTCAGGCACCCTCTCTAGTGTTCCTCTAGCTGGCTCTAATCTACTTATTGCTTCTAAATTTGTTGATTTAATTTCATTTTTACTTCTTTTATATGTTTATCTGGAAGTATAATGTTAGTACAAGTAAGATGGTAGCTCTCCTGTCTTTTTTTTTTAATTTTATTTTATTTAATAATAACTTTGTATTGACAGAATCCATGCCAGGGTAATTTTTTACAACATTATCCCTTGCACTCGCTTATGTTTCGTTTTTTCCCCTCCTTCCCTCCACCCCCCCCCAAGATGGCAAGCAGTCCTATATATGTTAAATATATTGCAGTATATCCTAGATATAATACATATTTGCAGAACCAAACAGTTCTCCTGTTGCACAGGAAGAATTGGATTCAGAAGGTAAAAATAACTCGGGAAGAAAATCAAAAATGCAAATAGTTCACATTCATTTCCCAGTGTTCCTTCTTTGGGTGTAGCTGTTTCTGTCCATCATTTATCCAATGAAACTCAGTTAAGTCTCTTTGTCATAGAAATCTACTTCCATCAGAATACATCCTCATACAATATTGTTATCGAAGTGTATAATGATCTCCTGGTTCTGCTCATCTCACTTAGCATCAGTCCATGTAGGTCTCTCCAAGCCTCTCTGTATTCATCCTGTTGGTCATTTCTTACAGAACAATAATATTCCATAACATTCATATACCACAATTTACCCAGCCATTCTCCAATTGATGGGCATCCATTCATTTTCCAGTTTCTAGCCACTACAAACAGGGCTGCCACAAACATTTTGGCACATACAGGTCCCTTTCCTTTTTTTAGTATCTCTTTGGGGTATAAGCCCAATAGAAACACTGCTGGATCAAAGGGTATGCACAGTTTGATAACTTTTTGGGCATAATTCCAGATTGCTCTCCAGAATGGTTGGATTCGTTCACAACTCCACCAACAATGCATCAGTGTCCCCGTTTTCCCACATCCCCTCCAACATTCATCATTATTTTTTCCTGTCATCTTAGCCAATCTGACAGGTATGTAGTGATATCTCAGAGTTGTCTTAATTTGCACTTCTCTGATCAATAGTGATTTGGAACACTCTTTCATGTAAGTGGTAATAGTTTCAATTTCATCATCTGAAAATTGTCTGTTCATATCCTTTGACCATTTATCAATTGGAGAATGGCTTGATTTTTTATAAATTTGAGTCAGTTCTCTATATATTTTGGAAATGAGGCCTTTATCAGAACCTTTAATTGTAAAGATGTTTTCCCAGTTTGTTGCTTCCCTACTAATCTTGTTTGTATTCGTTCTGTTTGTACAAAGGCTTTTTAATTTGATATAATCAAAATTTTCTATTTTGTGATCAGTAATGGTCTCTAGTTCATCTTTGGTCACAAATTTGTTTCTCCTCCACAAGTCTGAGAGATAAACTATCCTCTGTTCCTCTAATTTATTTATAATCTCGTTCTTTATGCCTAGATCATGGACCCATTTTGATCTTATCTTGGTATATGGTGTTAAGTGTGGGTCCTTGCCTAATTTCTGCCATACTAATTTCCAATTATCCCAGCAGTTTTTATCAAATAATGAAATCTTATCCCAAAAGTTAGAATCTTTGGGTTTGTCAAACACTAGATTGCGATAGTTGACTATTCTGTCTTGTGAACCTAACCTTTTCCACTGATCAACTAATCTATTTCTTAGCCAATACCAAATGGTTTTGGTGACTGCTGCTTTATAATATAATTTTAGATCAGGTACAGCTAGGCCACCTTCATTTGATTTTTTTTTTCATTAATTCCCTTGAGATTCTCGACTTTTTATTGTTCCATATGAATTTTGTTGTTATTTTTTCTAAATCATTAAAATATTTTCTTGGAAGTCTGATTGGTATAGCACTAAATAAATAGATTAGTTTAGGGAGTATTGTCATCTTTATTATATTTGCTTAGCCTATCCAAGAGCACTTAATATTTTTCCAATTATTTAAGTCTGACTTTATTTGTGTGTAAACTTTTTTGTAATTTTGCTCAAATAATTCCTGACTTTCCTTTGGTAGATAGATTCCCAAATATTTTATGCTATCAACAGTTATTTTGAATGGAATTTTTCTTTGTATCTCTTGCTCTTGGATTTTGTTGGTGGTGTATAAAAATGCTGAGGATTTATGGAGATTTATTTTGTAGCCAGCTACTTTGCTAAAATTATGAATTATTTCTAATAGCTTTTTAGCAGAATCTCTGGGGTTCTCTAGGTATACCATCATATCATCTGCAAAGAGTCTCCTGTCTTTTATAGTGAAAAAAGTTTGTTATAAAAAAAATCTTGGTAGATCTTTTCCATTCTCCTCCTATGTTTTGTCCTCTATTTAATTTCATGCTTAATGACCTTGAGATAATTTTATTAACTTCAACCTCTTGCCAAGCTTTCTTAAAATTTATTTCCCCTCGTTTCTTCTTTTTATGAACCAATAGTGATAATAATCTTTAATCTTCCTTCTTCTTAAGATTTTAACAATGATTTAGTATTTCAAATTTATATTACTCATACTTTATCATATGGACAAAGATCGTATATTAATACAAACAACAAAGTTAAAGTTTTTAGATGGTTTAAAAATTATGTGATCTTTAGTGCTCTTTTCCCTCTTTGTCTGTCCAAGTAATGAACTGGGAGGAACCCTGCCTAGAACTAAGAGCCAATTGGGACTTTCTTTTTTTTTTTTTTTTTTTTTTAATAAGTTTACCAAGCCCAAAAAATTTATCATACAATTAATAGGTAATGAACATCTTTGTTTTGAGTAAGCTGTTCTTTAGCAAATAGATCCAATCTGTTGTCAAGACCATACTCAAAGTCTTTTTATAATGATACAATCTGCCAGGTTGTATTATATTGACAAAGTCTTTGAGAATCCTGGACACTTCTGTTCTAGAATGAAGAACTGGAGTTTATGGAGTGAATTTACAAAAATATAACCTGTCCAAATCAAGAAAAGAAGAAATAAATATTTAACCTAATCTCCAAACAATAATCATGGTGGGGAGGGGCGGAAAGAGATGAAGAGAAGGGCAAAGAGAGAGGGGGAGAGAAGAAAAGAGGAGAGGGAAAGACTGATGATAATTTTATATGAAGATATAACAACTCCTCTGAGGACCCTCCCCCAGGACACACTGGCTGAAACTGAGTCCCCAGAGGATGTGCTTGGTTACTTTCCTCCTCATATTTCAAGGTGGATAATATTGAGGACCTGAGTTTCTAGTACTTCTCAAGTACTTCTCCCCATCATTGTATTTCTAATTTCAATCAGCAATTAGACATCAATTAGCCTTAAGATAAAGGTGTTTACTAAAGTAGTTTAGTAAAAACAGCTGACATAAAACATCCCCCACAAGGCCCTCCCAGAAGTACATGAAGGTCTCTAACCATAGAGAAAATAGATTGCCAAAGGATAAACTCAGAATTCTCTGTTACCGGAATTGTTTTCTTGGGTACTTAGGTGAAATGCCCCCTCATATAAAAGATCATATTCCTTGAAACTGCTTCCTCCCTCAGGTAGCTAATTTTCTATATATCTCTTTAACCATATTTGTCCTCAATTTCTCTCTGTCTACTCCTTTTTGAATATATTGTTTTTGCTAATCTATTATTTTTGTTGATATGGTCAATTATGGAGAAATGTAACAGTCTTTTCTCAAAGCTGGCCCCCAGTACCTTTTGGTTCGGGTGCAAGGATTTGCTTCCTCAAGGTACTCATGATCTTTGAATCCTAACTATGTCCCTTAGTTGAATACTGAAATTCTTTGCTATCTAAAACTTCCAAAGACTAACTAAATTAAGTTAAACAATCAAAATATTCCCTTCTTGAACCAATTAAAGAGTTCATACTTTATAAAGAGATTATATAGATCATAAAGCCATCTTGTTCATACATAATAATACTGACATTAATACTAAATGAAAATAACAAAATAAATAATTAGCATCTATATAGCATTTTAAAGTCTGCAAAACATTTTATACATGTTATCTTTTTATTTAATCTATTCCCAACAATTTGAGATAAGTGCTATTATTACACCCATTTTACAGATAAAGAAACTCAAGCATAGAGTAATTAAATAACTTACCCAGGATCATTCAACTACTAAGTGTTGGAGGCCAAACTCAGGTCTTTCTGAGGGTAAGTCTATCTCTCTAGCCACTGATTCACCTAGGTGTCTTTAAAAAGGAAAATTACCTATGACTACCCTTATATCAGATACCATATCATTACATTTAATTGGGATTGAGATGGAATAGCATCTTTTCAAAAAAAATTGAACAATATCAAAATTTATGTTAAAACATAATTTTGATTATGTTATTTATAGTTGATATATAATATAATATAATATATAAATAATATAATAAAATTGATATTGCCTTCTTAAAGGTAAATCACAAATTCTTCCTTATATAATCAACAAAAATATACCTTGACATATACTATAATTCTTTATCATTATTTCATTTTATCCAATTTTTCTAACATACTTTTGAGCGTTTCTCTTTAAGAAAATTTATCAGAAAAAAAAACAGCTGATACCATTTACTGCATAAGTAGGATAGAATGTATTGGATTAATATTTCTATTCTGCTGTTCTATATTCTGCTGTTCTATATATGCATTTCTTTTAGACTGTAAGCTTACAGATGACACAGGCCATGTCTATCTAATATTCTTCAAGAAGAACAAAGTAAAACCCTAAATGAGATGTTTAATCATAGCCTCTGAAATATGACTTGGTTCTTTTCCCCAGAGAACTGACTACAGGAAAAGTAGGCTAACAGAACAAAGAAAAATATGGGCAAATACTTTCCTTTATTATCTACAAAGCAGAGTTTTAAAAAGCTCATCATAAAGCTATACAAGATTTTAAATTAGAATTTTGCTTTACAGATTTCTGGTATATGCTGAATACCTGAGAACAGGTAACCTCTAAATCACTGCTTCCCAAACAATAAGTAAATGTCTTTTTTCCTACTATATATACATACATGTATGTATAAATGTGTGTGTGTGTGTGTGTGTGTGTGTGTGTGTGTGTATATATATAGTGTATATGTGTGTGTGTTCATTTTCAAATTTCTTTATATAATTGAGAAGTGTTCCAAACTCCTGCCATTTTACAGTATTCTTTGCTTTCAATTTAATATCCAAGTAATCTTGATATCCTTCCTGTTGAAATCAGCACACCAGGAAGCTCCAGAACTGCAAAGTATCGGACTGCTAGTGCCAGGCAGAATAAGTGCAGAGTGAGCGTTCTGGCGATCTCTCATCGGTACACTTTTGCCTTGCTGGAGGGCAGTAACATCAACATCAGGAAGAGAGCATAGTGTCATTAAGCTTTTGAGAAATTAGTTAATATTTTGGAGAGCATGTTAGTTAAGTTTAATTATATACCACATACCATAGACGTAATCACACATGCTTGGGCACATGTATACTCTTCTTTTGCACATTATTATTGATTTGGAATTTAATAATCTATTCAGAAAAAGTGATCCAGAAGACAAAAGCTATTTAAAAGTTCAAAAGATTTTAAAAGTTCAGATGTACAATTATCCAAGCCCTCAATTTCTCTTTGTTTTGTGTTGCTTTTCTTCCTTCGTTTAGGTTTTTTTATATATCATTTTCCCCAGAGCTAACTCAAGTCACCAAGAATGACATATTCTAACACAGAATGCATCTAAGGCTATTTCATACAAGACTGGGCAATAGACATCTTCTCTGATCTCCACAACCTCTCAGAACTCTCCAAAATAGAAATTATACAACAAAGATGAAATAATTTCAGCTCTTTCCATCAACTATTATACCCAGAATCCAAAAGGAGATTTAAAAAGCCCCAAATCAAGGACTTGATGCTCCCTGATTTTGAGCTCCCTCAGCACACTATGGCCAGATTATACTAGCAGATCTAAGGACATAACACGGAATTACATCCAAACCCACATCTGCACTCTGGTTCCCCCTCCCTCTTTCCAGGGCCATGGAGATCCAGACTGCAGATGATTGCTCAGGCCTTTTCAGCTCTCTTTACCATAGCCTTTTGAGAGAAAAAGCCTGGTAGAGCCTGCATGCTAAGGAGCACCAGCCCTGCAAAGAATTGGACTTCTGGTCCCACCAAAAAACTAAGGAACAGAAGGAGTGGGACAGGTCACCGGGACACAGCACTGCATGTGGGGACCAGACCCAAAGGAAAGAGCATAGATTCCTACTGGGGCTACTTTTGACCCCCTCCCCCAGACATCAGTTGGTGGCAAAGACCTAGGCTGGGGAACTGTAAATTGCCCAGTGTGGGAGGAAGCTGAGATGCTTTGAGATCCAGCCTCCAAGGAAATTACAATCACACAGGGAGAGAGTCAGAAAGTGAGTAACAGGGGGAAATAAAAGGAGATAGGGGGAAATGAGACTCAAAGTACCACTGTTTCAAGAAGAAGAAACCTCAAAGACCTTGACTATAAGGGTAAAATCTACAGAAAACACAGTATCAACAAAGGAAATAAGACCTCTAGATCTAGTAAATGAATTTAGGCATCTATGAATAAATGAACTATGTAAAAGTTAAGAAAAATGATCTAATGATGATGATGACAGAGGACCAGAGGGAATCTGAGAAAAACATGGAACCCCAATACACTATTCCCGAGTGGCTTAAAAGAGAATTGACAGAATTTATGTCATGCAGCACAAAAATAATGAACAAATTAGAAAAACATGACTTTGTGGGACATAAATTCTGCAGTCTTCACCAAAGAAACAAAAAAGAACAATAGATTGGAAATACAATTACACAAAAATGAAGGATAATATAGATGAAGCAAAACAAACAAACCTCCCCAATAATATTCAAAGAAAATATGCAAGCAGAACATCCTGAAATTTAGCATTTGCAAGGTGAGATAACCTAAGAATTATAGGTCTCCCAGAAAAACACAATAGAACACAAACCCTAGCACCATAATGAAGGAAATAATAGAAGAGAACTGTCCTAAACTTCTAAACAAAATGAAATATCCTGAAAAAATTCTCAATTTGCCTCCAGAAAACACATACACACATCTGCAAACTCTAATATATAGTGGCTAAATTAATATTCAATTCAGAAAAAAAAGTTCTGCAAGTCATCAGGAAAATGACCTTAAAATATAAAGGAAAAGACATTAAAAACAAACAAACAAACAAACACCACAAGACTATTCAGTACCTACTAGAAGAAGGAGGAGGGAATGAAATCAAATATTTCAAAGAGTGAAGGAGCTCAGGATGTATCCCAGAGTGACCTGTTTTACAAATCTGACCTTAACCATGTGAGACAGATTTTAAATATTCTTCTGATTTTCAATCAGTTAAAAAATACAGCCTTTATGTGATAAATATATTCTCTATTTTTGGCATATGATCCTTAATGATCTATATTTTATATTGCTCTAACTACCTTACTTTATTAATATGTGTAACCCTTGAAGCCCAGAACTTTGACTATTATTACTGTATACACAGAATTCATACAGTATGTTTGGGTCACCTCAACAGTGACCAGATTGATTCAGCATTGCATGCACTTGGTCTTACTCCAAATTAGGTTTAGAATGAAAAGTTCATTGAGTATCCTATATTGACACCTAATGTCAGTGCCTAACTTGTCCCCTCACACACACACGCATACATATATAAACACTTTGCTAGGAGTCTGATTTTTATTTGTCTGTCACCCAAATATATATAGCCCTATATCAGTTCAACACTATCTTGCAGATACTGATCCACATTTATTATCTAATTTATCTTTACTACCCTAGATATAAAAACAATTTAATTATTTAGAGTGTACACTAACAAGGAAAGATACTATTAAAAAGTTAACTTATGGGGGTCAGCTACTTGGTGCAGTGGCTAGAGCACCAGACCTGAAGTCAGGAGGACCTGAGTCCAAATCTAGCTCAGACACTTAACACTTCCTGGCTGTGTGACCCTGGGCAAGTCACTTAACCTCAATTGCCTTAGGGGAAAAAAGTCAACTTATGTTTACTTCATTAATTTTCAAGCTTGGCCCATTTTTCTAATCTTTATTTTTTCCTCTTTTTATTCAGTGAATTCCTTTTAATTTTTTTGTAAGATAGTTGGTACTTCTCATTTTTGATGTTTTAGATTAAAAGTATCAAATTTGACTTCCAAGAAGGCCAAACCAGATAAAAACTTAATGGCTAAATATTTAACAAAATAAATAAAAATACAAGTTTTTTTTAAAGCTGCATTGAGACTTTGGGGACGCTGTATAAATTGCAGTGTTAGGATGGTATGGTAGAAAGAATTAGTGTGGTGTGATAAACTTGAAGTAAAGCAGAAACCTGTCTGCCAGTGCTCCCTTTGATATGTATTAGCCACATGATCTTGGGCAAGTCCCTTAACTGTCTAGCATTTTCTATCACCTGTAATTGTACAAAGTAATATATAAAGCTATTTCAAAATCAGACACTGTATGCAAAGTTCTTTGTGTTCTTTAAGCAATGGAATAATTGTCAATGAATTTCAACTCTGTCACTTAGTACCTGTGTGACCATCCCCTCCTCTGTAAAATGAGGCAATAGAGTTAGATTAGTTGCCCCACAAGATCCCTTTCAGTTCTAAATCTATGATCTTATAATTCTCTGAATATATAGAGAGACATCTATTTATTTCTCTGTCTCTCTTTCTTTCTCTGTGTGTGTCTCTGTGTCTGTTTCTCTCTCTCTCTGGTCTGTTTCTTGACTGTCTGTCTGTCTGTCTGTCTCTCTCTCTCTGGTCTGTTTGTCTCTGTGTGTGTCTCTATCAGTCTCTCTCTCTCTCTCTCTCTCTCTCTCTCTCTCTCTCTCTCTCTCTCTCTCTCCCCTCCCTTTCTCCTTTTTTCCTTCCCTCTCTCTTTCTCTCCCTTCCTTTCTCTCTTCCTCCCTCCCTCCATCCTTTTTTCTCTCCCTCCCTCCCTCCCCACAGAGTTGTCTCCTCTCCAATAGGGCAATGGCTTTCACAAACCCTCAGGGGTAATTAAGTGCTGTAGTCCCTAGCTGCCAAACTAGTAATCTATTTTCCCAGCATATGTCCATGGTCCTGGCCCTGACCAACAACCAAATGAGCATCCTACCAACAAGGCCCACACCTAACAGAGCGAAGTGAAACTCATTTCAAAGTGGGTGGGACTCTCCCCAGACCACAGAGCTGAATCACAAACCACTGGGCACTCCTGTAGACAACTTCTGTAGATCAAAGAATTGCTGAGTAACTAGCAATCTCTCCTGAGCATAAAGAGAGGATGTTTAAGAGGTACAGAAAGCCCTGCTTTGCTTTCAATTTGCATGGAAAATATAGGCCTTGTGCTCTGTGTCTTTGAAAAAAAAAAAGGAGATTTGCCCCGAAGACAGAGTTTGAGATGTTTGGTAGCTGAACTATATTATGTTTCCTTTTTAATTACAATTTTCTGCACTGAACCACGAGTGGAGCTTCTGTGATCATACACCCAGGAGGGTCTCGTTAACATAGTTTTAATGCCACAGATTTAAATGGGAGTTTCTACTCTGGGCATAATTTGCTACATGTTCCAACTTTAAGTTCAGTGATTAAGAGCTTTGCCGAGAGAAAGCTGAGCATTTTGGATCTGTGTTAGAATTCAGCCAAAGATGGCATTGCTCCCATTAAAACTGATATCTAAATAGACATCTCAAGAAGAGTCTTTAGAAAACCAGGTAGATTGTCCAGGTTTCCTTTCTTGAGGCTTTTCATGGGAATGTATTTTATTATCTATAATCATCTCTTTTTCCTTTCTTTTAAGAATATTTTAGCATTTTTAAAAAAATTTCCTTTTAGAACAAGGTCATTAGATAAATAAATTAAATAATTTGAATCTATTTCCTTTTAGAACAAGGTTATTATACAAATAGATCAGATAATATCAAACACATAGCATACCTGAATTTTTTCAAGACCTCTCATGACATGGCTATGGAAAAGATGGAAATATATGAGCTAATGGAGAGTACCGCTAGGTGAATGCAGAGCTGACTGAATAACCAAACCAAAGAGTAGTCATTAATAAATTAATATCTGCATGGAGGATGGTCTCCAAAAAGTCTGTCTTTGATCTTGAGCTATTCAGCATTTTTATCAATGACTTGGATGAATGCAATGGAAGAATGTGCTTTACTGGATTAGCAGAAGAGAACCACTTAAGAGTTTGGAGTAGAGGAATAATAAAATCAGATCTATATCTAAGGGAATAGTTTAAAAGAAACATTTGGAGATGAAAAAGAGGGAAATCAAGAATGAATTGAAACAAGGCTATTAGCAATGGGGGTGGAATAGAAAGAATAATGTATATTTAAGAAATGTTTGGGAGAATGAATTTTTTTCTGAAATTTAATATCAGAAATTTTATTGAATTTTTTTTTTACTTTTCAATATTCAGTTTTATAAGATTTTGGGTCCTAATTTTTCTCTCCCTCCCTCTCCACCACCCCAAGATGGCAAACAATCTGATACAGGTTACATGTATAACATGTATCATCATATTAAATATATTTTCACATTAGTCATGTTATGCAAGAAGAATCAGAACAAAAGGGAAAAACTTCAAGAAAAAATAAACTTACAAAAGTGACAATAGGATGCTTCAATCTGCATTCAGACATATTCTTCCTCTTCATATTTCAGTTTAAGTGCATTGCCATATAGGCTTCTTTCCAAATGGGAGAATAATAAAGGGTTTAGGGTTTGCCTACTCATTTCCTTAGTGATACATAATTAAGACACATTTGTTTATATTTTCAGGTTCACAGTTAGAACAATTGAAAATAAATCCATTACTCCCATTACAAATTAGTTGTGATTGTTAACACAGAATATTCAAACGTGACTTTTTCAGGAAGATACAGCTGACCCCACAAATAGAAAGCTGGTCACTGCTCTCTTACTTGATCTTCTTAGTGATGGATAGATAATTTCACTTCAATTTTACCTAAAAATCTCTTCGTCAGTTACAGGGTTAATGGGAAAAAACTGCCATTGTAAATCCCAGACAGATTTTTCATGTTTTCTCCTACATGATGGTTCTTCAGTTGTTATCAGTCATTTCTAACTTTTTTTGACCCTATTTGGGATTTTCTTGTCAGAGATACTGAAGTAGTTTTCCATTTCCTTCTCCAGCTCATTTTACAGATAAGGAAACTGAGGCAAACAGGGTTAAGTGACTTGCCCAGAATCACAAAACTAGTAAGAGGCCAGATTTGAACTCAAGAAGATGAGTTGTCCTAATTCAACCCCAGTGATACATCCATTCCATCACCTAGCTGTCCCTCTCCTTGCCTAAACTTTTCCTTGTGGATGAGTTCACCAGGTCCACTGCAAAATGGTCAATACCTCCTCTCTGCCCCTATCTGCTTGTCTCTTACTTTCTGTCTATTGTTTTAGTCTCTTCTATTATTCTGCACTGAGTATCATGGTCTCTCATTATTCATCACTGGTTTATCTTCTTTATAAGAGCAAAGCTAACACCAACTGCATGTTTGCAGTTATTTAAACAGTCTTTGGTCAAGTTATTTGACATCACTGAATCTTGTAATGTAAGAATAATAACAATTGTACTACCTTCCCCATAAGCCATCTGTGAAGATCCAATGAGGTAATATGACTTTGTAACGACACAATGCTATATAAATGTAAGCTTTCATTATTTTTAGAAATAGGTAATACTTATACTCAGTTCATTGTTTTCAAACAATAGTTTTTCAGAAACAGGACAGGTAGTAATTATTTTAGTGGTGCAATAGAAACACTTAAGCTAAAGGAATTTCCTGTCTGATAACTTTTGTTGTTGATTTTAAAGTTAAAATACTTTTATTATTTCATGAAATAAAAAATGAACTGCATCTTTCCATCTTCCATAACATGTACTACTTTTGTGAATTATTTGGGGAATCATTCACCATAGGAAAAAGGTTCACTTTCTTTGTCTACCTCTTTTCTTATCTCTCCTCTCTTGCAGATTGCTTATATATCTATTTGCGTCTTTCTCTCTCTATCTGCTGTTAGTCTCATATTATATCCTTGGGTTGTTTTTGTTTATTTGTTTGTTTCTCTGTGTCTCTCTGTTTTACTCTGTGGTTTCTTTGTCTCTGTTTCTGCCTATCTCTGTCTCTGCCTCTTTCTGTCTCTGTTCTCCTCCCACTCCTCCTCCTCCTCCTCCTCCTCCTCCTCCTCCTCCTCCTTCTTCTTCTTCTCCCTCCTCTCTGTCTTTCTCTGTGTGTCTTTCTCTGTCTCTCTCTCTCTCTCTCTCTCTCTCTCTCTCTCTCTCTCTCTCTCTCTCTCTCTCTCTCCTCTCAGTCCCTCCTTCCCTCTCTGTCTCTCACACACCCTCTCTCTCCATTTTATTCTAATAAAAGATGTATATGTAACATGTGATTATATCCTGAAATATTAGAAGTCAATTATTCTGGAGTTATCTTAAATAACTCATGTCCATTTTCTCTTGGACCACTGTAAAAATTTGGAATTGTTCCTTTCTCTTGTTTGAGAGTGAAAAATTTTGCAACTAGTACCTCCTTTCTCTTCATTAGTATTCAAGACAAAGAAATGCAGATAGCCATTCACTAGAATTTATAAGTTTCCAAAATTATATTTTTTCTGGTGGCCACAATATAAAATATGCAAAAAATAAGATTATGAATTTAAAGTATTTCATGAGACTTAAGAATAATATCTTTCTATAGCACGTTGAAAATTACAAGGGACATTCTTCATAGTGATCCAGTGAGGTAAAAAATTAAAGGTATTATGCCCATTTTACTGATGAGAAAGTTGTGTCTCAGTCTAAAAACCTTCATAAAATAATAGGGTTAAGAGGATGTATAGAAAGCATCTTTTCAAATCCAGTTCCAGTACTCAAGTGAGCTTAGGAAAATCATAAACTTGGAAAAACTCCTTTACTTCCCAGGCTTTAGTTTCCTCAACTGTAAAATGAAATTTGGGCTAGATAACCCTTTTAGCCCTGTGATCCATATCAGAAAATGAATCCTCTCAATGTCATTCCCCATGAGAGAGTTTCTGCTTGAAGAACTGCAGTGATAGGGACCTCAGTACCTTTTAAAGCAGCTTATGATGCTTATGGCAGCTTTATTTTTTTAGGAAGTTTTTCTTTAAATTAAGCCAGAAAATATCTTTTTGAAACCAAGAAAAATAAGTCTTATTTATTGCCTATATGACCACCCTTCAAATATATGTTTGCAACTCCTATATTCTTCTTAAAGAATTAAAACATCTGGAACAGCTAGATGGCATAATGATAAAGCACCTGCCCTCAAGTCAGGAGATCCTGAGTTCAAATGTGGCCTCAGAAACCTAAAACTTCTTAGCTATGTGACCCTGGGCAAATAACTTAATCATTTACTTCACCAAAAAAAAAGAAGAATTGAAACATTTTCAATTTTTCTCAACCAATTTTCATATACCATGATGTTCATGGTTACCATGAACACACTAGAGTTGATCAATATTTTTCTTCAAATATAATTCCTAGAACTAAAAGCAATATTCCAGGTGTGTATGACCAGGGTGGAGATCAGCAAGATCATCCCCTCCTCATTCTGGACACTGTGCCTCTATCAATGCTGTTTAAAATCAAGTTTGCTTTTCAATTTTTGTTCTGTTTTGATTTCCATATCATGCTAATGATTTACACTGAATTTGTAGTCCTCAAAAACCCTCAGTAGCTAGACTTGGGGTCAAGAAAACCCAAAGATAATCTTGGGGATATGTAATGAAGATAATCTTAGCACCTAACTCCCAGGGTTCTGGTAAGGATCAAGTTAAAAGATCATATAAAGTATTTTAGCCATCATTACCAATGCTTCCTCTAGAATGAACGCTTATTTCTCATTTAGAAAATTTGTTTTCCTCAAGTGGATACCTTGAGAAATTTACAATCTAGAAACCATAAGCATCATTCATCTTTACAATGTGGAAATAGCACAGATGTTTTCATACAAGAGTTCCCCTACATGCTCTGGTACAAAACAACGTGCCATTTTCCTAGCTTGATTACTGGAAATAATAATACTCATTGATGTATCCTCTGAGAATTTCATATTCAGTTGACCTGTTCTTGTCAGTGAGAAAAGAATAGGTCAAATATTTATTTGAAGGATGGGTTTTACAGGGATTTTTTGTGTAGGTTTTTGTTTTTAGCAGGAAGGGTTGGGTTCTACATTTTGTTTTTGTTCTTCTGGCTCTGCAAGTATTTCATATAAGAGAGCTAACTAACCTCATCTAAAAAATGAATAGTTTTGTTCTCCCTACCAAGTCCAAGCACTAGTGTCCCCTTACAATATTTCTGTGAAGTAGAAATTGAGTTACTGTATTATGGCACTAGGTCACACTTCCCTACAGGGCTATTGAATACTAGCCAGAAGCCTGTGGGTAACTTTATAGTCCTTATACTGTAAGAATGGATGGGAGTAGCAGTGATTCCCTGGAAACAATAGCTAGTGGCTTGGTCTCATGACTGGTTCAGTTCATTGTGAAGTTGGTCCAACTCTTTTGAATGCATTGAGCATTTAGTTGAATCAGAAGGATCTTTTACTACATCTTTAAAGTTGAATGTGTAGGCATTTCCCCAGGAGAGAGAAGTTTCTAGTTCCTTTGGCTTTCTTTTAAAGAAGAGAAAGAGAGGTGGGATAGGGAGGTAAGAGAGAAACAAAGAGAGAGAGAGAGAGAGAGAGAGAGAGAGAGAGACAGAGACAGAGACAGAGACAGAGACACACAGATACACACACAGAGAGAGACACATACATACAGAGAAGAGAGAAAGTGATTATGGAAAGAGTGGGGCAAGGAATAGGAGTGTGGAAGGGAGTAGTGAAGTGGTTATTCTCTGCTGAAAACTTGGTGCTCCTGCTCTAATAAAGTGATCATTATGAAAGCCAAAAGGGATGCTGATATATCTGAGACTTTGTTGAAAATCCAGAAGGCGTGCATGGGAGAAGGGGAGAGTGTCCCTGTTCCCAGCATGCTGATTTGTTTTTCCTAGAGCAGGTGATAGCATGTGATTGAAGGAGCCTGATTTCTCTGGGAACTGTGATGACAATCAGACTCCAGCACTATGAATGGGAGCTGGCGTGGGTCAAGGTCCTAACCTGATAGAAAATGAATAATAAGTAGAGTGAATGTCTGCCAACAGAAAGTACAGAACATCCTCCCTGTGAAACTAGAGACTCCAGAGAACTATTCTAAGAGGCTGGTGGGAAAATAGGCAAGAGAGGAAAAATGTCTTTTGTGATAATCAAATCAACTAGGAAACTAAATGGTATATGAAAGTACAGGTAATATTTCAGGAGGAAAAGCAGAGAGGACTTAAAGTGTGCAGGGGATGGACAGGGAAATAGATAATAGGGAAATGGAATCCCCAATCCCTATATGTAAATGCAATCATTTATTTAATTAGCCTTAAGGAAACAAGTGAGTAGAAACAACTAATTGGTTGGATAATAAAGAGGACCAATCAAAGGACAATTCCTGAAGGCATAATAGGTATATATGAATAGTAGTTCAGAGTGTGGAAGATTTTCTTGTCTAGGTAGTGTCTTATACATATATGTATATTTGTATGTAACATGTAATGAGAAATGTCCTCGTCAAGGACAGCACACTAACCTCAAAGAATACTGAATCCATCAGTATAGTAAATCCTTTATACTCTGAAAAATCTCCTTATCCAAAATAAAGAATAATTCATTTTTAAAACCCTCAATTAAATAGTTCCCAATTTTTAAATTGTACCTAATAGAATCTCAAAATTTCACATAAAATTCTCTTTTCTCGTTTTCAAAGTATTTTGAAAAGTTCATGTGTATTGATATTTAGTTTCATAATGAAAACTGAAATTTTATAGTTTAAAAAAAAACCTCACATGGATGGAGCCTAATCTTTTGTCAGGCCCTGATCTTTCTTTTCATAGTGTCTGACTCATCTTCATTTATTTCTTTGAGGATATTCCACTTCCTGCTTTTTTTAGTTTATCGTTTACAATTTATTATAGTCTATTTATACTCACCATGTAAATCTCTGTTGGTCTGAGAAAAACCAATAATTTCAATTCTTTGAAAATTGTAAAATTAGATACATAATAATAACATTCTTCTAGGATATGTCCTAGATTCAATATAAATTCAGCTCAAACATATGACTTTTACCCTGATAATGATAATTAATGTTTATACTCACTTCCACCAAAGTCTTACTCTAACTCTTACCCATTATTATATGAAAAGGGATCTGGTTATCAAAGGCTTTATCATAGAGGGTACAAATGTTGGCTATCAAATCAGAAAGCCTAAAGTGATACATGGTATGTCTATCATCCAAGGATCAGCATAGCTAATTTCTTACTAAATATGTGTTCCCTTTCTTCCCTTTCCTTTCTTTCTCTTATTCCTGCTAAGCTCTAGACCAGCTATGTTTGGTCCATATCAGTACAGGAAGTATCTATAGTAATAACATTACAGATCACTGAAGTATTTGAAAATTAAGAAAATTTATTGATGATCTTGGGGCAGTGCCAGACCTTAAATAACAAAACATTCCATTTAACTGAGCATTTATTAACACTAGAAGGGTCAGGCACATTAACTCAACGCAAAATTTTCTTGGTCCTTTGAAATATACTTGAATTCTGTTTTTTTTTCCCTAGTGTTTTAAGTATCTACAATGTATCAGGAAGAAGGATACAAATATAACAATGGATAGATCCCTTGTGGATAATTTATGGAAGGATCCAAACAAGAGTCTCACAAGTTGAGATGGTACAAATGGTTGGGTCTGGAGCTCTGTCATGGAAGGTGTAACTATATCAGTGAGATCACAGATCTACTGAAGTATAAGAGAAAAACTCACATTTATTAGCAAACTATATTTTGAGGGAATAGATTTCATGTTCTTCACAGGCTGTATACACACACACACACACACACACACACACACACACACACCTGCGTTTGTAATGGTGGGGAAGGACCCCTTTCAAAGAAATCTGAAGATGAAAAACTTACTTGTTATCATATAGAAGTTGAAACCAAAGTCTCTTTTTTAATTGTCACTTTTCTAATTAAAATGTCAGAAATCACATTTATATGCATTCAAAAAGAAATATAATAAAAATAGGGCAAATAAGGAAGATAAAGCAATTTAACTGTAAATCTTACAAAGCTTGAATTACCACCAATGGTTCTGATAAGAAGCCTGGTCCCTTTCCCATTCAGGTTTGCTGGCAACTAGTACATAAAATCTGCGAGAGGTATAACTTCACAGGAGAAGTGCACCATTACACTGTAAATTTACAGAGCTGGTAAAACTTATCTGGGTCAAAACACTATGTCTGAGAGGCTCTGTGTTCCTGATGGGTTTTTCCTCAGTGGCTTTATTTGTGTTTCTTTTTATTGTGTGAATCCTTGTAAAGCTTTTGAGCTGAGCCATGTTGTAAATGACTTAAATTCTTTGCCACAGGGATTACTGAAATATTTGACGATATGGCCTCTCTCAAAAGGTCAACAATATGGCAATTCTTGACAATACCTTTTAAACCTTTCATGGGTGTGCTGGTTAATATTTAACAATCAGTCTTTTAAAATAAATTGTAGCTTTAAAAAAAGATTTAATCTTCCTTATTAAAGTGGTCTTCATCACTTTATTAAGTCTAGGTAATCAATAAGAGAATAAATCCAATCTTAATTTGTAGAATTTATCAATTTCTAAGACATAAATACAATGAAAATGTAAAATTTAATTATGCAGGTTCACATGAGCTTGTTCCAGCTACCCTTGCATTTTCTAGTCTTTCATGTGTGTCTTTATCAGAGTTGGGGGACTTTGGGACTCAAAGATCATGAAAGGTTGACCAGCGTTTCAGATATCAGATCGTCATGGATAAGCACAGGTCAACATAATCATTTTTAACTCTTGATTTTTATAAAACCATGTGGGTCAGATTTGGCTCTATAGTTTGTTGGCCATTCTAATAGTGTTATATAGAATCAAGATGAGTTGGCTTCAGATCCTATTTCTTAACATTTAACTTATATGACTCTAGACAAACCACTTACTATCTCTAAAAACTCAGTGTTTTTATCTGTGACCTGAAGGGGTTAACTGTGACATACTCTAAATCCATGATTCTGAGATAGCCCCTAAGTCAGATTACTTGAACTCTGAACTTGCTAGCATTCTCACACCTCCACATTGACAGGATCACAGACCATTTGTGTATATACATAATTGAATGGAATATTCTGAATCTTGCCTGAATATCATCTTCTCTCCAGTCACAGATCCAATACTGTGCTCCATGCAGCTCACCACCTGAATCTTGAACTATTGCTATGAATGCTTCATGGTCTTGTGTCTCTCCATGGCTCAAATTTCTCCCCATTCCAGTCCATCTTCCAGACAGATAGGAAAGTAATCTTTCTAAAGGACAACTTGACTAATGCATCTGATTCCCCAACTCAGTAAAATCTAATGACTCCCTATTTCTTCTAGGGTCAAATTTTTAAAATACTCTAATTGGCTTTTTCCCATTTTTCCTTCCATTTTCTTACATTATTCCCCTCCACATTCTCTGTATTTTTTTTACTATTTTTTTATTGTTATCTCTCATACCTGGAATGCTCTCCCTACTTATTTCTCTCCCTTTTAAGACACAGTTCAAATATTGCCTTCTGTTCCCATATGTAATCTTGCCTTTCACTGCTACCTTCCTTTTGAAATTACTTTCCATTTATACAATGTATATATTCACATATACATTTGCATGTGCATACATTTATACACACACACACACACACACACACACACACATATATATACACATCCCCATTTTAGGGATGAGGAAACTGAGACTGAGAGAGATTAAATAATTTTTGCAAACTCACTCAGCTACTGTGTGACTATGACTACTAAGTCATATTATTTCCTCCTGAGATACAACAATCTCAATAGAAGGCATAAATAATTAAAACAGCCATATTTTGTATTTACTTTAAAATTTTCTCTGGTAGTGGAATGTGACCCTGACTGTATTTCTTCTATTTCATTTTATCCTCATAACAACTTGGTAAAGCAGATAACATGTGCAAAAAAAAATGTCCAAAAGTTTGTAGATGAAAAAATCTTAGAGCAAAGTAATTAATTAAATAAATTGTCTAAAGTCATACCAGCAGTTAGTAGAGGAGACAATTTTCTTGCTACTGTTCAGACAAAGTGATTTCATCAAAATAATAGATTTCCCACCTTGGTCTCTTTGGGGATTGTTTGTAATTTGGCATTTAGCTGCATCAGGATTGTTGCACTTTTAAAAAAAAGATGTTTGTTTCCCTCTTGTAGAAACCAGAGTAACTTTTCTATTTACTGCTCCAAGCACTATCTCTCTCTCTATCTTGAGATTTACATGAAACCTCTAACTATGGTATTGTCATATTCAGGAAGATCCATTAGACTTAACCTAATTATCTAATTTAACGAGCTGAGAAATGTCTCATGGTCATTTTGTTGTTGTTGTTATAGGTCTGGAGAATTTTGTTCTCACTGTAGATACAAGCAGAAAAGATTTCAAAGATTAGAAATAGTATTTCTGTACTGGATACCAAAAATGGTCAGTTATTAATACTCAAAAGCTTATTATTTTTAAATGATAATTATAATTATTCTGGCTGGAGGATACCCATAAACTTAATATAATTCATTGCTTTTTAGGGGCATTATTATAAAATGAATAACCTCATATCAAAAGTATGTCATATTCTGATTCACATTTGTATGTCCTTATATCTTTTGTATGCAACGATGACTCACTGAGAAAAAATGTTGGATTTGAAGCTTAGCTTTGACACTGATGAAATCTGTTATCATGAGTAGGTCATTCTTTCTGAGTCTTGATTTCTTAGTCTATAAAATGGGGAAAATAATCTCTTCCAAAGATATGTTCTGAAGAAATTGTAAATTTAAAAACTCTATGTGAATGAGATAAAATAACAGTTATTATTAATAAAATATGTACTTTAGGTATTTTTTCCCAATCATAGTTATGGATTTGTGCTTATCCATCCATCTTCTCTCATCTATTCCCCTTTTTAACTTGAAACCGGGAGAGGAAAGGGTTTTCTTGGATTAGCAGATACAATCTGTAGCCATAGATCATATCAAAACTGATAAGATCCATCTCCTGGTCTCCGGTTCTGCTAACAATAAACTTTCCATCTCCATGCATTTCCATTTTCCACTCTATTTCTATTTGGCAAAGATATCTTAAATTGTATCCTCCAAACCTATGCTAGCAGTAAGTTTTTATCTCTTTGGATCTAGTTCTTAAGAATGATAATTAAAAAAACTGGCACCTGATCAGGAAGGTAGCATGAATTGGTAAGAAGAGCAATGAACTAAGCATTAGAAAACTTGGGTTGTCATCTTGGCCCTACCATTAATTAGCTATGTTTATCTTAGTTGAGTTATTTAGCCACTTTGGGCCTAAATTTTCTCATCTATGAAATATGATTGCTGTATGGTATCTCTAAGACTACTTTCACTATTATTTGATTTTTAAAATACCCTGATAAAGAAAGTCATCTAGTACAGCAGGAGTTTGGCAACCAATTCCTGACCCAGGAGGGGTGTTAGCCATTTTAGTTAAGCAACAGTGGAATGAGATAAAACAAGACACCAATGAGGAGCACTTAACTGTTGTCCAAATTGCTTCTCCCCATGAATTTGGATGAGGGAAGAGTCCAGAGTGAGAGAAGATATTAAAACCTGGGTAGTTCCCTTCTTAAACTAATCCCTTGCACAAGAGCCAGCTCAAATGTCCACAGGTCTTAATAGGTAATGAAAAAAGAAATGGGAAATGGAGCAACATTTAAGCCTTCTGCTAGTGAAAAACCAAGAACAAAACCAGGAAATGAAAAAGAAGTAGCAGAAGCAGAAGGAAAATCAACTTCTTTGGCAAATGAACCAAAGTCTCTACTGTGAGCCTCTTTAGAAGTGGTGTGCTAGGGAGAGCAGGAAAAATTCATAGATGGTATGTCTGTCTGGTATTAGATTTAGTATTTCATATTCTGCCATGGTGTGTTTAGGATGCTTCATCACATAGGTAGGCACATATCTCTGCCTAAACACATGGCAACACTGGTTCAGGAATTCCTGGGATCGTATTTTTGAAGATAGATATTATCTCAGAGCCCTCTAGCTCAATCTTATGACTTATAGAAAGTATATGACTTATGACTATATAGAAAGTAGGAGCTCAGATTTTAAGTGACTTGTACAATAAAGTTAATGGCATAATAAATGTCAGAAGTAGAATCTGAACCCAGGTTCTAAGAAAATCTTTATGTCCCTTTTCTGCTGTATAAGGTAAAGACTTAAATAAATGTGTTTTTTTTTAATACTTGGGGATGTTGGAATTTGTGATACATGAACAAAGCTGAAACTAATTGATGATTCCACTACGTTTTTTCCCCCAATTTTATTTTTTTATTATAACTTTTTATTGACAGAACATATGCCTGGGTAATTTTTTACAACATTATCCCTTGCACTCACTTCTGTTCCGACTTTTCCCTTCCCTCCCTCCACCCCCTTCCCTAGATGGCAAGCAGTCTCATAGATGTTAAACATGTTAAAGTATATCTTAGATACAATATATGTGTGCAGAACTGAACAATTCTCTTGCATGTTTTTTTTTTTAAATTAAAGCCATATCCAATTAGCTAAATTTTACCAAGTTATCCATTATTGCAAAGTTGTTAAGACTTTTTGCTATATAATAGTCTTCTCTATCATACTTCCCTTTATATCAAATGTTCAAGATCCTCAGGCAAATAGCATTGGTCAATAAGTGAAATGCCAAGACACTGAAAAGAAATACAGTTTGGTACAGTTTGGAGCCCCATGGGGTTTGAGTTCAAATCCTAGCTCTGTTACCATGTGATCTTGGGCTTCACTTTCACTCATATGTAAAATAAAGATGGTTCTTCCAGCTGTAGGCTTATGATTCTTTAGAAGCAGGCTAATGAATGTAATAATAATTACAATAATTTTATTGTAATTCTACTTCCAGGAAATATTTTTAGCTGAAATGTGAAAAAGTTCTCTATTATTTCAAAACTAATTTTTTTACAACTCACTTAAATTGGAAAATAATTATTAGGCATCTACTATGTGAAAGGTATTGGGGATAAAATTTTTAAAAAAAGAAATAATCTGTTCCCTCAAGGAACCAATGAAGGAAGACCAGAACATTGCAAACAAGCCAGAAAAAGCAATGTTCCTTAGACCCTAATTCCAGCATATCCCCAAAGCTGTCAGCCAGGGGAGTTCTATTGCAGCCCTCTTCTTCTTTTGGAGCCATAGCTATTGAAGAGAAAGAAAATCACTGGCACAATTAAAAATTTCAAAATCAAAAACAGATATGGTTTTATGAGTGGAAATGAAATAAGATAAATTACTCTCTGACTTACTGTAAGACTCTATAGAGTCACATTAAATCAAAAAGCATGACTGAATGTCTAAATGTTTCAAGCACTGTGCTAAGTAAACATTGGTGTTTGTCCATTTTCAAGGAGAACCAATGGCATCAGTTAGTGACGTCTTGCCTTGCTCATGAATAGGGATTTAAGAGAACAGAGGTGCAGTCATCAGCCTCACATTCCTGAGTCGTTCCAGAGCCCAGTGGCAGGACAAAGTTGGGATGATGGGCGATGGTCCAGTATGCAGTGGATGACCTTGGTGCCTTTGATGTCTAATCTATATCTGAGCATTTCAGAGTGCCTGTTTCTGTCCATTTTATAGCCATTGGAACAAAATGTTCTCATCCTCCCATTTCACCAGGGAAAGTCATTGCATGCTTAAAGACAGACATTCCCCTAACTGACTGGTGGGTTTGAAGCCCATCAGCTGCCTTCAATCTAATTCAGCCTGGCTGCTGAAAGTTTTTTTCAGCCCCTCTCCCTTTCTTATCCCTTTCCTCTTATCTCTTCCCTCTCTCTTTCCTTTCCCCTTTCTCCTCCTACTTCTCTATATGATGAAACAAGTTTCAATATTAAACTAAATATATCTGATATTCCCTCTTTGAGACAAATCCAATGAGATTAAGGTTCACACAATGCTCAATCCTTTCTCTTCTTTCCCTCAACTTTCTCTTTTTTTCCCTCTTCATGTGATATAGTTTACCCCATTTTACTTCTTCCACCTTCTTGCAGTAAAATCTCTTTTCCAATGCTTCTTTTTCATATCATCACATTAAAGTCAACTTACAGCTTCACCCTCTTTATCTCCCTTTGCGTCTTCATCTGGAGATGATTTACTTTTAGTGACCTCAGGGTTTGAGATATCTATAGGACATCCAGTATGGGGTATCCAGTGCATGGTTGGAAATGCAAGACTGGAGGTCAGGAGAGAGATTAGGGCTAAATAAATAGATCAGAGATGTACACAGAGATAATATGAATATTTATGAGAACTGATGAGATTACCAAATGAAATAGTATATTAACAAAGTAAGAAGGGCCAGAACAGAGACCTGGAGCACACCATGGTTAGTTGGTTGTTGTCCTTCATTCTTGGAGAGGGCCAACATGACATCATTATGTCAGTGTTTCTGACAGTGGCTAATCGAGATCTGAATGCTCCACCACAGCTCAATCACAAATAGTCCCCAGGAGCATTTGGGGTGGCCTCTCTAACTTTGTAATCTCATTTTCTTCTGAGCTAATTCAATTCTGCTTTGCTCATAGAGAACAGCACCTTCTCTAATGAGGGCACGCCAAGCTGGGTGGTCCTGTGCCAGTGTCTCCTTTATCATACAATCAATTCTAAAGTTCTTAAGAGAGACTTTGAGAGTGTCCTTGTATTGCTTTTTCTGATCATGTCATGAGTGTTTATCATGTGTGAATACTCCATAAAATAATCTTTTTGGAAGCATACATTTAGCATTTGAACGATGTGGCCAGCCCAATACAGTTGTGCTCTCCACACTCCACTAGCTCCATACTCCACAGCTCTAATAGAACTGGAATAGGGCACCAGCCCTGGAGTCAGGCGGACTTGTCCAGCCTCAGATAATTAACATTTACTAGCTATGTGACCCTGGGCAAGTCACTTAAGCTCAATTACCTCTCAAAAAGAAACAAAAAATAAGCCAAAAAGTACTTACCTGAATGAATAAAGAATTAGGAATGACCAGATAGTTAGAATGAAACCTAGGGGAGGGAGAATAACAGAAAGAAGTGATCAACAGTGTGAAAGGCTAAAAAGAAGTCAAGAAGGATGACTGAGAAAATGTCATTAGATCTTGCAATTTAGAGATCATTAGTACTTTGGAGAGGTCAATGAAGAATCACTTGGGTTTCCCAACCACCCTGTAAATGAATCCTTCTGTATGGGATCTCTTCTTCTATTCAAATGTCAGATCATTGAGAACAGGGACTGACTCATTTTTCCATTTCTGTCCTCAGTACTTATCATAGGCCAAGTGCTTAATAAATGCTATTTTATTTGTCCATTCTACTATTGTTGAGGATAAACAAGTACACTGATAATTGAATACAAAATACATACAACATTATGCAGAGTAATTTCAAGGGGAAAAGACAGGGGAGTAGAAGATCAGAAGACTTTAAAAATGAGTGAAGATCTGTCTGAGTGGGAGATGGTTTTACTATGATATAGCATGAAGACAAATGCACAAGAAATTCACCCAGAATCCTTTCATACTCTGAAAGTACATGAAGAATAGTTTATAGCTAACCACTACATTTGTTCCCCTCCAACAGATGGTAGGAAGTACTATAGGTATCTAGGCACTTGAAACAACAATATTTATTCAGCCCTTTGCCAGGAGCACTAGTTAATCTCTATCTGGTCTGGACTGATGCTATATAAAGTACCTGAATGAATGTGAGCTTATCTCAGCTTTTTTTGTCCCCTTTCTTGAGCAGACCCATTTTGGGGTGTTCAGTGTTCAAGAGCTTTTATTAAGATATCACTCATCCTTTGTTGATTTCACCTTCTTCAGGAGCTGTTTTTGAATCTCACTATGCTCAGGTGCAACTGCTTTGCACTTTCAATTACCTTCCATCTATTTTTAACATATCTTGTAAGGAGGCAGCTAAATGATGCAGTGAATAGAGCACTAGCCCTGGAGTCAGAAGGACCTGAGTCCAAACGTAGCCTCAGACATTTGACACTTAACTAGTGTGAATTTATCTAGAACGTACCTAGTTATTTACATATCTTCTTCCCTATTACAATCTGTGCCCTTTGATTTTTGCCTTACCCTCAGCACTTAGCTCCTGGCATCTAGGAAGCATTTG
The DNA here is from genome assembly GCF_016432865.1 of Antechinus flavipes. Lineage (NCBI taxonomy): Eukaryota > Metazoa > Chordata > Mammalia > Dasyuromorphia > Dasyuridae > Antechinus > Antechinus flavipes. The sequence continues at coordinate 161,432,251 of NC_067402.1, forward strand.
ATAATTGCTCGTTGATTGACTGACTGACTAGGCACAGTGCCTGGTAACTAGTACGCATTTTATAAATGCTTGTTGAATTTTAGAGGTAAATTAGGAAGCCTAGAAGGCAAACCAAGCCTTTCTTCAGGGAGAGGGTCCAATCCATTCCTAGACCATGAGGGATGGGGAGGTGGAAGGATGATAATTCCACTCTGTTCCACAAAGATCAAGTTACATTCACCTAGGGTGATAAATGCCTCATTACCAGCTGGTACCATTTGGCCAGCTTTACAGGTAAAGAAAATAAATTTGCCAGGAAGCAACAGAACTCCTCTAAAGGAGCGTTTGCTAGAACTAGGAAAGAGTTACTTGGATGGGTTATAGATTCCTCCTTTCAGTAATATTGGGCTGGACTGATGTTACCCTGCTTGAAAACTGGAAGAGGGATAAGGTGATCTTTCCAGCGACCTAAAGATTCAACAAAATAACTCGGGGATAAACATCAAAGGCTGTTCTTGGATCATCTCCTCAGTCATACTGGTTCATACTGGTTCACACCAAGCAGACAGCAAGGGGATGGAGGTCTGTTATTGTCTAGATAGGGGTTGCTATTCATTTAGATTATGCATAGAAATGGTGCCTGTGATGAGATGCCGTCTGCCACAGAACTCAAATGACAGGGGTCATTAATTCTTGCAACTGGGATAATCACCAGGTGGATTGAGGATAAAATTACTCACCCTGCTGCAATATTTTGCACAATTAGTTTCATTTTATAAGATTTTTTTCTCCTTTCCTCATCACCCCACATTCACCCTATTGTTACAATTTTAAAAATAAACCCTTCAGAGACCTGCTAGTAGAATAAGTAAGACAGGTTTTAGATTATAGTGGCTTTTGTACAACAGTGGAAAAAATTCTCAATAATTTGGATGTTGCGGGCAGCAACAATCAACAAGGATTTATTAGGAACTTACCATGTACTAGGCCCTGTCCTATGAGCTGCAAATAGAAAGGCAAAAACAGCCCCTTCCCTCAAGGAGTTTATATTCCAATTAATAATTGATTAAATCTTTCTGAATAAGTTATTTATTCAGTGTACAAATGAGAAGAATAGAACAAAAATGGCTCACAAGAAAGAACATACATTGTCCAATAAAAATAGAAAAAATATGAATTGATATTTCAGGATTAAAAAAAAATTTCATTCCCTAATTATAAAATCACTATTTTTAGTTGTGGGATAATCCAGATGGATTCCTTTGGGGCATAGAAAGCATGTAATATTACATCTAGGAAAAACAGGTTGACACTAAAGAGAAGTAAATAAAAAGCTTTCAATTTATCCACTATTTTGGGGGGTTTGTGGGAGAGTAAAAATAGTACATTTGGGTTTACTAGATTTTCATATCTTTTTTAATCCAATTTTATTTTTATTTCCAAATTCTCTCAATGCCATTTCCCCTCCCTTACCATTGAGAAAACAAGAAGTCATTATAAATATGTATAGGTAAGCAAAACATATTTCCATATTAGAGGAAGGAAGGAAGAAAAGAAAGAACAATGGGAAGGAAGGAAAGAAGGAAGGAAGGAAGGAAGGAAGGAAGGAAGGAAGGAAGGAAGGAAGGAAGGAAGGAAGGAAGGAAGGAAGGAAGGAAGGAAGGAAGGGGAGGGAGAGAGGAAGGGAGGGAGAAAGGGAGGAAGAAAGGAAGGAGAGAAAGGAGGAGGAGAGGGAAGGAAATACATAGTAAGCTCTTTAACTTTTGATTTAAAGGTCTAGGGCATCCCCCACATCTCCCCCCAGGCTTCCACTCCCCTGAGGCCCATCTTCTGGCTATCTCTATATAAATCACAAACAAACCCAATAGACCAATTCCTAGGAAATCTTAAGCAAGGGAAGACCAGGAGGCTCAGGGAAAGGCCAAAAAGGACTATTCTTTATTGGCTGTGCCTCATCACATGCTGCTGATTCAGAATTGAAGGAAGAATTTCAGTTTCTTTAGGTTCATTAGTCACGGGCTGTCAATGTATTAATCCCCGTGAGTATTATACCAGGACTCAGAAATCCTTTTGTTCTACATAGGATTTTATGTTCTACAGATTTGCTGTGAAGCCATTTCTACTGTTTACTTGGTTTATTCTGTGGCTACTAATAATTATTCAGTGGTTTGTTATCCAGCTTAATGATTATCCAGGTCTCTTGTTGCTCCTTTTGCTGCTTCCGTCCCACTCCCTACCCTGTCTTTTTTGGTTATTTCTTTGATTCACTTCTCCTTCCTTCCATGGGGGAGAAGCAAAAGAAAAGGTGAAACTCAGTCAGAAACATTCAATAATCATTTATTAAGTGCTTCATCTCTTGGGAATCATAGCTTCCCTCAAAGATCAGATCAACAGCCACCTTCTTCATAGAGGTCTCTCCTGATTTTCTATTTTCTGGTCCTGCCTTCACCAGTCTCCATAAAATTATTTTGTATTTTTTCTGTATACATGTTTAACACACATACACACACACACACACACACACACACACACACCCCTCATTAAATTGAATTAAATCTATTTCTCTAAACTGGATTGTGTGATCATTTAACTTGATTCAGACTAGAGTTGCCTTTTTTTCTTTATCTCCTCCTTGGATAGGAATCACTAGAACTATGATTCCACAGTTTTAGAGACTCTCAGATGAGGAAATTTCTACACCTAATGAAGATTTTTACTTTCTCTGCATGTAAAAGTCTTAAAAGTTTGCCTAGAGTGGAGAAGTTAAGTGACTTAAGCCTAAAGCTACTGGGGTTGGTATATGTCAAAGGCAGATGTTAGTGGCTTCAAGGCAGGATTTCTCTTCTCTTTGCTATGCCTTTCTACTCCTCAGCTCTATGGTCCTGGGTAATTTAAAGCTGACTCTTATTTTAGAAAAAAAAAAGGTTTTCTCTAGCCTCGTGATTGTGGGCATATTATCTAACCCCTCTCTATTTTAGTTTCCTTTGTGAGAAAAGGGGTAAAGGATAATACCAGCATTGTTTGTTTTATAGAATTGTTGTTAGGATTAATTAAATATCAAAATTGGAAAGAACCTCAGAGATAACTAGTCTAATACCATCAGTACCTGAAACATTGATGATGAATAGCATCTTTAATAATTGGCCATTCATCATTGATGAAGAACCTGATACCTACCAAGGTAATGCATTCTCTTTTTGCAAAGTTCAGATTGTAAGAAAGTTCTATAAGCTGAGCCAAAGTCTAATATCTCCTTCAAGAACTAATCAGAATAAGTGTAATCCATCTTCTTTGAGATCATCTTTTGAAAGTATGAAGACGTGAAATAATGTCTGGAAAAGTACATTGCAAACTATAAAGAACTATAGCCAATTCTGTCATCAGAGGAAGTGATAGGCCAAAGAGTAAAAAAAAGCTAAGAAGAATCTATATTAGATTCACAAATTACACAGAACTATCTAGTGTGGTTTTTTTGTATCCCTGAAACATCAGTGATTTAGTTTCGAAATCTCCTGAGATTTCAGCCTTTGAGTCATGTTTCTATTCTTTATAGCAGAAGTAAATACTCTCCCTTAGCCCCTAATTCCAATTGAGTACTTTTCTCATACTAGTGGCTATATGACCCTGGACAAGTTATTTAATTTCTCAGTGTTCCAGGCAATACCCTAAGACTTTAAGTTGCAGAACTCAGCAAGTCCATTAATTGAGCTTTATTAGATTGTTAGCTCTTTGAGGACAGAAATTGTTCCTTGCCTTTCTTTATATCACAGCCCTAGCTGGTACATATACTAAGTGTTTAATAAATATTTATTGATGCACCTACTGATTTTTTTTCATTAGGAGCTTTCTTACTAGTAGTTCCCTATATAAATGAAATCAGAAGTTCAGACTCTTCCTCTATCTCCGAAAAAGACAACAGACATGCATTCCCCCCGAAAGAATACATTTATATTTTTATAGGACATCTCTGGAAATAATATCTTAACTCAATGGGATGAACCAGTAATTTTATGTCTGATCTTGGCAAGCAATTTAACCCTGTTACATCATTTGTAAAATGAGCTATTTGAGCTAGATGATTCATAAAATCTCTTTTGGTTCTAAAATTCTATGTCTGTGGGTCTAGGACTCTCAATAGTATTTTAGATGTCATGTATAGTTGATTGAGAAAGAACTTTTTGTATTGGGGTGGAATGTCTTTCCTATGTGTTTCAAATTTTATACTCTATAGATGAAGTCAGCCTTTCTTACAGGCTTAACCTTTTCAAAAATACTCAAAATAAGGTCTGTCAGTATAAAGCCAAAATGAGTCACACTGGCTAAAAGTTTGAGTCTAAAATCCCATAGCCTATATATAAATTTGGCTAATATTCCAAATTGCTTCTCTTTTTTTTTTTTTTTACTGCTTTCCCTTCTGCTTCTGCTCCTTTACCTTTATCTCTTCCTCTGTTACCTCATTTTACCTAACTGCCTTCTTTTCCCCTCTTCCTTCTTCTCCCTGTCCATTTCCCACTCAGAATGCAGGACCCCTAGTTCCACTTACCAATATTTCTTCTGACAAAATTGATCTTATTGCGAATTGCATAAAGCAAGTAGAGGAAAACAATGTTATTTTCCGCAAGTAAATTTCATTATTTGAAATATCTTGGATATCTGTATCACCTCACTTTTAAAGGATGAATATGTAGCAATCTGAGACAGTGATATGGAATCTCAGTGGGGAAGGAACACAACTAGATTACTGGCATGATTTCCTCTGTTCTTTAAAATAAAATCCCTCCCCTTTCCCAAAATAGCTGATAAATAGCTCTTTGTACTGAGGATGCTGTTGCTGCTGCTATTAACAATGCTGAAAATTAGACTGTGTATTTTAAACTGTGAAGAGAAAATCTGGGTATTTGGAGAAGGGGAATACAGATAAAGACTTTTTTTTCTTATTTACAGAGAATTCAAATAGAAAGTGGGAATGAGCTTTCTGAAAGCCCTCTGACTTGTAAAAAAAAAAAAAAAAAAAGCATAGTTATATGTCATCCATGGCCCAGGATGGAAGATGCCTTCTTTTCACTAGGTATAGAGCAGATTTGTGTCTGAGGGGATTCTGACCCCAAAATAAAGGGATCAAGCTTCTTTTGGACTCTCTGTTCACTATGGCCCCACCTGAGATGAGAACAGGTACAAGGTTCGGTGAATAGGACACAGGATTTAGAATTAGAAAGTTCTGAGTTTGAATTTTACCTCAAACTTTATTGGCAAGATTGCAAAATCTCGACTTCAGTTTCCTCATCTGTAAACTAGGGATGCTAAGACTGCTCACCTCATACAGTTGTGTTGAGAATTAAATGAGACATTATATGTAAATACATTATATAAATATAACTACTAGTTGCTATTAAAATGTCTTTGGTATGGCTCACTCAAGTGTAGCTCTCACCTTAAAGATTTAATTAACCCACATCCCTTCTAGAAGAGTTAGTGGGTATATAAAGTAGGAAATAGCAGGTACAAAGCAGCTATTTATTTCCTCTACCATAAAATAAATGCTTAAAACACAGACAACTCATAAGCAGACATCAATAAAAATATAAAGTGAATGGTACTTGTAAGGTACTTGTTTCTTTGTATATAAACGTGTTATTAGCCAAAAGGGACAGAAAGGGGGTGTTGATATGAAAAAAGCACCTTGGGACTATTCTGAGAACCTGAAAAAAAAATCCTCAGAAAAAATGTTACTGAAAGGACCTGTCTGAAAGTAGCTCCAAGGCACGAACATGTTGGTGATTTTTCAGGGTTTTGAAGAATAAATCTGAGAAATTATAAATCACAGAACTGCTTGAGGACCATGGGAAAATCATGCGTTTGTGTTATGTGCGATAGAAATATGTATATTGTTTTTTTTAATGAATTAAAGATCCTCCTCAAAAGATGAGTCCTGATTTGAGGCACAAGAAGCCATATAAGACCAGATAAGATAGAAGATGAGAAATCAAAGATCCAAGAAATGAGAAGAAACTCAGGCACCTGACGAGAGAAGCATATGGCAAAGCTCTCTTCCCCTGATGCTTTCACCAAGCAGAGTACAGGAACAGTAGATTTGGGCAGCTGAGGAGCCCACCAAATCATTGGCTCTGCAACTGATCTTTTGAATGAAGGAAAAAGTGTTTATGGGTGTCATAAGTGATGGAGAGCAGGCGGCATGATGGCAGAGAACAGCCATCAGATTTGGCAATGAAGAGATCTCTGATAATTTAGGGAACAGCAGTTTTAGTTTGGGGTGAACTCTGAAGTTAAATGTCAAAGGGTTAAAAAGTGAATGAAAGGTGGTGAGGAAGTAACAAATATAAAAAAGTATTTTGCTCAGGCATTTGGGTGAAAAAGAAGAGATAAAGAATGATCACTTTAAGCTATGTTAGCATCTAGTAAGAAATTTTTTAAAAGAATGGATGCTATTTGGACATGTTTGGAGGCAGCAGAAAAGGAATTAATAAATTGGGAAATATTGAAGAATTAGAAGGGTCGGTGATCATGGTGGTAAGCTGAGCTAAAAGTCAGGAGCATAATCAAAGGCATTTGTAGATTTCTCTTCTCAGAGAAATAGGGAATCCCTTCATCAGTGATTAAAGTAATAAAAGGCAGAATTGGGATTGTGTCAAGGATTTATGATAAACAGAGAAGAGGAGAAGAGGGAACTCATAATGAATTGTCTCTATTTTCTCAGTAAATTATAAAGCAAGTTCTCATCTCTCTGTTTGATAGGATGGGGGTAGGTAGTATGGGAGGCTGAAGCAGGGCAGAGAAAATTTGGAACAGCTACTCTAAGAGTAGGGTAGAGAATGAATTAGAGAAGTAAAAAAGAATCACCTTGCTGTAGTGAACGTCCATATTAAATTAGACAATGCAGATTTATAGTCGACTCACTCAACATGATCATGCAACTTTTTCCAGCTTTGTTCAGCAACAAAAGTAAGAATAAAGGAAGCAAATAGTGGTAGTAATTTTATATTTTTTTGGGGGGAAGTTATTAGCAGAGGATAGCATATAGTTGAACTGTTTTAACTAAAAGGTCAAGATTGGAAAGGGGAAAAGTGAATCCACAGCAGAACTAATGGACTGATAATAATCCCTTACAGGTGGGAAGATTGGAGAAAATAGTAAAACATAGATATAGGAGGAACAGAAATAGATGGAATGATTTTTGTTTTTCAATCATTTTCAGTTATGTGTGACTTTTCATGATCCCATTAGAGGTTTTTTTTGACAAAGATACTGGGATGGTTTGCCATTTCCTTCTCCAATTCATTTTACAGATGAGGAAACTGAGGTAAAAAGGGTAAAGTGACTTACTCAAGATTACACAACTAGTAAGTGTCTGAGATTGGATTTGAACTCGGGAAGATCTCTTCCTGTCTCCCAGTCTTACACTATCCACTGCCACCTAGACACCCTTAGATAGAATGATAGGAAGTCATATTTGGGTAAAGTAGAGTGGAACAAATGTAGATGATGGCAAAAACAAGAGTGTTACCATCCCCCATGTGCTGAAAGGAGGAATAGGTTATAGAAATAGGATAAATTAAGTAGTGGGAAGTCCAATGTGGTATGGAGGAGCATCAAAATGTATACTGAAGTTCTCTGGCAAAAGTTGAGATAGTAAAGGAGACTATGAGCTCATAAAAGATAATAGACAACACATATCAGAATAATAATAATAGTTTTTATAAAGTAAATTAAGATATACAAAGTACTTAATACATATTAATTCATTTGATCCTCTCAATAACCCTGTAAGGAGTGTGCTGCTATTATCCCCATTTTTCAAATGAGGAAATTGGGGCCGAGAGATGTTAGATGACTTTCCTAGATTTACATAGCTAATAAATGTCTGAGGCAGGAGTGAACTCAACTCTTCTTGAGTCCACATCCTAGACTCATCAACATCCAACATCCAACACCAGAAAGAAGCAGAGCTGATTCAGAGATCATAAATGAGAAAACTGAGCACAGAAAGCTGGGTTTAGGGAACAGGCTAAGGAAACACTCATAGGAAACGAAAAACATATCCTGTACAAATCATGGTTCTAGGTCTTAATCCCAGCTGAAACAGTTCTCTGCCCTGGAAAAAATGTATTTTCTTACTTTTCTACTAGAGTGCTGCTGGGTAATCTTCTCCATGGTTTTGCTGGTTTTCCACTAAATTGTAGTTACTAAATAATCTCTTCCCTGAACGGAATGGTTTCCTGAAGGGGGATGATCTAAGTCTTTTGTAAGTTAGCCCTAACCTCAGCACTATTTTGGCTGTTCTGTAGGTCAGACCCCAGGCTGTGATTAACCTCCCTGAAGTGCAGACACCTCTGGGCTAGCTCTGCAGAAACTTTAAGTGGGAATCCCTGGGGCTAGCTGTCTGGGCTTTAGCCTCTGCAGGAACCACAGACACTTTCACCTCCCAGACTGTTTGTGGAGTGGGGGGTTGAGTCTAGAAGACTGAGTGAACCTTGGCTGATTAGGAACACCAGACCCAGCTTGCAGCCGAAAAGCAACCCTGGGGAAGAAGGAAACAGAACCCAGTGAGTGCAGGAGCAGGGGGCAGGGGGCACTACTGGCTGTGGACACTTGCAGGAGGATGGAGCTCTTGGTTTGGAGTTCCTGGTCAGAAGGGAAAGCTGAAAGGAAGCTTGAGGCACAACCCCCCTACCTATGATTAGAGGTCCTTCCATTAATATTTCTTATTTGAAAAAATGAACCCGCAAAGAAGAAAGAACCCCATCGTTGACATGGGAACAGGGAAGACCAGGATTCATCTTCAATGGAGGACACTTTAGTTTAAAAAAAAGTTTCTACTCCAAAGAGTAATGTGAAATGGCTCTCTACCCAGACAGAATTTATAGAAGAACCCAAAAATCAAATGAAATAATTCTTTGAAAATTAGAATCAGGCAAGGGAAAACCAGTGAAGCTATGAGAAACCAAAAAATAACAAAAACAGATTATAAAGAATGAGAAAATAGAACAGAATGTGAAGCATTTCATAAGAAAACAGCAGATATGAAGAGCAGATCAAGAAGAAAAAATATAAGAGTAATTGAACTATCAGAATGTTACGACCAAAAAAAGGAACCTTGGCACAATAATGCAGGAAATAATGCAATAAAATTGGCCTTGGATGATAGAGCATGAGGGGAAAGTAGAAATAGAAAAAATTTACCAATCACCATCTTGAAGAGATCCTTTCTGGAAAACACATAGGAATATTATTGCCAAATTTTGAAACTCCCAGATCAAAGAGAAAATTTTGCAAAAAAAGAAAAAACAATTCAAATACACTGGAGCTACAATTAGAATTGTACAAGACTTATCAGCAGCTACAATTAAAAAGCCACAGGTCATGGAATCATATCTACAGACAAGCAAAAGAACTAGACCTGCAGCCAAGAATATCATATCCAGCAAAATTATTTATAATTTTTTATTAAAAATGGACATTCAACGAACTTGCAGATTTTCAGGACTTTCTATCAATCAAATCTGAACTTAACAAAAAATTTAACATATAAGAGCCAATATCAAAGAGCAATTTTAAGGAACTCACCATGAACAAACTATTTAAACATGGACAAAGGAAGTACAGAGGAACAATAGACACAGAGGTATTAGAGGGGGAGGAAGGGCTCATAGTTCTGAAACCTACTCCCATTGGGAATGGGTTCAATAGGCAACACTACATATATGCCATAAAGGATATAGCATAAAGAAACAAAGGGGAAGGAATAGATGGATGGGGAAGCAAAGGGTATATATATATGCTTGCTTAAATTGATATTTGTTGTCATATATTTTGAATCCTCCCTGATGTTCTGCTGAACACATGATAATCTTCTCTTTTGTTTTGTTTCTTACATTTACTAGCCGTGCGATCCTAGGTAAATCACTTAACCTTGAGTGCCTCAATTTCTTCATCTGTAAAATGTACTGGAGAAGGAAATGACAAATTGCTCCAATATCTTTGCTGAGAAAACCCCAAAAGAGTCATGAAGAGCTATACATGATTAAATAACAAGCTTCATAGATTTAAATATGGAGAGAATATCAGCATCTATAGATGAGCAGATAGGTTTAGGAAAGTTAAATGAGCTCCCCAAAATCATAGAAATAGGAAGTTTCACAGAAAGGATTTGAATTCAGGTCTTCTGACTACAGACATAATATTCTTCCTTTGGTAATACACTGCCAATTTTGTCTCTAATCTGGGAACTTTGCCAATTTTGTTTTTCTTTCTAAAATCAGGATCTCTCTGAAGTAATTTTTTATTTTTTTCATTTTCCAATAGGTATTTTTCAAAAGATAAAAAATGCTAAGTCAAAGAAATAATAAACAATGAAGTGTTTAAGGCATTTTTAATCTTTTCAAAAGCATTTTAAAAGTGTTCCTTATATGTTTTGCATAACTTCACAGATACAATTAATATCATATTGCTTGCTTTTTTACTGTGTGGGGGAAAGACCAAAGGAAGGAAGAGAATTTGGGACTCCAAATTAAAAAAATAATAATAATGTTAAAATAAATAAGAAATAATAATTTTTTTTAAAAAAGGGAGGGAGGGAGGGAGGAAGGAAGGAAGCAAGGGAGGAAGGAAGGAAGGAAGGAAGGAAGGAAGGAAGGAAGGAAGGAAGGAAGGAAGGAAGGAAGGAAGGAAGGAAGGAAGGAAGGAAGGAAGGAAGGAAGGAAGGAAAAGAAAAAACGTTTTTTCTCAAAAACAAGTTTGATTCTTTACCCTGGTTTCCTTCTGTGTTTATGAAACTTAGAGAAGATCTATGATTGGTGAATTTAACCATTCCAGCTGAAAAAGCAGAGTCTACATAGAGACCAGTGTTACAATGAACTCTGGATACAGGTCAAGTACATCAGATAGACTTTCCCTTCAGTGGTTTTAAGTTACAGACCTGATTTATGTTTTTTTCTCAAGGAGAGTTGGTTTCCGTTTTGAATATAGCTTGCAGTCACCAGCAGAGTCTGCTAGGCTTTAGACATGTCCTTTCTTTGGAAAGCTTCAATCAAACCTGGAAAAGCCCACACACCCAGGGTTTCCATGCACGGAGCATGAAAAGTCCAATCAGATTGGTAGGTTATCACAAGCTGCCATCCAGGGATCTCAGTGCTTTCCCTGGTAAGAGTAAGTCACACTAGTGCATGCTGGTTTTGCTTCTTTTCCCTGCAGAGTAATTACTACAGAGTACGAGGTACAGATCTTGTCTTGAAATCAAAGAAGGTGAATGAAACTGGCTCCAGCAATCAATCTCCCAATTCAATGACTCCCATCCCCCTACACATTCTTCTCCCTCTGTCACTCTGACTTTGTGTTACATTGGGAATTAACAGAAAGACAGGAAAAGGAGGTGGTACAAAATGAATATCCATTTTTAAAACTTGATCTGCAGGGATTATGATATATGGTTCAGTGATCTAATTTCTATTTGAGTTTGACATTACTACATTACAATATTTATGTACCTTTATATTTTGCAACCTTTACAGGGAAGTATAGCACGGTAGATATTTAATTTTTGGAAATGAATCCTTATTTTTAATATGTTTTTCTAACCCTTACCTCACCTCCTTAAAATGTATTAATAAATGCCTAAAGATGGACCATTTCAATAAAACTAGTTATTCACCTTTGAGATTAATCATGTATATTCTGGTTTCAAATTCTTATTGACCATGGCATCTATTCTCCTTAATAAAGTTATTGGTATAAATAGAAAAAGGGAAAAAAAAAGCTTGACCCCTCTCTGGAATTGGTGGGAAATTCAGTTTTTTTTAGATTGTTGGTTACAAACAATTTTCTGTTACACAGTCTATGGATTAAAATTCCTCTCACAGAAGAGACCTCAAATTTCAAACTTGCAAATTGTGTGATTCCCTAGCAACTTCCAGGTTACAAAGCTTCTTCACATACATTATCTTATTTTATCTTTGCAATACCCCTGTGACTTAATTATAATTAGTCATCATTTGGGGGTTTTGTCCAGACTTGTAGCTTCAGGGTTGTGAATCGTTTTCAGGCATGGAAACTCCTTTCCTAAATGAAAATTGCAACTGTTGGGAAAGATTGAAGTCAAAAGGAAAAGGGGATAGAAGATTACGAGACTAATAGATGTGTCATGGAAACAACAAGCATGAACTTGGACAGACTTTGAGAGACAGTAGGGGATAGAAGAGCCTGACTTACTGTGTGATCCATGGGGTCATAAAGAGTCAAACAGAATAGTAAAAACAAGTAACTTAGTCTTAGAAATTTGATTAGAGGGGGACGGCTAGATGGCACAATGGATAGAGCACTGGTCCTGAAATCAGTAGGACCTGAATTCAAATCCAACTTCAGACACACATGACACTGGGCAAGTTGCTTAACCCCAATTGCCTAGCCCCCTCCCCCAAGGAAGTTGACTAGATCACTGAGAGGCTAAGTTGTTGTCTCCTGTCACACAGCAGTAAGGGCCCAAAACTTAATTTTTCTTGATTTTTTTATTCCTTATTCCTTGCTATTCATTTAATATTCACTAGTTTTATAAGTGAGTTGGTCAAAACTCAAAGAAATTATTAATATGCCCAAAGTCACAAAGCTAGTAAGTAACTAAGAACTCAATCCCAGACCTTCTACTTCCACCTCCAGCATATCATACTTCCACCACATCGCACTTCATCTTGAGAATGTTTTGCTAATAGTTGGCAGATAACATCATTATGCCCATTTTACAGCTGAGGAAACTGAGACAAATGAATAGCTTAATAGTGTGCTCAATTATCAAGTAATTAGTTGCAGAACTAGAAATAAAATTGCTAAACCCTAGGTCTCCAATCCATGTTTTTGCCAAATTACATAATAGTTTAAGGATATAAAACAAGGAATGCCTAATATCATTTCCTTCTTCAGCAAACATAAACAAGCAAATCAGCGTCCGTGGGTGTCAGAAAGCCTTGGTAATATAGATGCCGGTGTAATAGAATAGAAGTGATGTGTTTTGGGTCAAAGGAATAATAATCTCACAAATCATGAAAACAATATATCAAAAAGGCCACTGACTTAGTAAGGCAAGCTTATTATATTCTCATCAGTCTTGGAAAAAGCAGGAAACTACTCCCCAATTAACCCCAATAAAAGTTTATGTCTCAGAGAGGTGAATATTCCAAGGTCAGCTACTGTACAGTAGATTGTGCTATAAACATTCTCAGTACAGCTGGGAAAATGTTTTTTCCCTAAAAAATTTTACTTCATATAATATGAGGCTAAGAATTCTACAAGACATTTTTCTAGTTCTTTTTAAAATATACATTTTATTGGTGTATCTTACCATTTCCTTTTCCCAACGAGCTATCCCATATAACAAAGGGGGAGTAAGGGATGCAGTTCAGTAAAACTTATCGAAGTACCGACATTTAATAAAGTGTTCCACATATATTTTTCAAAAGATGGTGGAGGAAGAGGGCTGTAGAGAAGAATTTCTTCTAATATCTTTCTTGGGGGGAGAGAGGAAAGGGAAGAAGAGGGCAAGACTGATCATTATACTTTCACAACATTTAATGTAGGTTGTTTTGTTGTTGTTATATCCATTCGCATTGTTATAGTAATACTTGTCTCATTGTTACTTGAAAGGTCATGAAGAACGTGTTCAGGAAAAATAGATGTGTGGGTATTTTGAGAGAGATATCAAAAGGAAAAAAAATAGAAGGATATTTGTGATTTACCTAAAGTAAAGCTTTAGAACCTAAATTAAGTTCAATATACTTTTAAAAGATTCCTAATCATTCCATGTGGAGTAGGGCAATCAGAGTTTGCTTTAGGGAAAAATTCTGAAATGGTAAAAGCCCCTTTCTAAGCACCTTTTCATACCCACCAGGATAGAAAGTGTCCTTTGTTCTAGGAACTCAAGTCACTGAGGTAATCCATCCCCACCTAATCACACTAAAGTGTAAATGACTTAATTCCTTAAAACCACAAGTTTTTTTAAAGCATTGGAAAGTTTACTTTCTTAAAGGCAAGAAATCTATAAACTTGGCTTTTTAAAATAATTATTTTGTTGTGTTTCAATATAATTGTTTTCTCTTACAACACTATGTATTTTATTTTTAGTCATTCAAAAGCATTAATTTGAGAAGAGATTTGTAAGTTTTAATATATTACCAAAAGGGTCCATAACTACATAGAGTTAGAATATGAGCAAAAAGTAGCTTGCTGGAACTAGTTAAAACTAGCTCTTGAAAACCAGTTCTTAACATATGCAATATGAACATTTATGCCTCAGAAACTGGTGACTCTACAAATCACTTGATTTATTATTGTGTTGGTTGTATAGGCTTAAGAAAGTAATATAGAAAATATTAATAATAAAGGTTAAACTTAAAAGTATGTCATACATACATTATTCTTCCTGGGGACTGTAAGTTGTTAAACATTGCCATAATACTACTAGAAAGATTTGAGTTCAAATTGCACTTTCAGACCCTAACTGTATGACACCAGGCAAGGTACTTAACAACTCTGTGCCTCAATTTCCCCATTTTTAAACTATTTATAATAATAGCACTGACCTCACAGGACAGTTGTATGAATAAAATGAGTTAATATTTTAAAGTATGTGCCTTAAAGTGATACATAAATATGCTATTATTATCAGTTATTCCCCTGCCATAAGTTAAATATTCCTTATTTCCAATAATTTCATGTTATTCTAATATAGATTTCCCATTTATTAAAGATAGGAGCATGCCTTAGGAATTATCCTTTTCTTCCCTCCTCCTTTGATTTCTCCCTAAGTCTTATAAATATACTTCTGAAACTTTTAACCCTTTATCTAATAACAATGTCCAAAGCATTGGAACATTTTGTTAGTAACTATTTTCTTTCAGTTGTTTTGAATAAAGTTTTAACGGAAAATTTTGTTTGTTGCTGGAAGATTTCCTTAGAGTAAATATTTCCTCGGACTATTTCATTTTATTCAATATAAGCCTAGTAACTAGCTCAGTAAATGGCTAATAGTAAGCACTTAATAAGTGCTCATTAAATTGTTTAAATTAAACTAAAAATTATATGTTCCTTTGTAAATTTCCTAAGGTCTCTTTGCTTCTCAAATATATATGTTTAGAAATCATGTTGAATTTTGTTAAGTCAAAGGTTCTGGATTTGTGGTCCTTCCTAATTTTATGAACATTTTATTTTTTATTTTTTTTTTTTAAATTTTTTATTTAATAATTACATTATATTGACACTCATTTCTGTTCCGATTTTTTTCCCCTCCCTCCCTCCACCCCCTCCCCTAGATGGCAAGCAGTCCTTTATATGTTGGATATGTTGCAGTATATCCTAGATACAATATATGTTTGCAGAACCGAACAGTTCTCTTGTTGCGTAGGGAGAATTGGATTCAGAAGGTATAAATAATCCGGGAAGAAAAACAAAAATGCAGATAGTTCACATTCGTTTCCCAGTGTTCTTTCTTTGGGTGTAGCTGCTTTTGTCCGTCATTTATCAATTGAAACTCAGGTCTCTTTGTCAAAGAAATCCACTTCCATCAAAATATGTCCTCATACAATATCGTTGTCGAAGTGTATAATGATCTCCTGGTTCTGCTCATTTCACTTAGCATCAGTTCATGAAGGTCTCTCCAAGCCTCTCTGTATTCATCCTGCTGGTCATTTCTTACAGAACAATAATATTCCATAACATTCATATACCACAATTTACCCAGCCATTCTCCAATTGATGGGCATCCATTCATTTTCCAGTTTCTAGCCACTACAAACAGGGCTGCTACAAACATTTTGGCACATACAGGTCCCTTTCCCTTCTTTAGTATTTCTTTGGGATATAAGCCCAATAGAAACACTGCTGGATCAAAGGATATGCACATTTTGATAATTTTTTGGGCATAATTCCAGATTGCTCTCCAGAATGGTTGGATTCGTTCACAACTCCACCAACAATGCATTAGTGTCCCAGTTTTCCCGCATCCCCTCCAACATTCATCATTATTTTTTCCTGTCATCTTAGCCAATCTGACAGGTGTGTAGTGGTATCTCAGAGTTGTCTTAATTTGCATTTCTCTGATCAATAATGATTTGGAACACTCTTTCATATGAGTGGTAATAGTTTCAATCTCATCCTCTGAAAATTGTCTGTTCATATCCTTTGACCATTTATCAATTGGAGAATGGCTTGATTTCTTATAAATTTGAGTCAGTTCTCTATATATTTTGGAGATGAGGCCTTTATCAGAACCTTTAACTGTGAAAATGTTTTCCCAGTTTGTTGCTTCCCTTCTAATCTTGTTTGCATTAGTTTTATTTGTACAAAGGCTTTTTAATTTGATGTAATCGAAATTTTCTATTCTGTGATCAGTAATGGTCTCTAGTTCATCTTTGGTCACAAATTTCTTTCTCCTCCACAAGTCTGAGAGATAAACTATACTATGTTCCTCTAATTTATTTATAGTCTCGTTCTTTATGCCTAGGTCATAGACCCATTTTGATCTTATCTTGGTATATGGTGTTAAGTGTGGGTCCATGCCTAATTTCTGCCATACTAATTTCCAATTATCCCAGCAGTTTTTATCAAATATTGAATTCTTTTCCCAGAAGTTAGGGGCTTTGGGTTTGTCAAACACTAGATTGCTATAATTGACTATTCTGTCTTGTGAGCCTAGCCTTTTCCACTGATCCACTAATCTATTTCTTAGCCAATACCAAATGGTTTTGGTGACTGCTGCTTTATAATATAATTTTAGATCAGGTACAGCTAGGCCACCTTCATTTGATTTTTTTTTCATTAGTTCCCTTGAGATTCTCGACTTTTTATTGTTCCATATGAATTTTGTTGTTATTTTTTCTAGATCAATAAAATATTTTCTTGGAAGTCTGATTGGTATAGCACTAAATAAATAGATTAGTTTAGGGAGTATTGTCATCTTTATTATGTTCGCTCGGCCAATCCAAGAGCACTTAATATTTTTCCAATTATTTAAGTCTGACTTTATTTGTGTGGAGACTTTTTTATAATTTTGCTCATATAATTCCTGACTTTCCTTTGGTAGATAGATTCCCAAATATTTTATGGTATCAACAGTTATTCTGAATGGAATTTCTCTTTGTATCTCTTGCTGTTGGGTTTTGTTGGTGATGTATAAAAATGCTGAGGATTTATGGGGATTTATTTTGTAGCCAGCTACTTTGCTAAAATTATGAATTATTTCCAATAGCTTTTTGGTAGAATCTCTGGGGTTCTCTAGGTATACCATCATATCATCTGCAAAGAGTGATAGTTTGGTTTCCTCATTGCCTACTCTAATTCCTTTTATATCTTTCTCGACTCTTATTGCCGAGGCTAGTGTTTCTAATACGATATTAAATAATAATGGTGATAGTGGGCAACCTTGCTTCACTCCAGATCTTACTGGGAAGGGTTCCAGTTTTTCCCCATTGCATATGATGCTTACTGATGGTTTTAAATATATGCTCCTGACTATTTTAAGGAAAAGTCCATTTATTCCTATGCTCTCAAGTGTTTTTATTAGGAATGGATGTTGGATTTTATCAAATGCTTTTTCTGCATCTATTGAGATGATCATGTGGTTTTTGTTTGTTTGGTTATTGATATAGTCAATTATGCTAATAGTTTTCCTAATATTGAACCAGCCCTGCATTCCTGGTATAAATCCTACTTGGTCATAGTGTATTATCCTGGTGACAATTTTCTGTAATCTTTTTGCTAATATTTTATTTAAGATTTTAGCATCAATATTCATTAGGGAGATTGGTCTATAATTTTCTTTCTCTGTTTTCAGCCTACCTGGTTTAGGTATCAGTACCATATCTGTGTCATAAAAGGAGTTTGGTAGGACTCCTTCAATCCCTATTTTTTCAAATAGTTTATATAACATTGGAGTTAATTGTTCTTTAAATGTTTGGTAGAATTCACATGTAAATCCATCTGGTCCTGGGGATTTTTTCTTAGGGAGTTGATTGATAGTTTGTTCTATTTCTTTTTCTGAGATGGGACTGTTTAGGATATTTACTTCTTCCTCTGTTAGTTTGGGCAAGCTGTATTTTTGGAGGTATTTTTCTATTTCATTTAAGTTGTCGAATTTATTGGCATAAAGTTGGGCAAAGTAACTCCTAATTATTGCTCTAATTTCCTCTTCGTTAGTGGTGAGTTCTCCCTTTTCATTTTTAAGACTAACAATTTGATTTTCCTCTTTCCTTTTTTTAATCAGATTTACTAAGGGTTTGTCTATTTTGTTGGTTTTTTCATAGAACCAACTCTTAGTTTTATTAATCAATTCAATAGTTTTTTTACTTTCAATTTTATTGATCTCACCTTTTACTTTTAGAATTTCAAGTTTAGTGTTTGACTGGGGGTTTTTAATTTGTTCCTTTTCTAGCATTTTTAATTGCAAACCCAATTCATTGACCTTCTCTTTCTCTATTTTATACAAATAGGCCTCTAGAGATATGAAATTTCCCCTTATTACCGCTTTGGCTGCATCCCATACATTTTGGTATGATGTCTCATTATTATCGTTTTCTTGGGTGAAGTTATTAATTATGTCTATGATTTGCTGTTTTACCCAATCATTCTTTAGTATGAGATTATTTAGTTTCCAATTATTTTTTGGTCTACTTCCCCCTGCTTTTTTGTTGAATGTAATTTTCATTGCATCGTGGTCTGAAAAGGATGCATTTACTATTTCTGCCTTACTACATTTGAGTTTGAGGTTTTTATGTCCTAATATATGGTCAATTTTTGTATAGGTTCCATGAACTGCTGAAAAGAAAGTGTATTCCTTTCTGTCTCCATTACATTTTCTCCAGAGATCTATCATATCTAGCTTTTCTAGTATTCTGTTTACCTCTTTGACTTCTTTCTTATTTATTTTCTGGTTTGATTTATCTAATTCTGAGAGTGCAAGGTTAAGATCTCCCACTATTATAGTTTTACTGTCTATTTCTTCTTGCAGCTCTCTTAGTTTCTCTTTTAAGAATTTAGATGCTACCCCACTTGGTGCATATATGTTTAATATAGATAGTGCTTCATTATCCATGCTACCCTTTAGCAAGATATAGTGTCCTTCCTTATCTCTTTTAATTAGGTCAATTTTTGCTTTAGCTTGATCTGAGATCAGGATGGCTACCCCTGCTTTTTTGACTTCACCTGAAGCATAGTATATTTTGCTCCAACCTTTTACCTTTAACCTGCATGTATCTCCCCGCTTCAGGTGTGTTTCCTGTAAACAACATATTGTAGGATTCTGGCTTTTAATCCATTCTGCTAACCGCTTCCTCTTTATGGGGGAGTTTACCCCGTTCACATTTATGGTTAGAATGACCAATTCTGTATTACTTGCCATCTTGTTAACCCCGGTTTATGCTTTCCTCCCTTCTTTCCCCTTTCCCCCCCTTCCAAGTATTAAGCTTGTGAGCACCCCTTGTTTCTCAGAGCCCTCCCTTTTTAGTGTCCCTCCCCCGCCTTAGAGTTCCTCCCCCTATCTTACCCCTTTCCCTCCCAGTTCCCGTATTCCCTTCCGCTTAGCTTATTCCTTCCCTTTCCACTTTTCCCTTCTCACTTTTCAATGAGATGGGAGAAGTTTCACCATAGATTGAATATGTCTTAAGATTTTTCACTTAAAGCCAATTCTGAAGGCAGTAAGATACCCCCTATATTCATCCCCCTCCATTCTTTCTCTCAGATATAATAGGTTTCCTATGCCTCTTCATGAGATGTACTACCCCCACTTTACCCTTTTTCTGGTACAATGTCCTTTCCACATCAATTTCTAGAACAAGGTATACATGTATTCTTTATGCATCTATATAGTCAAAATATAGTTCCCAAGATTAATCTTTACCTTTTTAGATTTCTCTTGAGTTCTATATTTGTAGATCAAACTTTTTGTTAAGTTCTGGTTTTTTCATCAGAAATAGATGAAATTCGCTTACTTCGTTGAATGTCCATCTTCTTCCCTGGAAAAAGATGCTCATTCTCGCTGGGTAAGTTATTTTTGGTTGCATACCAAGTTCCTTAGCCTTTCGGAATATCATATTCCAGGCCCTTCGATCTTTTAATGTGGATGCTGCCAGATCCTGGGTGATCCTTATTGTGGCTCCTTGATACTTGAATTGGGTTTTTCTAGCCGCTTGCAATATTTTTTCTTTCATCTGAGGGTTCTGGCATTTGGCCACTATATTCCTTGGTGTTTTGATTTTAGGATCCCTTTCAGTGGGTGATCGATGAATCCTTTCAATGTTTATTTTTTCCTCTGTTCCTATGACTTCTGGGCAGTTCTCTTTGATAATTTCCTGGAAGACAGTGTCCAGGCTCTTTTTTTCATCATGTTTTTCTGGGAGTCCAATGATTCTCAGATTGTCTCTCCTGGATCTGTTTTCCAGGTCTGTTGTCTTTCCCAGAAGGTATTTCACATTTTTCTCCATTGTTTGATTTTTTTGGATTTGCTTGACTGATTCTTCTTGTCTCCTCGAGTCATTCAATTCCACTTGTTCAATTCTGATTTTCAGTGAAGTATTCTCTTCACTCACTTTTTTAAAATCTTTCTCTAATTGTCCAATTGAGTTCTTTTGTTCTGTGGAATTTTTTTCCATTTCGCCAATTTTGTTTTCCAGTTCACTAATCCTATTTTTCAAGGATTTTACTTCTTTATCCACTCTCTCTTTAACTGACTTCTCCAGGCTCTTTTGCCAAGCCTCCCTCTCCTTTTCCCAAGCTTCCTTCTCCTTTTGCCAAGCCTCACTCTGCTTTCCCCATTTTTCTTCTAGCTCCCTTGTGAGAGCCTTTTTAATCACTTCTATGAGGTTCATCTGTGCTGAGGAACAGACGATCTCCTCCTTTGGGGAATCACCTGGGGACTGCCTGTTTTTAGTCTCCTCAGGATTTAGAGTCTGCTCTCTATCTGTGTAGAAGCTGTCTAGGGTTAAAGTCCTCTTCAGCTTCTTACTCATTCTGTCTATTAATCAGAGACAAACTACCAAAGAAAAACAGAAAAAACTGGAGTCTTTCTTGGGGGGGGGGGCTGGGTGTGTTATCGAGCTTCCTCTACAGACTGCAGGTGGCAGTAGTGAGGCACTAGCAGGACTGTGCTGCGCCTGCGCTCTGAGATCCCAAAGCGTGCTGAGTCACTGAGGGGGGGGAAGGGGGGGGCGGCCAGGTCCTGAGAGACTCCAGCTGTTTGCGGTTGAGTTCTTCAGCCCCGGTGTTTTTAGCTTCTCTGCTGGGCTGTTGACTTGCTGCAGGTTCCAAACCTGTAGCGAAGCTCTCCCCGCAGAGACAGCTGCGATCACTCCCCACCCCCTCTCCAGTCTGCTCCCGTGCTCTCACTGCCGCTGCCCGCCGCCTGCGCCCGATCTAAAACCGCCCCAGCCCTCCAGTAAAGACAGACCTTTCTTGGCGGATCTCAAGGATGGCTTCTCTTGGTAACTATTTGTGGGTTTTTTTCAGTCAAGCATTGATTCAGAGGCTTGTAATGAAGTGGATAGTGAGAGAAAGCGCGGAGCTTATGCAACTGTGAGCCTCCTCTCCGCCATCTTAACCGGAAGTCCCCCTATGAACATTTTATTATAACTTACTGCCTACCATTAAAATTAAATGCTTTGGCCTTATAATGAAAAGACAAGATTCATTGGAACAGACCCAAATGTTGGGAAAGATCAAAGATGAAAAGAGATGGGGACTGCAGAGGTTGAGATGGATAGGTAATGTCATGGAAGCAGTGAACATGAGCTTGGACAGACTTCCAGAGATAGTGGAGGTTCCTAGAGTCAAAAAAAAATGACTGAACAACAACAAAAATTAGAATTTTTTCAATGTCATATTTTCTTCTTTGTTAAGATAGCTGTGATCCTAATCTTTTGTTCTTATTTAATTTTTTTTCATTTCTTGCATCTTATATATAGTATATCTATGTGTCTAGATATACTTCTTTTTGAGAGTCTTGGATATTCTTTTAATTTGTGTTTTATTTGTTGTTACAGTCAAATCTAGGAAAAATTCTTTGACAACTTACTTTCTTCTGATTTCAGCTGTGTACTAGCTGTGTCACTTTGGATAAGTCCCTCAGCCCAGAACTACAGCATGATAGACACTTATTAAATGCCTGTTGATTTCCCAACTAACCAACAGTAGCTTTCAGGTGAGACTAGCAGCTGGAGAATCCCATTGGCCGCTTGTGGGAGATGGCCCTTGAGCCCAGCCTTAAAAGAAATTTGGGACCCTAGCAGATGGGATTTCTCCAAGTATGGGGATACAACTTGACCACAGGTAGAGGGAAAGGAAAGGAAATGTTGAATGCTAGGAGCAGCACTTTAGCTAGAGTGAAAATCTGAAGGAGAGAATGGTTGGTTTGGTTTTAATTTTTTTCTTTAGTTTTTCTTCAATGTCTCATTTGATTTTTGAATTCTTTTTTGAGTTCTATACATTCAATCCTGGAAAGATAAGACAGAGGAAGATTTTTAAATACCAAAGGTCCAAGTCTCTATCTCACCCATGAGCTCACTGGGAATCATTGAGACTCCCTCAGCAGGGAAGTTACATAGTCAGGTCAGAATCATGCTTTCAAAATAGCATTTGGGTAGCTGCCCCTTCCCACAGTTAATTATCTCTAATTTATTCTGTATATAGCTTGTTCACACATAGTTGTTGGCAGGTTGTCTCCCTATTAGATTGTGAAATCCACGAGAACAAGATTTGTCTTTTTGTCTTTCTTTGTATATTTGGGGCTTAACATAGTGCCAGACACATAGCAGGCACTTCATAAATGTCATCACCTGGCTTATTGACAGAAGAGACTAGTGACAGAGAGAACAATTATGGAAAGGTGAGCCGTCATTACTATTGTCCTGACATTGAATCCTGAAGCACCCAAATTCACTTTCCCCACAAAGTCATTTCTCAGAGACCCTCAATTATGAGCATTCTCTTCTCTCAACTGACATTAGCTCAAAGATGAGCATATAAAGCCAAATTATGTTTCAATTACTCTTGCTTTAGCTTGCTTGATCTTACTCTCAGCTCTCAATCCACACATATTTGGAAAATTTTTTTTTCTTTTGATAAATTGGGCTCTATCTTCTTTTGTTTATCCAAAAAGGGTAAATTAAATAGTCTCCTGTGTGCCTTGAATATAAAAACATGGCCTGGCGGAAAGATGATTAGATTTGTATCCAAAAGACCTAAACCCAAATCCTAGTTCTGTCACTTACCTGATACAATCCTGGTCAAGATATTTGATCTCTTTGGGCCTCAGTTTCTTGATTTGTCACAAAAGGCAGATGGACCTTATGATTTCAAAAATCCTTTCCAGACCTAAGATTTTATAATTCTTTGAAATTAAAAATCCGAAGCCTCTCTAACACACACACATACACACACACACACATGTTTGACCAAAGCACTTTCCCCAGCCCCTTCCTTCTAAATTAAGGAAAGACATTTTACATAATTACTTTGGAAGCTAAAAATCCACATGTGGTCTCTGAGTGCTGAATGTTGCATTGGGATCTATGATTTAGCTGCTAGATATATATAATCATATGTAGTCAGACAGCTCCCTGATGACGTTACATTCAAAAGGGAGGCTCCAAAGCATATGTTCCTTCACCAAAAAGACTTAATGCTAAACTTTTATTTCCATGCTATAAAGCCCACAGAATTCTTTTAAGAGCTTGCTCTTTCTAGGAAGGGACTGAGACAGACAGAGACAGAGTCAGAGAAACAGACTGACAGAGACAGAGAGAAAGAGAGATAGAGACATTCAATCAGAGAGACAGAGAAACAGAGACACAGAGAGAGACAGAGATGTATATAGAGAGAGAAACAGAGACAGGGAGACAAAAGACAGAGAATGAGAAGAGAGAGACAGAGAAAAGATACAGGACACATTCTGGAGTGATCCAGCTTAAGTTTGTGGACAAAACTGAATGCTTTTTTGACTTCTATCTTTGCAACTCGGTCAAATGTAATTCTATGCTTTTTCTAATTTCTATCACTCCTTTAAAAATAGAAACTTCAAATTTTGAAAAGCAAGCTCAAAGATTATTTGAAGAGGGAAAGGCTTTTTAATATTTTCTCTCTCTTATTTTAGTGGTCTTGGCCCATCTCTCATTTATTCTGATAATATCCAAAAGAAATTAATAGAAAGTGATTTTCCATAATTAGAAACTTGAAGTTTTGAGGATATGGCTCTCAAACTGCATGTTCTATCAATTGATCCATTGAAAAAGCAGTCAAAAATTGAAAAATCAATCATGTATTGGATGATAAAATATACCTTCTTTTAAGCAAAGAGGTTAAGGAATTAGCAGGGGAAAATGTTGTATACATTATCAGTCCTTGTTACTTTCTGAACTGTTTTTCTTTACTAAAAGAGAGGGTTCCTCTCAAAGGTGGGGGTACAAAACAAGTATTTCTCAAAATCATTTTGATGTACAAGCAAAAGGCATCAGTAAATTTTATAGGCAGTCTAAGCATCCTGCAAATTCAAATCTCAGATTGAACATAAACATACTGTTTCAATGTATTCTACATATGTTACCCATGAAAATCATCAGAATTCTTCCTGACTTCCCCCATTCCTAAGTGCATATGTATATACATATGTTTGGAAGGAATAGGGGGAAAAGGGAAGAAAGATGTTCAGGGGCATTATTCCACTCCCAAACCAGGTCTTACTTAATCCCTTTTTCCCAGTTGCATCCAATGGAAAAAAATCAGAATCGAATGATATAATCAGTTTAAGTCCTAAAAAAGCTTGAAGGGATGGATTCAGTAGTAAAATGCTGAACACTGCTTCCTTGAGAAAAGCTGTGGTATTTTATTTCTAAAGTGCAGAATTTTGTTGTTGTTTTTAACCACATCCATCAACACCATATAAGCAGCTCCAATTATTTCATTTTTCTTTCCTCTAAATAAATTATTGATATCTTTTGTTTTTAATGTCATCTTAATTTCCAAATATATCTGCAGTAATTCCTCACCTATCAGTACCCCTATAATTGATGGATCAAAAGGAATTCTTTAGCATCTACTATTTGCTAGGCAAAAATACAAAAGTGAAACAGTCCTTGGAAGAAGATCTCTTGTAACAATGATTTAAGAAAATATAAAAGAAGTTCAACAAATCAGTCAAATATGAATATAAGCAATAGATTAAATCCACATTCTACCATCTCTGCAAATATTGTCTTGAATTTGTCTAGAAAACTTGTTTGTTTCAAAAATGAAAAGAAATCCATAGATTATTAAGATGAGCACATTTGCCTTTCCAGTTGCCAACAACTTACTTTTATGTTTTTATCTTGTTTTGCTTTCTTTTTTGGTTCCTTCTGTTCTGTTATACCCTCTCCTATCAAATTTCCTGAAGTGATAAAGAAGAACAGTTTGGTTCTCATTATTTATTATTAGGTTGTATTTGTCAACATGATGTTTTCTCATAAAACCATCACTCGGGTTACCCGTGTTACAATGACTGAAAATCCTCAAATTGTTCTGAGTAAATAAAATATTCCTCTCAGTTTCATTTAATTAAAAACGTGCCTGTTTTTATTGGAATTTGCACAGAGATTTAGCAGTGGGCTCTCAGCTTCATTCACCACCACTGAGGCAGAAACTAAGAATCTGGCATCTGAGTTGGCAATTCATTACATAAGCCTTTCTGACCAACAAACTGAAATGTCTTAATTATAAAGATCTCTGATGCTTCATCTCCTAAAGCTGGCCAGGGGAGACAATTGCCATTTTTATTGTTTGTGGCTTCCAGTGTTGAGTGATTTCAAGCCAGAAGAGATATGGAAGATGTCAGTTCATTTACTGAGGCTTAAGGGTTTTACAACAAAACACAGTCTGATGAATTTTGCAGGACTAAGTAAGACCATAAAGAATTTATTTGTTATTTGTGGGGTAAAGGGAAGCCTATTTTGACCTACCTCCCCCTCCACAAGAACCTTGAAAGCACTGTTTTGTTTCTCTATTGAATTTATGCAGAAAGAGCAAGAACCATAATATTGCCTTTTTTATTTTGCTTGAGGAAAGACAAAGAGGAAGCAAAAAGCAGAGATGCACGAGGTACATTTGCAATGTCTGAATCATTGCACATGAATATACAGTACCAGATGGTGGATCATTTTCAGATGGGAGATAGGTTCAGAAGGGATGGGGGATGGGTGACTGGCAGCTTCTAGAGCAAATAGTACAGTATCAATTAAACTGGGGTAGAGATGAGTCAGAGAATGGTTCAATGACCAGCATTCCACAATGAACTGAAAAGAGGGAAATATCCTTGGACTATGGGGATAAGAAAATGGATTTAGCAAAGGTAGCAAAAAAAAAAAATCAGAGCAACCAAGATAGATATTCAGCAGGTGACCTTTGTCTCTCCAGTTTCTCAATTCTCATTCACAGACTTTCTGTTCCTCCAATCTATCAAACAATGGATATTTGGGTAGCAAAATTGAGAAGTACAGGGAAGGTGAAAACAGACAAAATGTATATTTTCTGGCCTTACAAGCTGGTTATTGAATTGGGAAGACTATACACAACCAAGAAAATGGAGTGAGAACAATATTGAGAGAGCTAAATTCTTCTAGCATTGTTCCAACTTTTGGTGGAATGGTTCAGCCAAACTATGTCAATGTGCCATTAGAACAATGGGTGTTCTGGAGTCCCCACTCTGTGGTAGAACAGGCCCCAGCTTACCTGGTCGATGGAGAGGTACGACTGGCAAAGTTATGTCATTGTGTACATAGACACAGACTAAGAATAAAAATTGATGGAAGTGTTCATGCTATGGATTAGAATGGAGAGAACCTCCTTCCAGGTATTATCCTCAATGGAACAAGGAAAAGTAAAAAACAACATTTTTTAAAACCCTGAAAGGGAGGTCTTTTTTAAGTAAAAGAATGAGGAGATTTTAATTTCTAAGACTAAAAATTCTTTTCAATGCATTGACAATCCTCCTTCCAGTCATTTACTTGCCTTTGCTATGGAATTTAACTTTTTAAAAGCAAAACTCACTATTTCCAGAAAAAAACTCTGGAAGTTCAATTGAGTTTAGGAATGAATAAATTAATATAAATTAAAAGGCACATTCAGCTGCTTTCTTTCTTAACATGACAAGAACCACAGCTATGGGGGTGGGGAATGCATGAGCCTTATGAAATTCTCAGCATTAGAAACAGTATTAGTGCCCAGTATTTTACAACTGACTTCTTTAGATAGAATAACTAGTTTTCTTGTCTTTTTTTTTTTTTAACTTTCTCCTTGTGTATGAAGACCAGGAATAAAAGAAAAAAGTTTACTGCTGATGTATTACATTAATTATATTATATCACATATCGTGTTATATGATATGATATTTCATTACATTATTTCTTATTATATATCCTCAACCATCAAATTCCAACAGCAAATTTATAACACTAAATAACTTAATTGTATTGTTAACCAAATTAACCAAGTTAAAGAATTACACAAGACATAGGGAAGGCATTCTGGTAACATGAGTTGTAACTAGATTGATTCAATAAACCAGAAACATAAAACTGATTTAAAAACAGCTATTGTCCCCATTTTTAATTTTGCACCTTTGTTCCAGGACTTTTCTGCTCTTAGAGTACAAATGCCTTGTCTTGTATAGTTGTTTTAATTGTGAATGGGTTTTTTAACATTCTGAATTTGTGATTCTTGTTGTGGGACATGCCATCCATCCCTAGCCCAAACATATGACACCTATGTGCACAATTAATGAATATGCAATGGAAATACTCAGTGCCAAAGGGAAAATAGTTCTTGTTCTCCTATTATCAGATAGGGCCTCGTACAACTGATTGTTATTGAATCTTTAAAGGATTGCATTCACTCTTCCTTATATTTTAACTAGATTCTGTCATTTTTAAAATGAAACTATTTCTAAGAACTCAAAGTACTTCTTCCTGGGAATATTCTTCATTTGGATAATGAAAACAGTTTCATTTTCTAATTCTACCCCATCAAACACAATGTTATTTTTGTCTGGGGTGGAACATTTCAGGGAAATATATTCAATAAGAAATGTTTTTGAAGGCCCTCTAATCATTTTGAAATTAGGAAAGAAAGCTCCTGGTTTTTGTTTTGTTTTATTATTATTTTTTTAATATACTGGAGGACAGTAGGAAGGTAGGGGAGAGAGATTGATCCAATCCTATTTTATACTAAAGTTTCAGAGGTCACAAAAGAGGCAATTACTTACCCAGCCTCAAATTAATATATGAGAATATCTTAATAATATGTGTATACATCTAGATCAAAATCCTTTAAAAGAAGAAGCAGTTGGCCTAATTGAATTTCCAATGATTCTAAATTATCTGGAGGACATAAATTTCAAACATGAGAATGAAGCAAGACTTTCTGAATTGTGTGGCATGAGAAAAAAGCTAAGTCAAACTGTCCTAAATAAAAATATCTTTGAAGAATGTGGAAGACAGAAAGAGCTCTGTTTTATTTGTAGAAAGCAGAAGTGTTCTGCATTTGTCCTTACTGGCCTATTTTAGCCAAAATAATAAAAAACAAGAAAGAATCAAGTGTAACTACACATTCTCCATGATTTTCACAAAATACTGCAGGTCTCCCTTTAAAAAGCTCCATTATGATAAAATAAGTCATTTTGGTTTCTCACAAGGGAGTCATATAATTCCTTTAATTAAGAGAAAGTAGAACAGTAATTCCATACACAAAACCTTCTGCAGCTGACTGAAGCACAGAAAAATATTTTAGCTTGTTGGTAACAGACATCCCCCCATGCCTTTTCCTCACTAACCATTCTTTGTGCTATTTTTGTTCACCTATCACCCTATCAACACTTCATGAAATTGAACACCTATATGCCTGAACACTAAAACCACTGGTCTTCACCCTGTTCTCCATTTGATTTTATTACACCATGAGATTTTATTTAAGGATCATGAAAAGTAGAAACTTGAACTGTCATATGGTGCCTGAACATTTCCTGGACCTGTCAACATGGTAGGATGGGAATAAACCTTAAGAGAACTGAGGCCCAATCTTTGTTCTGTCAAAGACAAGTTGCATGATTTGTTGGGCCCCCAGTTTTTTCACCCTTAAAATGAGTAGTTTGAATCTGATTCTAAGGCTATTTTCAACTAGAAGTTCATTGGTGAATATTTAACAATCAGCTTTCAAAGGAAGAACAATGGACAGAAAACACATCTTAAAATTTAATCTGCCTTGTTCACATTTTCTTCTTCTCTTTATTTAGCCTAGACATTCAACAAAACAATAAATCAACTCCTGATCTGTGCTTTACTGATTTCTGAGATGTAAATGCTCACACTGGAAATTTAACAATTAGCTCTCTTGAGCTAGTTCTAGTGTTGGTGTTAGTATATCTACATTTAATTTTAGGAAATATATCTTTTCATTACCTCAGTTCCAAAACAAAAAAAATGTCACTTTCCTTTAATTCACATGTAAGATTTTTCATATCTATAAAGTAAGATTCAATTTTTAAACAATTATCTTGTAAGTGCTATTTACGAATTCATACTTTTAACCATTCCCCAAGAATAAACAAAATTATACTTCTTCCTTCTCACCCAAGAGAAAATTATTTAGTAGTAGGTGTAAGAACAACTATCTTCTTGCTGGACTTCATATTGATCCTTAGATCTATCCCCGTCTTCCCAGTGGTGGTAGAATGCTCCTGTGATTTAGATATAACATGTGCTTCTTAGAAATTTAGGATTTTCTGGCTCTCACCATTTTGGCAGAATGGATAGAATGCCGGACCTATAGTCAGGAAAATTCATCTTCAGGAGTTCACATCCAACTAACTGGGTGATCCTAACAAGTCACTGAAAGCTGTCTGCCTCAGTTTCCTCATCTGTAAAATGTGCTGGAGAAGGAAATATCAAGCCACTCCAGTATCCTTGCCAAGAAGATCCCAAATTGTATAAAGTCAAGCACGACTGAAAAAACTGACCTATCACATTATAGATTATAGGACTTATAAAGCAATAGTACCAAATCACTTGATTACCAGGACATGTTCTAACAAAAAGGCCCCATGCACCATGCAATCCATAAGCTTGAACATTTCAAGATAAATAATTCAGAGTTTGCAGTATAGGACAATTTCAATTTATTTTAACTTTGGTGTAAAACAAGATCAACAAATATTTAATATTTCAGTAGTGTGTTTTACTTGTTTATAGTGGAATTTTTTTAGGTTCAAAAAGACTAACTATACTTTTTCATTAATTATTGGTCCATTTGTCATCAGTGTTTAAAATTTGGTATGTCCATGGTCTCTCTGTCATATGTGATCAAAATGTGTGGCTTGAATGTCGGTGTTATGATTGTATGTTCAAACACAGCTGGTGACCTTGAGAACAGATGGCAAACATAAACAGAGATTAGTAGCAAAATCAAACAGATACCCAATCATAAATTTGGTGAGGACTGGGATCAGGATTACTGATAAAAATCATCAGTAACAAGTCTTTGCTCGACAAAGACACAGGGGAATCTAGAGCCATACTTAAGAGTTGATGGTCTCGTATATCTTGGCTTACAGTGGAGACTCTGGGAATGTTTATTGCTTATACGTTGATCGTTTATAAGACCTTTTTTATGAGCTTGGTAGATTTGAAATTGAGGAGTTGACAAATGTTGTTAATTTTATATAGTCCACATTTGATCAGGTGTCAAAGTCCAAAGCCTTTAAAGATATTTTCTCTGCTTTGATATTCATGCTGAAGGCCAAAAGGAAAATTGGATAAGGGTGAGAGTTGGATGAATAGCCAATTTCTTTCTGCTTAGATGTGCTTTTCATTTTTATGCATCTGAACAGGTGTGTTCAGTGTAAATAATATGGCGGTGCATAAGGGAACCATTAATAAGTATTCTTTCAAATTGCCTTTCAATCTGTTCTTCAGTTAGTAAATGGTTCAACCATCTCTTGTTTGAAGGTTAGATTATGTTCCAATAGGAAATTTGCAATGCAAAAATAAAACCATTTGAATCAATAAACTTTTGCTTTAACAGAAAGCTGGGACTATTTCAGAATCAAAATGACTTATACAAAATCATCTCTTAGAAATATTGCTATTTTTATTGTTTTTTAAAGGAAATAATAGGGCCTATTATTGGAAAGAAATATTTCTTGAGAAGGAAGAGTTTTCGCTTATTTTCAGATAGATAGGACTTAGTCTGTAAGAAAGAGAACTCTCTAATCAGACTTACAGGAAGAAAATTATGTTTAAGAATGCCAAAGATCTGTTAAGAAGTACAAAAGAGAAGTCATTAATAGAAAATAATTGGATATGAATGGCATAAACCAAGAAGGGATTAATTGTGGTACTTTGGTTCGAGTAAATATTCCCGGGTACAAATTCTACCAGTGTAACCTTGGGTACTTAATCTCCTTGGGCTTCAGTTAGTCTACCTCTAAAATATGGATGTTGGACCAGATAGTCTCTAAGGCCCCCGATCAGTTCTAGATGTAGATTCTATGTCCATTCTAGAAACCTTAATCAGGTGGTTCTTATGTCCCTTTTTTTCCCCTGGCTGCCATTACTATTATTAAAATAAATTCTGTTCTGTTGTTCAGTTGAGTTGCTTTACTCATTTTCTGTGTTTTTAGTGATAGATGCCATTTAATTTTAAAATCAAAACCAATAGCTAAAGAATATCATTTCATTTTCATTGGTCCCTGCTACTAATTCACTTTTAGAACATTTTCTCTTGCTTATTGTTATAAATGACAACTTGCACACAAGAAGTTATTATCAAAACTTTGTAGAGAATGACAAGAAAAAGAGAGGCAGTCTAATGGGTACATTGATATAAATAAGGGCAGTAGGTGGACAATGTACCTACAATTAAGAAGATCTGAGTTAAAATCCCACCCCAGACTTATTAGCTATGTGAACCTGAGTTAATCACTTCACCACTGTCTGCCTCAGTTTCCTCAAATGTAAAATGGGTAAAATAGCAATACCTACTTACTAGGTTGTTATTAGAATCAAATGAGATAATATTTGTAAAGCTCTTAATATAACATCTAGCCCATAATAAGCACTCACTAATTGTGTTTTTTCCCTTCCTTTCTTTCATTATGTATTTAAAGAATAAGAAAGTTGTTTACATCATGTCTGGATAAATCTATGGGGAACTGGTGGGAAAACATAAATAGCACAAAATGTCCTCCCAGCTTAGGATGCTCCTCTCCTTCATCACCTCTCAGAATTTTTACCTTCCTTTAGTGCTCAAATCACCTTCTTATGCGGTATTTGCCGATTTTCCCAAATGACCATGTTCTCTTTCTCTTCAAATATTCCTACAGCAATTTATCTAGATCTTTCTTTTGCCCCACAACACCCCTTACCTTCCATTAAAATGATATATGGACATGTTGTATAATATCCCTTGAAGATACTATATTTTTGTCTTTAGTGTGGTACTGAAGGGATAGAGATGGAAAACAGGATAATTCAGTCATTTTTGTTCATCCCCACCCTACTATTGACTCATTTCCAAGATGGATTTTTTGGTATAAACATTCTCTTTTTGCTCTGGGAAATTATAACAAATGATTCTCTAATTTTCCAATTTTTTCCAGCTCTAAAAGCCCAGCCTAAGACAGAACTCTGGCAAAACACCACATAGATCTCTTTCCTTGGATGGCCCTCTTAACAGCCTCCTCCCAATCATATTTCCAATAAATATACCCATGCCTAGGGTTTGAATAGTTCATTGCAATCATGGGCTTAGAAGAAAAAAAATAAACATTTAAAACAAAACAAAAAAAGAGACAAAAAACTCCTGAGAAATAAACTTTCTCCATGCCCAGAAGAAAAGGGTCCAGACTTCCATGAGAGAGTTCAAAGAGAAAAACTAAATAAATAATTGCTGCCTTCAGAGAAGGCCTGTGGAGTTTCAGGAACATAACATCCATTCTAACAGTAGTAGTATTATGGACCCATTTATTTCCTAATTCCAAGCTTCTATTTTTGATATTATTTGCCCCACCTTCTCGACGAGGACCATGTCATCAGGGAACTGATGCCATTTTAGGCAAGTGAATTTGGATATAAGTGAGGGAGGGCTGGGCAAGGTCATCTGCCTCTCCCCTCCAGAGCCATCTAGGTCCAGTGGTCAAATATAGATCAAATCGACTGGAGATGGTCCTGGATGGTAATGGGAGACTTTGGCCTTTTTAAGTTAAAACTGTTTGCCTCAGTTTCCTTATTTGTAAAATGAGGTAGAGAAGGAAATGGCAAACCATTCCAGTATCTGACAAATTTTAAAATTAAATGGCATCTACTACTACAAGCACGGACAATGAGTAAAGCAACTCTCAATTGAACAACAGAACAGAATTTATTTCAATATTAGTAATGGCAGCCAGGAAAAACAAACAAACCAAAAACCCAAATGACATACCTGAAAACAACTAACCAAGAACAAAGAGGGTTTGTAAGGTCTTGCTGAGCTCTAAAATTGTGTAGTTCTGTGATTTTTCTCTCCTAGAAGTACAGGTGATATTTGGAGAAATTTGACTTTACTGAGATACATAAAGAAATTTATGTCCCCAACTCTGTATTCCCTTCTTGCTGTTATTCCTCTAGCTAAACTTGACTAGGAATTTGAAATAGTAAAAGGGTCTCAGTTTATTCTTTTTTCTTTTTTTTAAGGAAGAAGAGCACTCTTGTCATATTCAGTCTTTGGCACTTCCCATTTGGAGTAATTCTTATGCAAACATTTATCTTATTGTCTTGGGGAAGTCTCACTTTTCTCAGAGATGGAATTACATTAATCCCACTGACCGGTTAAAGGTCAAGAGCCAGACTCCCACAGTCATTCTTCAGTTCTCTATACTGTGAATATTTTTCCAAATTCTGATGCTTTTGTGTGAAAGATGGAATACTCTGCCAGCTGAGGATTGGAGCACGACATTTCCAGCTGTACTGGATTCCAATATTCTCTTTAAACTCTTGAAGAATTGCATTTCTCTAAAGTCAGTAAATAACAGATAGCAAGGCTTTGCAGCTAACCATCTCTACACCTTGCGGGTATAAGGTCTAACTAGGAAATAAAGATAACTCACTTTATAAAAGTTAATTCTGGTGGTCATGGGGGAATGTCAGGGCTTAAGTTGTCAAAGTCTCATGACCTCTATCCGGTGAAATTTGCTACATCCTTGTAAGAACAGAACTAAAGCTTAAATAGAAAAACAAAATGTTGTAGAGGAAATAGCATTGTATTTGCAATGCAAGGACATGAATTATCCTTGCTCTTGCCCTCTTCCCTCCACCTCAAAGGCAATCGGGGTTAAGTGACTTGCTGAGGATTATTCAGCTAGTAAATGTCCCAAGTGAGATGTGAACTCAGGTCCTCCTGACTCCAGAGTCAGTACTTTACTGCCCTAAGACCCCTAGCTAACCTTCAATCCTTACTCTTCTATTTGGCTCCTCTGGTCTCCTTTTGGGTCATTCCCCTCTCTGGGATATAATTATTTCATCTGTAAAATGAAAGGATTTGGACCAGACAATAATCTCTATAGCAGGAGTTCTTAGACAAGAATCTATGAATTTTTTTTTTAATTTCAGTACCAATATTTCTATATAATTGACTTCTTTTGTAATCTTCTATATCTTAATTTATACATTTATAAGTGTTATTTTGAGAAGTGGGTCCCTAGGTTTCTTCCAAACTGCCAAAATGTTGGGGTGAGGGAACCTTGGTTCAAGGCACACAAAAAAGCTAAGAGTTCCTTTTCTAAACATTATTCTTGTTCTAAATCTCAGGATACTAAGAATCCTATTTGTCAGGAAACATTCCATCTTTCAACAGCCTATTATTAAACTGACCAATAACTCTGGAATCAGAATTGAATTCTTTTTCTGATTGCTTAGTGACCACAGTTTTCTGAATGGCAATGTTTCAGTTTCTTAGTTCTCTGTGAATTAGCAGAGAGGATGCTCGATAGGAGACCAAGTAACCTGCACCAAGGCAAATTAGTGATGCAGTGGAGTCAGAATGAATCCTTTTCCTGGACCAGTTGCTTTGCCTCAATTTCCTCATCAATAAAATGAGCTGGAGACGGGATCTGCCCAGAAAACCCCAAACGGACTCATGGAGAGTCAGATATGACTTTATAACAACAAACTTGGAACAAACCTGGATTCAAATGTGACTCCAACATTTGTTAGCTCTGTGACCCGGAGTGAGTGATCATGGATTCTCTAGTTCTAACTTTCTCAGTTGTAAATGGAGGAGTTATCAAGAAAGGACTTTTGTAAACTTCAAAGTGCTAAGTCAATGTGAGTGATTATTAGGCTAGATAAAGCCCCAGAAAATGAGCAGGAAGATGGGAATAGACTAGCCAAATGCCCCCTTTACTCTGATTGCTACTGCTCTATCATAATTGAAGATTATAGATAGTGAGCTAGGAGGTATCAGGTTTCACATTTATATAATCATAAGATTATAGATTAAAAGCTGGAAGAGACCTTAGAGACCATCAAATCATTAAAAGTTTTCAAAGTGCTATACAACTATTATCTCATTTTCTTTGCAGTAAGATAATTGTATAAATATGTATGCATATATTGGATTTAACATAAATTTATACCATGTTTAATTAACATATATTGGATTACTTTCCATCTAGGAGAGGAGGTGAGGGAAGGGGGGGGGATTGGAACACAAAGTTTTGCAAAAGTTAACGCTGAAAAATTATCCATGCATATGTTTTGAAAATTAAAAACTTTAATTAAAAGAAAGTTGTAAAAAAAACAAATATTATCTAATTTGATCTTCACAACAATCCTGGGAATTAGGTACTATTATTATCCCTATATTACAGGTTAGAAAACTGAGTTGGTGCCTGAGGCCAGTTTAACCTTTTGATTTTAGCCACCTGCCTCTGATCCTAAGATCCCAAAGTTTACTTTCATTAAGAGAAAAAAAAAACATAATTTCCTAAAAGGGAGCATTTTATGAATAGGCTGTCTTCAGAAAAGCTTGGAAGGATTTACACGTATGATGCTAAGTGACATGAGGAGAACTAAGAGAATATTGTACACAGCAATAAGATTATGTGATGATCAATTGTGATAGATTAGGCACTTTTCAACAATCAGGCAATTCAAGGCAATTCCAGTAGACTTGGTATAGAATATGCCATCCCCTCCCAAAGAGAGTTTTTTGGTTCTGTGTGATAGAGCAGAGAGGATGCTGGGACCCGGACCAAGCAAGTTTTACAAAAATGAATGTTGAAAACTACTTTTATACATATTTGAAAAAATAAAATACTATTGAAAATAAAAAATCATTATCTTATCTAAAGGAATATGAAAAAGAGGTAAGAAGAGAGAAACTAAATTTATTAGGTTATCCTTGGGGCAGGTAGGTAACACAATGGCTAGAATACCAGATCTGGAATCAGTATCACTTCTCTTTCTGAGTTCAAATCTGACCTTAGACATTTATTAGCTGTATAGCCTGAATAAGTTATTTAAGTCTATTCACCTCAGTTTCCTCATCTGTAAAATGAGAAGAAAATGGCAAATCATTACAATATCTTTGCCAAAAAACTGTAAATGAGGTCGTGAAGAGTCAGACATAACCAAATAATAGTAACAAAAATAATCCTTCTTTGGGTTTCTGTCTCCTTCCTCTAGCTTTCAGATTCACCTCTTCCTCTGCCATAAGGTAACTGAGAAAACTTTGTCCATTTTTCATCCAATCTTTCAGCCCCTCTATATCCATCTATCCATCCATGATTGGAGAAATCTTGTAAATGTAAAACAAAAAATAATAACAAAATTAGTATCTCCATTGCTTTTTGAGCTGCTACAAATAAGTGTTTTACTCATGGATATCCTTCCCTCTCATAACTATTTTGGAGGGAATCAAAAAAAAAAAAAGATACTTTGGCAACCAGGCCTTTTTTCATATTGTAAAATCTCCTGAAATTTCTATAAATAGACATCCTATTTTTTTTTTTTTTAGGAAAAGAGAGTGACTGTTTATGGACTTATTTTCACTTCATGAAAACAAGGTGCAATAGAACAGTGCAGTGATTGGGTGAGAATTCTGGGCACGTAGAACATGTCCTGCTGTGGATGTGAGCTCTGTAGCCGTTGTAAGGCTCTTTTGCTCCAAGTGATAAAGCATCTGACAGGTGGCAAGATTGAGAGAAGATCAGGCCAGTCATTATGTATTCCACTTCATCCTGGGCCCAAAGCGTCTGTACATGTGCCTGACACTATTTTCACTGTCTGTTAATTTTGAAATAGTCTTGGAATTCATCCTGATGAATGGGCAGGGGCTCAGAGTCGGTGAGGGAGGAGGAGGGAGCAGGGGAGAAAGCAGAGAACGTCCCCCATGTGTTTGTCAGGGCTTCTGTCACATCTAAAATTCATCGTGAGCAGAGAAAGACAAGTTTGGTTGTTGGAGCTATTTGACCAGTGTTAGAACACAGACATAAGCCGATCAGGCTGCGAGAAGCAGCTTCCATAGTCTACTTGACTACTACCCTCAGTAAACAGTAGTGCCAGCCTGTCAAGGGCCCTATAGAAATCAGCCTTTAAATTAACATGTCTATGCTCCCAGAGAGAGCCGTGACAGACAGAAGCAGCATTATAAATAATTGAAGACAGGCATCTATCTCTACTGCTATCAGAAGGACCTGTTTTACTAAGGCCAGCCTGATGCTTTTAAAATCCCATTCCTTTCTCATCTTACAGTAGGGCTTGCAAGAGTGACAGCGTGATCTCACCATTTTATCTCTGCCTTTACTCAGTCGCAATTAAGTGGCCCCAAAGCAAATTATGAAATTATGTTGACTATCCTAATCATCTTGGGAATTGAGTTTTCAATTCAATTGAGAAAACATTTATTAAGCGCCTTATAGACAAAATCACTGATCTGGGTACTAGGAATTAAGTTGAGAAAAAACTGTATCTCTGTCTTCATGGAACTTATAGTCCAGTAGGGAAATATAAACACACACATATTTACATACATTTATGTATATCTATGCATATATAATATTTATTTTATATCTAAATTTATATATTTACTTATATATAAATGTTTGTTTATATTTAACTATGAGAAAATATTTTATCGAAATATGAGAATACATTTATTTGTATGTAAATATATAAATATATTTACATAAAAAGGTGAACAAATAATTATTTTTTTTTAGTAATTCAGCAGATCTGTGATAGATCCAGCATATCTATCTCAATTATATTGCAAATTAAAATTCTACCAAACTTTTCATCTTGAAGCTTCCCATCCATATCCTACTATAAATTCTCTATAAGGGTCTTACCCAATCTTTTAGAAGATTTTTCCACAGTCTATATGTAAAATATTTGGATTTTGTACCTGTTATACCTCAATTTCTCTGTAAAATAGCCCATTGCTCTGCTTTATCTAATTTCCTGAGTAATTCTTTTATAGACATTTCATGTATTTCTCTATTATCCTTTTGTACAACGCAAAGAATAGGATTTTTCCATGATTCACAGCTTTGTAGCACTGTCAAGAGAAAATCCATGTGCAAAAGATTGTATGTTTGTGTGTGTGTGTGTGTGTGTGTGTGTGTGTGTAAATATGTATGTGTGTCTGTATATTTACCTATTAGACTATAAGTTCCACGAAGGCAGAGATGGAATGTGTGTTTGTGCATGTGCTGTGTGTGTATGTGCATTAGAGTTACTGGATATCACTGAAAATACCCTGCAATTTCTCAAATACAGACCAGCATGCCTTCTTTTTTCTCTCTTTTATTTTATTTTTTCTCAGTTATGTTTGTTTATTAAAATTTTGAGTTCCAAATGTCCTTCCTCCCTCTTCCTTGAGAAGGGAAGCAATTTTATATAGATTATATATGTGAAGCCCTGCAAAATATATTTCTATGTTAGCCATGTTGCAAAAGAAAACACAGGCAAAAACATGATTCAAGAAAAAAAAAGTTTAAAAAATACACTTTGATAAGTATTCAGACTCCATCAGTTCTTTCTCTAGAAGTGGACAGTATTTTTTATCATAAATCCTTCAGAATTGCCTTGGATCATTGTATTGATCAAAATAGCTATGACATACAATACTGCTATTATTTATACAATATTATCCTCTAAGATTCACTTTGCTCACTTCACTTTGCACCAGTTCATATAATCTTTACAGGTTTTCCTTAAACCAATTCTCTTGTCATTTCTTTTAGCATAATAATACTATTATTATTATAGCATAATAATATTTCATAACAATCATATATTATCATCATGTAATCAACTTGTTCAGCCATTCTTCAGTTAATAAATATTTCCTCAATTTCCAACTCTTTGTCACCACAAAAATATTAGTATCAATATTTTTGTACAAATAGGTCCTTTTCCTTTTTGTTTGATCTTTTCAGAGACTTAGTAGTTATAATGCTAGATCAAAGGGTGCACATATTTTTATAGCCTTTTGGCCACAGTATGAATTTGCTCTCCAGAATGGTTGGCTCTATGCAGCCCCGACAGTCTCTCAGTGTTTCAATTTTTCCACATTCCCTCCAATATTTCTCATTTTCTTTTTCTCTTATATTAGCCAATCTGATGGATATGAGGTGGTTCCTCATAGTTTTTTAAAGTTGGCATTTTTCTAATCAATAATTATTCTGTCACTTTCTAATCCAGTTCTGATCCCATTTGTCTGCATAAAATATCCAGAATCTTTTTATTCAAAGACCAACTCAAAATGGCAGCCCTCAGTGGATAAGAATCTAGAAAACAAGTCAACTAGCATTCAATAAAAGTACAGTACCTGGCACATAGAAGGCACTTAATAAAGGCACAAATCTCTTTTGAGTGACAGTAGATCTCCCTGGGCAGCTAAGTAGCAATTTAGATGGAATATTGGGCTTGGCGTCAAGAAGATTCATCTTCCTGAGTTCTAAGCTGGCCTCAGACATTTATTAGCTATGTGATCCTGGATAAGTCACTTAACCCACTTAATCTCAGTTTCCTCATTTGTAAAATAAGCTAGAGAAGGAAATGGCAAACCACCTAGAATCTTCGCCAAGAAAACCCTTAATGGGGTCATGAAGAGGAGAACATGACTGAAAAATGATAAATTTGGAGGAAAGGTACATTCTGGAACAGTCTATATAGTATTGCCAGGCTAAAGTATAAGGTAGTCATAGAACAATAGACATTCTGAATGAGATCATTACCTGTATGGAGTCCCTCCACTATTTGGGTTTTGTGTAGAAACTACTCATTTTTGCCTGCTTGATAACAATAATTAGAGAATTATCAAATTTTCTATATTGTTGCTGCTGTATATCATCTTAACATATATGTGGAAATACTTTTTTTCAAAGAGCCTTTTTTCGTCTGTGTTTTCCTCAATTAAGTGAAATCTTCTGTTTTTTTTTTTTTTTTAAGAACTTGTATTCTCTCTACCTTTCAGTCAGTTGTATGATATTGAAGATGTCATCTGCTATTAGGTCTTTTTACCTTTAATTTCCTTTGTTTTTTTACAATCAACAACCTAGTCCTTCTCTCAAAGTTAATCTGACTCTCATTCTTCTGATATTCTGAAGATTTTTCCAAACTCATTGATATTTCCTGCCATTGTCTGACCCCAGTCACCTGCAGGGCTCTCTCCTCAGACTGAGTCCCAATGCTCCGACTGAAAATGTTTTAAGTATTATCACCTTCTAACCAAGGAATGTCTTAGACATATCCTCTACCCTGAGCCCATAGTCTCATATGCCAATTCAGTTCGTTTCCATAGACATTTATTTATTATTTGTTGTGTTACAGGCATTCTGTAGGTTCCGGGCTAAGAAGATAAACAACAAAAGAAAACAAAACATAAACCCTGTTCTCAAGGAGCTTACCTTTGGTTAAAAGAATTGAAGAAAAAAAGTTATAGAGGTATTAGAAAAGCATAGAAAGAGTTGCACAAAATAATGAAGTTATTAGCAAAACTGAGACAAGATTGTACACAATAACAACAAAATTGTTTTAAGAATGATTTTGCATGAATAAGTCAGTTTGACCATTATAAACACCCACATTAATTATAAAGGGCATATGAAGAAAATCACTATCTAGCCTACAAAGAGCTGATAAATAAAAATATGTATAGAATAATTATATATATATGTACATATATACATATGTACATACCTATTTATGCCTAGTGATAGCCATCACTAGGTTGGGGGGGAGAAAAAAGGAAAGAAAAGAAATTTACATGATAACTTTATTATACATTTTACACATTAAAAGGAATAGCAAGTTGTACATAACAGATTTTCAGTTTCATATGCAATCATCTTTCTTTTAATAATGTGTTACATAAATTTTTGTTTTATTCCATAAATTAAAAATAAATAAATAGATGTTTAATAATGGGGAAATGAGATATATAAATATAAAACAAATATCTTGTAGAACATACAAGAAACAAAAAAGTATAAGATAAAAAAAATCAGATGCTCATAGATTGAGAATAAGGAGGGCACTGAAAAGGTATTGAGCTGAACTCCTTCATCTTACAGAAGAAGAAATTAAGGACCAGATATAGTCAGTGATTTGTCCAAGGTCTCAAAAGCAATAACTTGTTAGGACGTCAACCTAGGTCTTCTGGCCCCAAATGCAGAACCTTTCCCACCAACTTCTCAAGCTTCTACAAAGCTGAAAAGAATCAACATTGACCTTGCAAAGATCTTTTTGTCATTTTCTGGAATTTATGTAGTACGCACTAGAGTTTGCTATTA
Organism: Antechinus flavipes; assembly: GCF_016432865.1. Classification (NCBI taxonomy): domain Eukaryota; kingdom Metazoa; phylum Chordata; class Mammalia; order Dasyuromorphia; family Dasyuridae; genus Antechinus; species Antechinus flavipes. The sequence continues at coordinate 161,474,075 of NC_067402.1, forward strand.
TATCTAAGAAAGTATAGTATTTTGAATAATTTTGTGACTCAAGAAAATCTCTCAAAGGAGAAAGATCATTAACAGTGGCAGAGTGGCTATGTGTTGTCTGTGATGTGAGACTGTTTTCTCCAAAGAGCCAAAGGCTCTTTGCAATGACTAATAGAAAGGTTTTTCTCACTATAGATCTTTGTCTGTTCCAAAAATATGTTTCGTAAAAACAAAAAAATTCTGTAAGATCTCAGATACCTTAATATTTTAAAATTTTATTTTAAATTTAATTAAGAAAGTAGCAAAGAGACTTGACTTATCTTAAAAGTTTCAGTAAGACTTATGGGAATGGGAAAAATACTGCCTTTAAGGGGAGAGAGGGAGGGAGAGAGAGTGTGTGTGTGTGAGAGAAGAGAGAGAGAGAGAGAGAGAGAGAGAGAGAGAGAGAGAGAGAGAGAGAGAGAGAGAGAACACAGACAAAGGGTTGTGCTCACAAACTTGGAGTTTTGGAGACTTTATCGTCCATTCTGAAAATGGATGGCTGGTTTAGCAAATGGAAGTAACCCAGCATTCTCTTTGCAATGGAAGTCATCAATGGTGAAGAACTCTGTTCACTGTCTGTTTCTATCATGGCAAAACAGTTAACTTCTAGGGAGGTCTGTGTGCACAAGCTTGCTAATTAGGGAAATATATTTTCTATATAATCATGGTTATTGAAACTATTCAGCACAGTATAGCTTGTCCACTCCTTGGTGCTCTTGCCTAATGAGAGATAACTGTCATGGACCCATTCTAATTCTTGGATCAGATGTTTGAAAGTACAATAGAAACTATACCTTGAAGAACATTCACTGGCTGTTTTTCTGGACCCTTTTGACAAATATCAAATCTGCTTTTATGAATATGGTATTACATTATCCCAAATACTACATTTCTCCCTTCTACTATCTCTCTCTTTCTGTCTCTCTCTGTTTCTCTCCCTGTCTCTGGCTCTCTGTCTCTATCTTTGTGTCTGTCTCTTTCTCTTTCTGTTTGTGTGTGTCTCTTTCTCTGTCTGCTTCTCTGTCCTTTGTGTGTCTGTCTCTCGACTACTAAATTTTGACTTTAGGACAGAATCAGTATATATATAATGTGTGTGTGTGTGTATTTGAAAATGCAAAGCAATCAATAAATGATCAAAATAATGGTATTGAATTAGTAATTTTCACATATTCATGCTTAAGTGAATTAAGAGTTTAGGCTTTATTATTATACCCTAATAAAGGGTGCTTATTTTAGTAGCTTTTGTGATTAAAGAAAATCTCTCAAAAGACACTGGGTCCTCAAGTCTGGACCTCCAGAGACTATGAGAGTGAATAGCATGTAATAGTCAATAAGTGCTGTTTGATTGATTGACAGGGTACAGGAGACATCTCATTTTAGTGAATGGAATTTCACAAGCTTCAAGTATTCCTCAATTTTATTGTGTCAACTTGCTACACTAATAATTAATCTGGCCCAGAAACAGTCTGGTTCTCCCTAATTTAGTAGAGTTCAGAAAAATCTATACTTTTTTGGAGCCTACAAATATTTTCTGACTCTACAGAAAAGAAAGGACTTTCTAGAGGCATTAGTGAAAAGAGCATTGGAATAGGGAAACTAAAAATTCAGCCACCAATTGTCCTGCTATTCACATGCTTTGTGATCATCAACAAACCACTTGTTGCTGAAACTCATCTGTAAAATGGGGATAATAAAGCTCTTACTGCTAATCTCATAGATATGTCATGATTATCCAATGATAGACTCTCTGATAAATATTTTGCAAGAACAAAGTGTTACATGAACACAGCCTTTTTCCATAGAACCTGGAAGCAACTTTGGGATCATAGACCTAAATCTGAAAGGAACCTCAGAGGCCATCTAGCCCAACCCCCTCAATTTATAGATGAGGAAATAGCCCAGAAAAGCTTTATTTTATCCATGGTCATATGGTAATAAGTATTAGAATATCACCATTACTAGTCACAATGACGGCAAATCTAGACCTGACAACCTTGTGTTTTCTTAAAGATTTTCCCAGGCTTCACCTACTACCCAAGCAGCAGAATATAAATAGCATACTTTAAGCATAGAAAAAGTAAAGGGTTTGGGATTTTAATTTTTTTTTATGATTGTGTATGGGTGAGAGATAGAGGAACAGAGAGATAGAGACAAAGAGAAAGACAGAGAGACAGAGACAGAAATAGACATAGACACAGACAGTGATAGAGACAGAGAGAGATAGAAACAGAGAGAGATAGAGAGATACATAGACAGAGACAGAGACAGAGAGAGAGCAATAGAGAGGCGGAGACAGAGAAAGGGGGGAGAGAGAGAGAGAGAGAGAGAGAGAGAGAGAGAGAGAGAGAGAGAGAGAGAGAAGAGAGTGATTTGAGTTCATTCTCTTCTAACTGCCAGAAAAATCTGAGCAATTGACATGGGATTTTGTTTTTTGTCATGTTTGCCTATTTTTTTGATGGGAGGAGGGTATGAAGGGAATGAGATAGGGAGCAGAAAAGTGTAAGGGATCTAATAATATTCAGAGGAAAAAATTAGTACCCCCACAACTTTCATTTCCTTGTTTCTTACAAGACTATGAGCTTTTCTGTCATCATGTCTAGAACAAGGTCTGATATGTTTTTTCACAAAGAACTATTGATGGTGTATCTGTGTGAATTGCCCTAGCATTGGTCACAGCCAACTTCTGTGGGACCCACTGCCCTCCCTCTACAATACGCTCCTGTGTGTGTAGCCATTTATGAAAGGTCAGAAATGAACTGAGAAATAGGCTTGAGTCAAAAACATGTGGCCCTATAAATATCAGTAGAGACAGACAGTTTATTCCAGTTAACCCCCATTCCTTTTATTTCCCCCAATCTCCCTCTCTCCATTTTACCCTTATTGTGGTTTCCAGCATTTGACCATAGAACCTCAGACTGCAAGGTTGGACTGGAAAGGCTGGGCAGGCAGATCCTGGATGCTTAAGCCCAGTGATTTCTGGCAGACCTGACTCCTCAGTGCTATTGAAGTAGAGATTTTTTCCTTCGCATTTGTTTTGTTTTCTGGCTGCAGAGTCCTGAGTTCCCTAGCCTGAAATGTTCTGTGTTGTCTCAGTGATTTCCGCTGTCCATTAGGACCACCTTTGCTTTGAAACCAGATTGGGTCCATTTGCCCATCCAAGCCTTCTGAGTTGAGGTACATTCAAAGTCGAGGCTTCTGGCTGGGCCTGAGAGACAATCTGGGCTATCATGACTTTGGCAGCCAAACTGGAGGACTTTGAAGTGACACTTGAACACCTGCTCATGGATGTGTTTGTAAGTAGTTAGCAATTTCATATTTAAAATGCAATAGATGTTCCACTGTGGTTCTTTTTTTCTTGAAAAAAATGTATGAATAGCATGTCGATACTCTGATCTTGTTCATGATTCTAACTTGTGTCTGTCATTGTCCAAGTCTTCAGAGGCACGAATTGGTGCTCCATGAGCAACAATGGCTTGGAGATGCTGACTTCTAGGTTGGAACTGGAGAGAATCAGGGATTGAAACATACAGATTCAGAGACAGTATTCTGACTTCAGAGAAAGCCAAAACCTGTCAGTCTATATTAAGTGAGAAGGATAAAATGCATCAGGAGACTCAAAGGAAAAAACTGCTTGAGAAACAAAAGTTATTTTACATTCACTGGATAAACTCAATCTCTATCTATTTAAGGCAACAAGTGTTGCTTCCAGACAAAATGGTTCAAAATAACAAAAGGGGTTCTTTTGCAGGTAGAGCATGTCTGAAAGCCCAGATGACAGAATTCTTTGGCAGAATTCAGCAGCCTCAAGTGTCAGGGACCTTACCATTTTACTAAGAGTTCTCAACAAATAAGTTTTATATTGTAGTATGGTAGAGTATTTTTTCTTTGTTTTTCCTTTGTGTGTATATCTGTGCATTTATGTACTAGCATTTTGTGTTACTTTAATTATTTTTGTATGATAATGTATTTGCAATAAGCACTGTTTTTCCTTACCTCAAAAATGCCTTCAGTCTATAGTATTCTCTTGGAGTTTTATTTCAGTAATGAGTTTGTTAAATTATCACTATTGTTGATATGGGAAACTACAGTCTGTGTGAAAAATGCAGGTGGTAACATAGCAGAGTGATATTCATCTTCCAAGAAACACATAGACCTGGCCAAGGCAAGGGGAATGATTTACATTTTGAATTTAAGCCAGTCTGAATCTCAGCTCTGGAAGGAGATTTGGAGGGATATGTTTTGCTGGATAATGGAGATCCTTTTCAGGAATCTTTTCAGGGAATAGTATATTTTGGCAGCTATATAAGTCTGGGTCTTTTTTTCTTTATTAATTTATAATTTGTCTTTAAGTTGAATCCATGTGTATACTGGCAAGAACTCCTCAATGAACACTCTTAAAGTCATCATTCTTTTTGTGACTGCGGGCACTGATGGTCAGCTGCCTAAATCTCATTCAGCTTTGATAAATATGTTTGAGCTAGGCCCTAAAAAAAGCCTATCTAAAAAGGAGAAGACATTTCCAGGGCATTTAGGGGATAGTATTACCTACTTTGTCAGGAGGGAAAAAAGAGTAGATTGGCCCAAGATGAGATTGGTGAGGGGGAGAAGAGAAATACTTATTCCTTAGTTTTTCATTTAAATTTTTTAATTAAAATTTATTTAACACATACTATATTTATTAGCATAGTTTCAATTTGTAAATTTTCAGACATCTAAATCCTGGTTTCTAAAAATGACTCATAAGGATTCACACAATTGCATAATCAAAACAAAAATGTTCTAAACTTTTTTAAGTAATTGTGACATTTTAGAACACAATAATGTCAAGCTTATAACATTGTTTTTGTTGTTTTAAAAATATTTGCAATTAACTAATTGTTTAATCAAGTAATTCTGACCATTGATAAACTTTTACAATATTTTCCCACTTATTCCAATTAACTTCAAGAAATATTTACTAAGAACATACTTTAAAAAAATTAAAATATCTTTTGTTTTTACAATACTCACATTTCATTTCCCAAAGTATCCCTCCTGACAGTTTCATTATTCTATAAATAATAATAAACTAATATCTTTAGTCCAGTTGCTGCTCTTGGGGTGTGGGTAGGGTAGTTAAAAATAGTAGCACTTTACCATTAGGAAGATGAGAAGTTACAAATAGGGGTGAGGGAAGCAGGGACCTAGCATCATCTGGGGAGATAGGAATTGCACATATTTCTTTTATATCAGATTGCTTGCTGTGTTGGGGTAGGGAGGCAAAATAGCATGAAGTATTGAGGAAAGTATTGGTTTTGGTGATAGAAAGCTGATTTTAGTGTCAGTTCTATTAACTCCATATATGAGCTTGGTCAAATTAATGAACTTCAGGCCTCACTTTTCTCATTTGTAAAATGAAGGGATTGTATTAAATGAAATTTACTCTCTAATTCAGTCTGTCACCTAGTTTTTATTAAGCATTGATGATGTGCCAGGCTCTGAATGGTCTCATTTCATAGATAAGGAAACAGTTTCCAAGAAATACAAATGACTTGCCCAGAATCATTGTTTTTAAGTGTAATAGCCAGGATTCAGTCTCAGGCCTCCTAACACCAATCTGGTGCTCTTTTTTCCTGTATCACAAAGTATTTATAAATCAACCTCCTGTGATCAGCAGCTATTAAGACTTAAGACATCCTCAAAAGGTTCCTTGGAGAGATTTCACTCTTGCATGAAAAAAAGAATAGGTATATTTTGAGTAACTTTAATTGTGCTTTGCACTTTAGAACTTTCAGAACAAAGTCAAGGAATGAAATGAAGTCATGTTATCTATGCAATATGGACTCATAAAAATGAGCCTATGACTAAATAGTGTTTTGCAGTTTACAAAATGTTTTCCTTAAAACAGCCTTTTAAAATAAGTATTGTTCTATACATCAAGAAACTGAAACTCAAGGGGTATGGTGACATCTAAATTTGTGAATATCTGAGCCTAGATTTACTTTGAGAATCTATAATTGGGACTACTGATTATTTTCCCACCCAATGAACTAATAAGTTATTGTAGTGCCATAAAACACACTACTTTTACATTACCTCCATTAAAAGTGTCATTATCCAAAAAATGAAATGAATGGAATATGGACCTCTGTTGTCTCATCTGACCAGAGGCAGCCTGGGAACCTTTCGCTCTTTATCCCTCCATGTGTCATGGCATCTATATCTGCAACTATGAAGCTTAATACAAAGAATTCATTTCCTTCTGCTTCCACTCACTCCTACCTGTAACTGAGGGGAAAAGTGACCCTCAAGGGAAGTATTAAAAGCATTAGATGTTCTTGACACTTACAGAGCCTTCTCTTCTGCACAATTCTGCCTTTGGCTGCCAAAGTGCCCACAGTCTCTCCCACCTGAGTTTAATTGCTTGGGATGAAAATTTGCATCAGATTCCCATTAGCCTCTTTCCCCCCCACCTCCAACACATAATATACTCCTTAGGTTGTCATCCCGCTATCTCAAGAACAGCTGTTGCCATATTGACACTTCCTGTCCTGACTCACAAAGGGCCACTGGAGGGCTTTTGGTGAATCCCATGGTTTCAGCAAGATGAGATAAAAGGGAGACATCAGACAAGACATTTCATAATTAGCTGTCATCATTTCTGGGCTCTCTGGTTACAGTTTACTGAGAGGCCGTGCCAATAAGCTTATGAGTAGAAATGGCACACATGTATCTGGAAAAAAGAAAGAAGTGAGAAAGAGAGAGAGAGAGAGAGAGAGAGAGAGAGAGAGAGAGAGAGAGAGAGAGAGAGAGAGACAAAGAGAGACAGAGAGACATAGAGAGAGACACAGAGAGAGAGAGAGATACAGAGACAGAGAAACAGAGACATAGAGAGAGACAGAGAAACAGAGACAGAGAGAGATACAGAGACAGAGAGAGACAGAGAGAGACAGAGAGATAGAGAGAAAGAAGGAGAGAGATGGAGAGACTGACAGAGAAGAGAGTGAGAGAGACAGAGAAGAGAGAGAAAGAAGAGAGGGGAGAGAGAGGGAGAGGGAGAGAGAGACAGAAAGACAGAGACAGAAACAGAGAGACAGAGAGAGAGCTGTAGAGCAAATATGGCAAAACTAATTGTGGGATCAATAGTTCAGGAATGTAAAGCAATTTTCAGGAACCTTTATTCTCTAAACTACTCTGGTCTGTCAAGATGGCATTATGGAAAAAGAACTGGATTTGTAATCAGAGGAAACAAGTATAAACCCTAGCTTTGCAATTTCCTACCTCCATGGTTTTGGACAGGCAATTTCACCTGTGCTAGTTTCATTATTCTCATTTATAAAACAAAGAGGTTGGATTGTGAGTCTTTAAAGTGTCTTTCAACAATAAAACTTGTGCATTGTAATGGAATGATTGGTGGCTCTGAAGACAAAGAACCTGGATTCAAATGCCCTCATGGATGCTTAGTACTTGCATGACCACAGTCAAGTGATTTAACCTCCCTGGGCTGCTTTCCCAGCAAAATGAAAGGGTGGAAATAGATGGTGTCTGAAATCCCAAAGTCAATGATTCTGTGACAAAGTTAGAATTTATACTTGATCCTTCCAACAAATACAGTTCTTTTCCTACAATATCACCTAGCCAGACAGAGTAGTTTAGAAGAAAAAAAAAAGAGTTCCTGAAACCCAGAAACCTCCAATGGCCCTACAGACTAATGTACAAGCTCCTGGCATTTACCTCCCTCCTTCAAACCTTCTAACACATCTTTCTCATTTTACAAAATCTTATCTTCCTCTCCACCTTAGCTATACACAGATATGGTCATACCTTTAATCTTACATCATCACAAATGGACCACTTTCATATTTGGGAACTCTGAAAATTCCCTTATCTGCCACCAGAACTCTTCCTCTGCTTTGCAATTCTAAATCCTGTTCTTCATCTTTATTCTGACATTCAGTCCTTACTCACTTTAGTTTATTCCCAGGACAACACCTTTATACTAACTATACTTTCCATTCTCCCCCATCTTCATTTCTAGGTGAACCAGTTCAACTCCACATTATTGTCTTTTCTCCAGTCCTTTTCCCCTTAACCTCACTTCTCACCTTGTCCTGCCAAACCTCAGTCTTGTATCATTCCCACCATCTGCATTTCTCCCAACTGAAACCAGAGAAAATCATGAAACCACTGAATGGGTCCTCTACAAAGTTGTCATTCAGTTGTTTTAAGTTGTGTCTGACTGTGACTTCATTTGGAGTTTTCTTGGCAATTTTTTATCATATCCTTCTTCAAATCATTTTACAGATGGGGAAACTGAGGCAAACAGGGTTAAGTGACTTGCTCATGGTCACATAGGTAGTAAGTGTCTGAGGCCAGATTTGAGCTCAGGAAGATGAGTCTTCCTGACTATAAGCCTAGTCTATCCACTGCACATAACGTTTATTAAATGATAGATTGATACTGAATGTTTGTTCAGGACTACCAGCATTATCCTAATATGCCATTCAAAAATTTCAAGGCACAAAAAAAGTTTAAAATGGCAGGGATCTTAGAAGTCACTTAGTTTAATCTCTACCTAAAGCAGGATAAAGGATTTATGCATTCCTACCAAGTGGCCATTAACTTTTACTTAATGCTTCTTTCCATAAGGAATTTGCCACCTTCTAAAGCTACTTTGAGAAAATTTTCATATTTAGAAATAAAGCTGTTTCTCTCTGAATTCCATCTACTGATTCTAATTCTAGAACCAAGCAGAATAAGCCTAATCTCTCTTCCATATGAAAATATTTCTGTTACTTTACTCCAAAAAAATAAGCCAAATATCATACTGCTTTATTCACTAAAAAATTACTTTAGTAAAGTGGTAAAACTTTTAGTAAGACTTTTTTAGAAAATGTTATGTTCAATTTGCTCTTCACTTAAATGTATAATAGAGTTGTAATATAACTTTCAAAATAAATGAGGTCCACATAAAAATATTGTGAAAAGTATATTTCAGTGCATTTAGTTTTCTTTACAAGCCTATGCATTTTAATTTATGCAGTTAAAAATCAATATCCTGAGGAGCACATAGGCTTTAGCATTCTACAAAAGGGATCCATGAAACCAAAATAACTCCTAATTTAGAACAGTGAATATACTCTGAAAAATTAAAGTTCTAGTACAATCCAAGGAAGCCTTCCATTGAAGAGGAAAATTTTATTTCGGTGAATTCAACAAGCAAGCAATCAGTCCAAAAAAGTAAACATTTATTAAATACCCACTAGGTTTGATTAAATGACTACTAAGGTTGATCAATGAACATTTTTATTAAGTTCCGATGATGTTCCAGGTACTCTGCTAAGAGATGGGGATACAAAAAGAACCCAGAGACAGTCCTCACCTTCAAGAAACTTATATAGTCTAATGGAGGACATAACATGTACATAAATATATACAAAGAAAACTATATACAGGATAAATAGGAAACAAAGGCACTAGAGTTAAGAGGAAAAGGCTTTTTGTAAAAGATGAGATTTTAATTGGGATTTAAAGGAAGTCAAGGAGTTCTGAAGATAGTCAGGATGAAAGAAGGAGAGCATTCCAGGCAGGGGACAGCCAGAGAGAATTCCTGGAGTGGAGAGATTGGAGCATGTCAAGGACCTATCATTTGGTTGGTCTTTCTAACCTAAAGTATCAAAGAATTACCTGAGCTTTGGAGATGGAAAATGATTTGCCCATATCTACTCTTAAGTATCAGCCACCCAATCTGAACCCAATTCCTCCTGACCACTGATCTGTGCTCTTTCTTTAGCTTCATAGTCCAGGAAAACAAGAAACATATTAAATGTATTCATTTTCTTAATTGCTTGAGGCTATAAGATTATACTCTAGACTCACTTTAAAACAATTTCAAATCAGGAATATAAAACACCATGAAGTATAAAAAAGTATATGGTACATTTAAAACAGTAAATGTGTTAACACTTCATTAGGCAAGCATTTTTAGGAAAAAGGTTATTTTACATAAAGATTTTTTGGCTGATACTTAACCCTTTGAGTGTTTGAGCTTATATTTGGGAATATATTTAAAATATATTTGGGAAATAATTTTTTCAAAAAGTGCATTAAAACACACTTCCCTATCTGCTTCAATAACATATTAAATAGAATTTAACATCATCTTTATGACCCGAGGTCATTTAAACAGTATTCTTGGGCTATATCCCAAATAATTCTGTAAGACATAGTGAAGGAAGTTTGCCCCCAAGGAATTCCCTGTGAAGACAGAATCACAGATCTCCCTCCTTCCACCAAAATAAAGAGAGATATAAAAACACTGATATCTCTAGCTTTGCTTTTTAAAATTTTATTTCTGGATGGGGTTTTTTTTTAGATGGGTTAGGAGTGATTTTCTATTTCCTCTATCACTCCCAAGCTATTTGTTATCACTGTACCTATTCTCAGAATGGATTATTCAATCTATTAAATGCTCCAATAGCAGCTTCAAGAGGCTGTAACCATGAATATATCTACCACAAGGAAAGGGTTGGGGGAAAAACCCAGATCCTCTGGCAGATCCTCTGAGAGCCTTCTTATTGGACTAAGATGATAACTATTCCCATTTACAACCCTATGAGTATGGATCACTTCTATCCATTCTAAGAGAGATAATTTTGATATTGTGACTCTATCAAATAAATCACATGTAGAGCTATCTATCTCTAGGCCAAATCAACAAGAAGAACTGGACTACATGGCTCAGTCAGAGAAGGATATATTGACTGTCAAATTCACACAATTTTATTCTTGTCTATGTCAGACACAAGAAGCGAGGAATCAGTGAATATCACAAAATGCTGAGTCAAGTTGGGTTCATTTCATTTATTCTTCCCTTGAACCAATCAAATTTTCCCAAATGACCTTTACCCATAGGAAGCCTCTTCATCTTACCAACAGTCCATCGATCAAACATTATGCTCTTACCAAGTGTTAGACATTGTGCTAAGCATCAGGAATATTAAAATGTAGATAATCTTTTTGCCTACAGAGAGCTTACATTCTATCATCCTGTCAATTATAAAAATGAAAAAATAAAAATACTGATAAATTAAATTGATATATATAATCTCATTGCTGGAGATGGCCACATCCATCAGAAATGATCATCATATAGTATTGTTGTTAAAGTATATAATGATCTTCTGGTACTGCTCACTTCACTCAGCATCAGTTCAGATCATGTAGTATTCTTGACAGAGAAATCTAAAGGGAAGGACAGAAAGAAATTATCTGGACAGTGTGCTAAATGCTTTGCAAATACTATCTCTTTGGATCCTCTTACCAATCCTGTAAGGAGGTGCTGTTGCAATCCTTATTTTCCCCAGTTAAGAAAACTGAGGCAGACATAGGCTAAATATTTTACCCAGGGTGACACAGCTAGGATGTCTGAGGCTTCCTTTGAATTCAGGTTCAAACACTAATTCATGACCAGAAGTCTAGGATATTATCCACTGCTCCAAGTATTTCCTTCTAGGGAAAATAAAGGTCTCATGTGTGAGGAAGAACAAATGGGCCAGCATGGGTGGGCCAAAAAATGCATAGAGGAGAGCAATGTTTAAGAAGAATAGTGAGGTTTGATGAGTTTTAAATATAAGAGTTTATAGTTGATCTTAAGGGAAATAGGGAGCCATTGGAAGAGTTTTGGGGGTTATTTTAGTAGGGGTGACGTCAGTAGATATGGACTTTAGGAAAATCACTTTGGCAGCTGTGTAAAGGATCAAATTCTGTTATTTACAACTGAGAAAAGTAGAGGTTAATTGCCCTTTGGGGAAAACTTGTAATGTACCATATGTGCTTTGTTGTGGCTGAACTGACCTGAAGCCTGTTTCAATGGATCTAATTTAATCATTTAATAATAATTCTTAAGTCTTTAGATTGTATTTTCTGCTTCTAAAGGACAAACATTAATTAATTCATCCATGCAACATCTCGGTAAAGAAGAAGCACTCAGTTAAGCTATGAGTCCATTGGGAATAAATACAAATAACAATCTCTGCTTCAGAAAACATATCAGAAATGGATGGTGTTTCCTAAGTGTTAAATTATAGTAACGATTATGACCTCATAGAACTATTTCCGAGTCCCCTGAAGTTCTTTAGAGTTGTGAACTTTCAACTCTTGAGAGATTTGAATTGGACTTTTGTCCCTTTATGCAAATGGGGAAATGAAGATCTTGTCAGGGAGTTAGTGTCAGCCTGAGAGGGGAATGTGGGAACTGTACGTTTATTGTATTCCGACCTGGTGCATAGCAAATGGCATCCAGTGACCATAGAACCTGTTAACTCTCTAGTGATTTGATGTCTTTTACAATCAAGGCTAGACATTCTTCATTAAGTAGGCTGGGAAAATGCCCATGAGTCTAGGCAGAATTATTAGCAGACCCTTCACCCCGTCCCACACCCACATGCTTCTACAAGATACAAAACACATAGATTATCCTATGGGCCCCTGGCCAAATCACCTCCTGACACAAACCAGTCCTAGGCACAGGAGAAAGAGATTTTGCCATGCAGCATCCCTACCCATATCTTCCTGGTGTTCGGAATTACTAATGGAGTATCAGAGGGATCATGTGAAGCTGGATGCCCTATTCATCAGCTAAAGATAACTGTGTCTTAAATTCCTCCTGGGGGTGGGGTTGGAGTGTGGAAATTAGAAGCAGATTTTAAAGTTGATCTTTTGCCACTGAGTTATCTTACCCAAAGACAACCTGAACTTGGAATTTAAGCCTGGGAAAGAACAAAAGTCAACATTACATTGACTCTGTTTCAGAGATATACTATATATCCACGCTAATCCCAGGCAGTCAATACCAAAGATAAGAATATTATTTATTTTATCACTGCTGGCGCAATTACACAGTTTACCCTGTGCTTACCGAACTTCATAAACATGGTAGGTCAATACTAGTTATTAAAATCCATCCACAAGTGATAGCTCATGAAAGAGGGTTTTGTAAAATGGTCTTGAAAGCCCATCTAGAGGCAACCCAGTACAGGGCAACGTATTTCCTGCTTAATTACACAGATGTCCTGGCGGCCTTATTGATTCCTCAGGGTTTGCACATGACATCATTCCTAATAACACATGCAATAAGCTATTACCACAATACAGAACAGCCCATTAACCCATGTTGCAGTCATAAATCGCCTGGCTTAGCCAAACACACGGACAGGGCACTAGAATACTTATCTCTGGAGAATCACACACTAAGGCCAGATGTTGTAGACCATGATGGGAGAGAATTAAAATTGCCCCTATTTATATGAAAAAGAATAGGATCATAGTCTGCAAGCTGGAAGAAATCTTAGAGATCATCTCAGAAATCCAAACTCCTCTTTTTTTTTACAAGGGAGGAAACAAAAGTTTAGTGGTCACCTGATTTGCCAGGCAGAGAATAAGGGTCAGATCTGAGATTTGAACCCAGTCTTTTAAGTCTATGGGCCCTAAGGTCCCTTCTAAATCTGAATCTGTGATCTTATGAGCAAATTTGTCACTCTTTCTATCATGCATTACCACCTGATCCTGGAAAATTCCTCTAGACTGGAGGTTCTCAATCTTTTTTTGTATCATGGACCACTTTGAAAATATCCAGAAGTCCATATACTCCCAAGAATAGTGTTTTAAAATATTTAAAATATAATTCATAGAATTACAAAGGGAATTTAACATATTGAGATAGTTATCAATCAGAAGCCTATACACAACCTAAGAATAGTGTTTTAAAATATCTAAAATATAATTCACAGAATTGCAAAGGGAATTTAACATATTGAGATACTTATCAATCAGAAGTCTATACACTCCCAAAAATAGTGTTTTAAAATATCTAAAAATATCATAGAATTACAAAGGGAATTTAACATATTGAGATAGTTATCAATCAGAAGCCTATACACTTCTAATAATAGTGTTTTAAAATGTTTAAGATATAATCCATAGAATTACAAAGGGAATTCAACATATTGAGATGATTATCAATTCATATTTCTTAAATATGTATGTATTATATGTAGGTGTGTCCACATGTGCATATATACATATATGTGTGTGTGTACACATTTCCAAAATACACACCTTTAGGAGTTAAGAACTTCCACTTTAATCCAAGTTCTTTGTCATCATTCTACTTCTGTAGAAAATTGTGTTTCAAGGTATTCGAGATTCAGTCATCCTACCCATGATAGCACAATTGTCAAGCTATAAATGTCATTGTAGTCACTCTCTGTAAGTTTCTTCTGAAAAGTGATCATTTCAGTCTTCGTATTTGCATCTTCGGTACTTCGCACAATTCCTCGAGTATAATGGAAGCTTAAAAAATGTTTGCTGCCTGAAATAGTAGGTACCATTACAAAAAAACTATGTAATTGCACCACCATCTATAATATTGGTTTCCTAGAATTAGCTTGGTCTATTGAATTTCCTTATTTGATGTTCTTAATGATACAGTCAAAATAGAATGTTCTCCATTAAGTGGAATGGTAGACCAGACAGATTTCTATGATGCTAGACTTAAGGGGAATTTTCAGAAGTATAATGACATTTTCTTCCTAACCCTAGAATAGCACATATAGAACAGGCATGGTATATTATAGGGCACTGGGTACATACCCATATTCCCTTTAGAGCAATCTCATTCAAGTTTAATTTATTCTATATGAGAAAATTATCAAAGTAAAACCCAATAGAGGTTGGATGCTAGAAGAAGTCATTCTAGAGTGATATCAGATAGAATTCACACCATCTTCCTAAAAAAAGTTAGTTTTATTGTAGACAAAGAAATCTGAAAAATCCAATAGCTATATTGCAAAATTTGTGGAAATTGTTTCTGGTTTACGAGATAGTAAGGAAGAAAACACAATGTTGAGAAATGATTGGTTGGTTGGTTGTTGAAAAAATATTTATCAAATGATTACTGTATTTCTAGTACTGATTGAAGCACTAGCAATGCAAATAGATGAGTAAGATCATCTTTGCTCTCAAGGAGATCATATTCTGATACAAAGAGGCAAAATATTTGGATGTTTTAACTACAATTTAAATGGAAATGTTTTTTGGTCCTAAGGGTATAGTTACAAAGTAAATTGGGATATATCTGCTTTGATTCCCTTTCCATTGATACTATTTCATCCATTTCTGATGTTAAACCATTTGACAATACCAAAGACTTTGATAAAGAAAACTTTCTTTTCTGAATCTTAAATTAAACTGTCCATATCAACTGAAGCAATTCCCAGGCTGTGTCCTCCTAGGAGTTACTTTCTGTGATAATGGCTGACAGAGCCTAGACCAAAAGACTGAGGCAGATTGCCAGTCCCAGGGCTCTTGGGCTTGTCCACATAATGGTGGAAATTGGAAGGCAGCTGGTTGTTGCTGTGGAAAGGAAGGTAGGACGAGAGTAATTCCTTCACTAAGTGATGACTACATAGTCTATGCTGTTTGCAGAGCCAGTGGTTTAGGGAAGAGCTTCTTAAACTTTTTCCACTCATGACCCCGTTCCACTGGAGAAATTTTTACACAGCCCCATCTCAAATCTGAGTCAAGGTGTTTCTGGCAGCATTTGTGCAGGGCAGGGCAAAGTGTGCATGTTGTACGTTCAAAGCCAAGGCTGTAGTGAAGTTGTGTACATGATGCACCATGGTCAGACTGCCAGAAACCCCTCGGATTCATTGTGCATTTGATTTTGAATTAATTTTTGGTTATTGTTTTCAGAAATCTTTTACTGTTGCCAAATGTTTGTGACCTCCACATTTAGTTAAATAACCCCACATGAGGAGGTATGTGGCTCACAGCTTTAAAAATTTTGGTTTAAGGGAAACTGCTATTCTCAAAGTTCTTAGGTTCATCTGGGGCATCTCCTTAAAGGTTTAAGTTTTTTTTTTTTGGTCTATAAAAACCTTTAAAGTAACTAAAAACCCTAAAGATGGGTTGCAAAAAAGAAGCATTATTTTTAAAAGGTAGAAGAACATAGAAGAGAGGCCAGAAGAAAACAAAGAGAGATATAGGACAGCTTTGAAAGTTACATGTTCAATTTCTTCTATTCCTAAAAAAGAAAAAAAAATAAACTGTACATAGTAGAGAATTACTATTTCATATATAATCTTCTTTCTGTTGCATTTTATATATGATGATGCTCGTTTTATTTGGTGTTTGTCAAGTCATTTCAAATAAAACAATTTAAATTTAAAATTTTAAAGATCATTCTCAGATAAACTATAGAGTTTTCATGGATTTTGTACATGTTAGAATTTATGATACTGGTGTTTCTTGAGGTCTTCATGCCAAAGGAGAATTTTGCTTTTAGAAACTTTTCATTTGTATGTTTCGCCTAAAAACTGAGGCTAAAAAATGAGCATCATCTGTTCTTGTAATTATACTAAGAAGTGAGAAAATGGCCTGTGGGGTTAGCTGATTTAGAAGAAAATGATGAGAAATGACAGAGATTCCCCCAATTTTCCTCATTTTCCCTTTTTGGATTGTTCACATTTGATTAAAAATAAGTTCTCTCAGTGTTTATGTTTGATTTATCTTTATTCAAGCTATTGAATGAGCTTGCTCACATTTTGCTTATTCCAGGAAATTGAGTGAGAATGCTCATGTTCTAGGGATACCCCTCTTTGCAGAATTATGCTTGCTTCCCAGATGTTTTTTATCCTTTTGACTGACGAAGCTTTTCATCATACCCAGCCTGAATCACTCAATATTACAACCCTGAAGGAATCATCTTGAAGAATAGACTATACTCCTCCACCATTCTCTTCACAAGAATCCTGTCAATTTGGTACTAGTATTTAAAAAACAACCTAGAGAAATGTGTGCTTCAAGATGAGAGAGGGAGTGATTAGTGCTGAATATGGAATTTCAATTATCAGAAATTGATTCATGTCATTTTTACTTCCCTGATTCACATATATTTTGTCTGCCTCTGTCTGTTTCTGTCTCTGCCTCTCTTCCTCTGTGTATGTCTCTCTGTCTCTGTGTGTGTTTGTGTCTCTCTGGGTCTCTCCTTCTCCTTCTCCCTCTCTCTACCTCTACCTCTCTCTCTCACACACACACATAGTTTCCAGCCATTGGGAGTATATAATAAATATCCCAATTGCTATTACAACTGTAGGTAATTTCATGGCATTTTCTCTGTCATTCATTAGTAATTTCATATAAGTTAGTAAAGATTTGGTTTTCATATCATATTTATTCACCATATAATGAGTATAAAACACCATACTAGGAAATATATTACCCAGGTACAACACTAGCTCAAGCTTGTCATCACTTCTTGCCTGGACTTTTGCAATAGCTTACTAATAAACCTGAATCTCAAGACTTTCTCTACTATAATTCATCTTCCACACATCTGCCAAAGTGATTTTCCTGAAGCATCAGACCATTTCAGTCCCTCCTCCCATTCCAAATCACACACTATCCCCATACATACATATATGCTTTCAAGTTTTTTAGGGACTCCAGGATCAAATATAAATAAAGTCTTTTGTGTGATTCTTAAAGTCCTTCACAACATGGCACCTTCTTAACTTTTCAGCTTTCTTATATATAATTTAGTCATATTAGCCTGCTTGCTATTCTTCATACAGGTATTTCATTTTTTTAATCTCCATGCTTTTGCTCTGATTGTCTCCCATATTTAGAATACTCTCCTTCCTCATCTTAACCTCTTTTAATCTCTGGCTTCCTTCAAATCTCAACTCAAAAACACCATCTTGAAAGAGGCTTTTCCCAGTCTTTCTGGCTCCTAACGTCTTCTCTCCTAAGATTACCTCCCCTCAATCCCATATGGATCATATTGGTAACTATTTATCTGTGTGTCGTCTCCTTCATTAGAATGTAAGCTTATTGAGAACAGGTACTGTTTTTGCCTTTCTGTGTAAACCTAACACTTAACACAGTACCTGACACATATTGAACATTTAAGAAATGTGTATTGATTGATTCATTGGTTCTACCTGGAAGTCATCCAGCTTGAGTCTATAGTTCTCTCTCCTATATAGGAGAGTGTTAACATCAATAACATTCTCTCATGTAGGGAAGAAAGAAAGTCTTTTTATTAGCTTCTTTAGAGTCATACCTAGTTAAAATTATTGATCTTTTTTTACTTTCTAGCACTTTTTGACTTCTTTACTCTCAGTGCCACCTGACCCATTCTCCAGATATACTCTCAATTGTTCGACTGCTTGCATCATTATTGGGATTGTTCCTCAAATGGTTCCTAATTCCTCATTTTCAAATTTCTTCTTGTGAGGTCATGTGATTCAAGCCCAGGGGAACATTCATGACAGATAATGTTTTCAGTATTCTCTATTTCATTTTCACTTTTGTACTTAGCAGTTCAATTCTTGGATTTCTACTCCAACCATTCACGTGCCTTTTCTGAATTCCCTACCACCAGATATCTTATGAAGAGAATGGATTTTCTCCATTTTTTCCTCCATTCTTCTATTTTCCCTAGCAGCATATCACCCTTTAAATTTTTACTACAAAACACCACAGAAGAAACATATGGCCATTTGAGCATGGGTGATGATGATATCAGTAATTAAAGTGAAGGATGTCATTATCACAACCAACAGAGGTATTTGTTTGACTGTGGTTTTTAGCAACAATTGGGAGACCTAGGGCTTATTCTTTCTTGGTACCCTCTTCTTATTATTTTTCTTCTTTATTTCTGCATTTGAGTCATTAAATCAGTTATAATTCCTTTGCTATGAATTTGGTCAGCAGACTGCTCTCTAAAATCTACAGCCCTCAGTAATCTGGAAAGAATTCTAGGGCTGAATAGACAAATCTTCCTTGTTGTCCCTAATCTGTTCCTCCCAGAATATTTCTGACCTAGATTAACTACTTTAGAATCCTAGGAAATGCACTCCTGTCTGTTCACTCTTTTGATTCCTATGAGAAAAGATTCTTCCCCATTTAGGCCCTTAAACTATCTCTACTTTTCTCTCAAGTTTTAAGTTCCCACTACCTTTCTTTTCTCTGAAAGTTTCTATACTTTGACCCCTAGAAAGTGTGTTTTAGTTCTAATCCTATCCCTCAGTTTTAGTTGATCTGTCTTAAATAGATACCACCTTTGTGATCTTTCCCAGGGACTTAGGATCCTAGTAGAGCCTTTTCACATCACCACTGCTCCCAGACTAACTTGCTCTCTAATTATGAACTTGTATCCCCATATAGGCCCCCTGCAAATTCCACTGATCATTTTGGGATGAACATTTCCCCTGAAGCCAGCTATAGAACCAACCTCTGGATGTTGAGGCTATCGTTCTGACCTTTCCTTACAGACTATTTGATTTTTGTTAAAATTAAATGCTAGAGTATTTGAAAATATCAAAATATCAATTCCTCCCCACTCATTCCCAACCATTAGGCACAATTGCTGTATATTCCATGTCCACATTTCTTTCTTCTCTCACTTGCTTCAAAGCTCAACCAAGACACTACCTCCAATATGAGGCCATTTCTGAAATCTCCTAGATGTTGGTACCTCCATCACAAAATGTATTCTGAATTTATTTCTTATGTATTTTTGTAAGTACTGTTTCCATCATAGAATATAAACTTTTCCAATGTAGGGATGCTTCATTTTTGTGTCAGGTACATAGTCATTACTTCATAAAAGCTTCTGGATTGATTGAATGATTGCCAAATTATCAACCATTCCAAATGATCAACCAATCCAAATGAATAACCATGGCCAGGGAGGCAGCTAGGGAGTGCTGGGCTTAGAGTCAGACCAAAGTTCAAATCTGGTTTCAGACAATTAGTATATGACTAAACCAAGTTATTTAAACCTGTTTGCCTCAGTTTTCTCATTGGTAGAATGAGTTGGAGAAAGAAATAGTAAACTACTCCAATATCTTTGCCAAGAAAATCCCAAGGGGGTCGGTCAGACACAATTGAAATGATTGAACAATAACAACCAAATCTGTGCTATCATATTTAGTGTATGCTAACACTTCTAAGTAATAGGGGATTGGATATAGTGGAAAATGTATTTAGAGTCAGGAGAACAGGGTTTAAAAATCTAGCTCTGCTTTTTGCAATCTAGGTCACCTTCAACAGCTCACTGAATCTCTCTACGTCTCATTCTCCCCATCTTTTAAATGAGGCGGTTAGATTAGATGAGGCAACTTCCAGCTCTAAATCTATGATACTATGACATACCCAAAATAATGATTCAATTAGGGAAAACTTTACAACATATACAGGGCAATGATAGGAGATATTTTGAACAAGATAAACTTTCTGCATCTCTCCAATGAGATTATGTAAATAGATATCTACTTATATGTCCTGGCCATTGCTGGGAACTATATCTTCCCTAGGCAAAAGAAATCTTACTTTTAGATAGCCTTATTAAGCCAAGATCTGTACCTACAGACACTTAAACCTATATAAGGGTTTCTGTTTGCATTCATAGAATTGGGGAATAGGGGTAGAGAAAGTATGGGGAGTCAGGAATTCAAATCTATGATTTCATATGAGTAAGAAGCTTCTCCTGGTGAAATTGCTCCTCTCTTTCAAGATTCCAATGGTTCCAAAACTTAGAATCAATTTTAGAGAAATGGTCTGAATTTTTATTGTTGTCTTAAATATGTACAAAAACAAATTTTTTTATCCTTTTCACAATCTGGTCCCAACCTAAATTTATTTTTTTAATAATATTTTATTTTTCCAAATAGACACAAAGATAGTTTTCAGTATTCACTTTTGCAAAACCTTGAGTTCCACATTTATATCCCTCTCATGTCTCACGTGCAATACTTCTCTCCTTATTCATCATGTTCTGCAAGAAAAATCAGACATGAGAAAAAACACAAACAAACAAATAACAACAAAAAATGAAAATACTATGCTCTGATCTGAAGTTGACCTTCAAACTTCATATCTCTCTTTTTATCACAAGTGTATTGGCCTTGTTTTGGACCACCACGTTGCTGAAAAGAGCCAAGTCTATCACAGTTGATGATTACATAAAATTGTTGCTGAATACAATTTTCTCTTGGTTCTCCTCATTTCACTTAGCATCAGTTCATGTAAGTCTCTCTTTTCTGAAATCAGCCTGCTTGCCATTTCTTATAAAACAATAATATTCTATTATATTCATATACTATAACTTATTCAGACATTCCCCAACTGATGGGCATCCATTCAGTTTCCAATTCCTACAAAAAGGGATGCTCCAAACATTTTTTGCACATATAGGTCTTTTCCCCCTTTTTACGATCGCTTTGGGATACAGATCCAGTAGAGACATTGCTGGATTAAAAAATATGCACAGTTTGATAGCCCTTTGAGTATAATTCCAAATTGCTTTCTAGAATGGTTAGATCATTTCATGATTCTACCAACAATTCATTAACATCCCAATTTTCTCATATCCCCTCCAACATTTATGATTATCTTTTCCTGTCATTTTAACCAATCAACCCAATTTTTCAGAAATATGCATTACTTCTTTTCATAATCTCTATGGTCCTTTCAACTCATCCTTTTCCCAAGGGTACCATCCCTTGCCCTCTACCTTCCATCTCTCACCCTTTACACAGGTTGTCTCCCATGCCCAGAACATATTCTGTTCAAATGAATCTTATAAAATCCCTAGTTTTTTTCAAAACAACTCCATCCCCATACAATTTCCCCAGCTGTTAGTGCTTCCCCTTCCTCCATATTACCAACTAATTATTTTGTATATACTTGTTTAGTATATGTTTTCTCCTCCAATAGTATTGAGCCTACATAGGCAAGAACTGTCTGATTTTTATCTTTGTACTTAGCATGGTACCTGGTACACAGCTGGTACTTAATAAATGCTTGATTATTCCCTCTGGGAGTATTCCATGTTTTGACAGAACCTAAGAGAATTAGATTACAATCTAATTAAATACAGTCCTCAGTAACTGGACATTATCCCAGATCACTGTTTTTTTTATGTTTTACATGTAGTGACTAGGAACATCCTTTTCATTGAAAGACTCTTGTTTCAGTGTGCTGAAATTATATTTTTCTGATATACAACATTGATGCTTATGTGCTTTCATTTCCAGTATTTTCACCAATATTTTTTTCCAGAAGTCAAAGAAATAAAACATTGGATCTAAGTTAAGGCAGATACTCCAGATCCACTTTGATCAAAATTGCAAAATATGTAAAAAACTTTTCTTTTCTATGCCTCTCTCTCCCATCCTCTTTTGGGCTATTTTTTTCTTACATTTTTGATGTCCCTAGCAACTGTTCAATATATCTGTCCTCAGGCTGTCCCATCCTCTACATTTGGAGTCCTATCTTTCTTATCTTTCCTCCAGGCAATTCCTTTCCTAGATCTTTCCTTCTTCCTTTTCTCCACATTCACAGGTGTCAGTCCCTTATAACCTTGCTTTATGATTTTCCAAGCTAATCTTATAAAAGAATCTGTGCTAATATTCTATTATGTGCTAATGAGTTTATGTGTTATCACTCCTAGATAATAGATTTGCATTTTAACTATAGCTTCTGGAAATACTGTCTAAACCTAAAGTATTGGCCCCATTGAATTAATTTCAAATACATATCACCAAAGGAAAAAAAGAACTGTTGTTGAATAAATAGGTTGACCTTTGAGCACCCTTCAAATCATGGCCTTCAATCTTATCAGGGTGATGGAGTGAAGACATTTTATCATAATCTTAAAAAGTGATATTTATCTCTCTATTTGCTGCTGAGTTGCAATTGTGACATCAGAGTTAACTGCCCCATCAGTGAGCCTTTGTTGAGTTCAAACATATGGGAGTTTGGCCCAGGATAGTTTCCCTCCATTAACATTTATGTTTACATACAATTTAAGCTTAATAAAATTCATATGGTTTTTGTTTCACTAATACTGAGCTCATCAGAGTTCCAGCTTCCAGCCTGAACCATGTATGCCATGAAGCCTGGAGAGGTCCACTATTATCCTAGTGATGACCCATGAGAAACAGGAAGTCCAAATCCTAGGAGCTTTGCTTGAATCAGGGCCAGAATGGTAGACAATGACCCCCACACTGATTTGATCCATTTTCCTATCTCTAACTGGAACAGTCAGGAGACAATATAGAAAAGAAACCATTCACTTAATCGATCACTTGCTTTTGGGAAGATAATACTGAAATTGATATTATCATTGTAGTTTGGAAACTATTGAGAGGCCACCATTTAAAAACAAAGAATATTCAGCTATTTGATTCAAATGGTCAGGTAACATTCCAGATGTGTGATGATGTTGTTTTTTAATTTAATCAAGAGAATAGAGGAAGGAAGGAAGATGTGTAACCTTAAACCATCTTTCCAAAGAAGCTTCATGAGTAAGTTATGTTTAAGAGGCTTCCATCTTTTCCTGCGTCTCCCTGTCTCACTCACTCATTTGCTAACAGCACATATGGAACCAATTACAGACAAAGCCCAATTGTTGTACATTTCCCACACCGAATCTATGCTTTCTTTAACTGCCTCTTAATGTAGGTCTGTGCTGGATACATAAATTTCATTTCACTTTCTTTCTTCCCAGCTTTTTAAAGTGCCTGTTTCCTGATTCATTTTTCATGCAGTTTAAAACTCAAACTCTTTACTCTGACCCCTAGTTAAGTTTTTTGGATAAACACAACTTTCTTTTCCATCCCATCTTTCCCACTCCTTTTTTTCTATCCTCACTTCCCCCTCCCCCTCAAAAAAAAAATGAGCACTGTTCTCTGGGGAATAAATAGAGGGTAGTTCTCAAAACATATGAGTGATATCATGCTAATATGGGATTGAATGAATAATGTGGGATTATTCCAAAGGAAATTTTAGCCTCTTTCATAAAAACTAGAAATGGGAATAGCACATATGAAATTTCTTTTTAAAGAAAAACAGCCTTCCAACTAGAAAAACTTTTACTCTTCTCTTTGTAATCATTCTCTTTGCTGGGAAGAATAAGCATATGGAGGACAGAAAGGGAGACTGGGTAAAGATTTGTTATCATCTGAGCCCCAATGAAGCATAGAATTGCATCTTACATCATAAATACAATGTAATTAAAACAGAAATGGCAACTGTGGTGGATAAGTCTAACTCATAAAACTGTTTCAGGCTCTTGTAAAGTTGGCTATTATTTCTTTGTGTTTACTAGTATACATTAAAGTAAATGCCCAGAAACACAGACATTTAACCAATGGTTTATTTTCAAATTTATAAAATGTTTTTGATTCATATGGGGCAGTGGTACAATTAATGTCTTTTCTCCACCTGCCCCCACCTTGAGATTCACTCTGTCTCTTTCTGACTCTCTCTGCATCTTTCTGTGTTTCTCTACCTCTGTCTTTTCTTCGTCTCTGTCTCTCTCACTTTCTGCTCTCTCTTTTTTTCTCTGCATCTTTCTGTTTCTCTGTCTCTGTCTTTTCTTTTCCTTTCTTTGTCTCTCTCTGTCTTTCTGTGATTCTGTATCCCTCTCTGCATATACATATACAAAATCTTTTAATCGAACATGTACATTTATTAATGGTCCAAAATATATGAAATTTATAACTGAGACATTCATTGGCTCTCCCAAATCCCCAATGTGTTGTGTTTCTCGACTTCAAATATTTTCCCTCTGTCCAGAAGAGAGGGAAATTCCGAATGCAGGATTTAGCATTAATCTCTGCACCAGATGGTGATAGAGTAGATACTCTTTTTAAGGTGAACATGTGATCTACTGTACAGCAAGCAGAGGGGGGTAGGGAATCACGTGATGGCATGTATCATGCCTGATAGGGCTCTGATTAGACAACTGACCTGGTTCCCATCTGTAACTACAAGAAGTGAGGTTGACATTTCAGGACCACTTGCCCCAGAAGCTGAATTCTTCCACTTCTGAGGCATAACAGCCCTGCTGAGCCAAACTGACTGCACAGGGAAAGGCAGAAGAAAGCTAAAGATATGTTACTTAAGACATGTTCTTAGAGTGGCAGGGCTTGGGTTATTTTTTTCCCTCTCTTTCCATTTTTCTCCTCAGACAAGCCACATCTTGACTCATGTGGTCTAAAGTGAAACCCTCTTAGTTACTTGATATTTCAGCAAATCTCCAGGAGACTATCGCTTCTTCTAGAGGAAGCCTCCGTCTCTCTCTTTGCTAGGGGAGCACCCACACATACAGGGTGAGTTGGTGAGCGATGGTAATTCAGGCAGCCGTGGCTCCGAGTGGGTCCCAAAGACTTTTGTTCAAAATACCTTATGGATCTTTGAGAAGACGGAGTGTCGAGAGGGTAAGCAACATTTGTTATTCTCTAAGCAAAGCGCTGCTGAGCTAGAGAGAGAAGATGTTTATTTTAATTGTAACCAACTCCACTATGTTATTAAGTAACGTTTTCCATGAGGAATTAATTACTGGCATTGCATGATCCTATACTGGAATTGAGATTTTTCTTCTCATCTGGGGTAGGGGAAAGTTTGAGACTATTAAAGCTACGGGTGTCGATGGAGGAACAGAAGAAGAGGGAGAAAGATAGAAAGTCAGTACCTCTGGAATGTGTGCATGAAAAATCTGAGTGCTTGTTTAAAAAAAAAAACATACCATTAAGGAATCTAAAAGCCTGTTTCTTGGGACATTGATTGAAAGGTATTCATTAAGGCTGAGAGGCTATACATTTTTTTTCCACGGGATGATTTTGTCCAATTGAGAAAATAGCCAAAGATCAGATGGCAGTTAAGAAACTTTTTGGGGGGAAGGGCTTCAAATGTACAGCTGGTTGATTAAAATCTCTAGATTTTTCAGATAAATTGGTTATGACTTTCAGTGTATGTGTTTCAAATATTCAAGGGTCTCCTTCATAATTGTTCTGTTAATCTCCTGAAAACACATTTGCTTTATGGTAGTCTCTGGAAGAGAAGATCCAACAAAATAATAACGATGATTTGTCCTCGTCTGAGAAAACTTATTTAGGTAATGGAATGCTTGTGGTAGTTAAAACAAAGCTGACTGGAAAGAACTTAAGGTCACACCTGTGGCTATAGCAGGTGATATCTATCCTGCCAAGGTGCGGGACTCTCATAAACACAAAAGGTCCTCTCTTTTATTCCTCACAAACCCTCACTGTCAGCTTGGAGAAGCCAATAGTTCAGATAAATTTGTTATGTAAGCTTGAGTAAGGTAAAAAACACCACAGAAGGCTGTCTTGATGAGTTGCTGACCTGGTATTTAAGATTTAATATTGTTTAGTTGAGGTAACTTTAGTCTCTTTTTTTTTTAACCATATTCCTAATTATTGGTTTGGGGATATTGAAAAAGTATGATTAAGGACTTAGGAAACATGAAATATACTCTGAAATGAGAATCCACAAGAAACATATGATTTTGAACATAGCTTTGTTTCTATCATTCACTCACTTAAAAACATATACCAACTTCTCTACAATCTATGGTGTTTACATTTGAGTTGTTTGTTTTTTTTTTAACATACAATTTTTGTATCAATTCTCCCATCAGCTAACATTTCCTTAGTGCCTATTTTATGTAGTGAGGTTAGGGAGCACAATGGAAAAACACTGAGTCTAGAGTCAGAAAGATTTCACTTCAAAGCTATCCCCAGATATTTAGACCTTGGCTTAAGTAAGGTAAAAAGCATTTAACCTCCATTTGCCTTGGTTTCCTCATTTATAAAAATGAGGATAATATTAGTAACTACCACCTGGAGTTACTGCAAGGATTAGATGAGACAATATTTGCAAAGCACTTAGCACAGTGCCTGCCACATAGTAGGTACTATATACATTCTAATTATCATTATTATAGCATAATATTGTAGTAAAACATTTTCATCATGTTGGTATTAAAGATATACACTTGGAATTTAGCCATGTTTTAAAATGATAATGATTATATTTTGCAGGACAGCATTTGTTTTGTAACATATCAGTCATTTTATAATATGTCCAATATATGTATAGATAGATATGTGTATACGGGGATGCACAGGGCATGTGCATGTTGCATTTGTGTGCATGAAGTGATGGGGACCTCCACTTGTATTTAAAATGATTAGATTTGCCAATCAGACATTTAATATATCCACTTTTATTTTTAATTCATTGTTTTTCAGTTGATTAATCATCAGCAATGGTAAATTACATATATAAAACATGTTTGCTTTTCTTTGTGGGTATATCTGCCAAAGATATAGATTTTTCTTAAACTCGTTTGAATTTTAAAAGTTATATGCCTAAAAGATCTCTGGTCCTTGGAGAAAAGTTTGTACATTGTCATAACACTAGACATCATACTAAACCTCATCGTTTAAAGTGAAGTCAGGAGGAGAGATGAATCATAACTCATTCAAGGTGTAGTCTTGCGTTTATTATGACTCTCCTATCTCACTTCCCACTGTAATGGACAATAAAGGTATATTGGAATGTATGATATCATGTCAATTCCAATTGGACTCAATATTATCTGTAGTTTTGTGAGACTTTTCAGAGTCTAAGTCATATATTTATATAAGAAAAGAACAAGAGAAGAGAAAGATTCTTTAATAATGGGAGACATTTGCCCCTAGAACTATATTCCTATAGGCTTAGCAACATCTCCCTGATTCCCAAGCAAAAAGGCCTTCCAAAATTACATCAGGCACTTAGAGAGTAACAGACATCCAGAGACTGATTTCTACAAATATTTAACTATATAATACTTCACCTATAGAACATCTCTATTTCCAAAAGGTTTACATTTCTATCTCTCCTTTCATTTTAGTCTCAAAATATCCTGGTGAGGGAGATGGAGCAGGTATAATTGTCCAGGAGGAAAACTGATTTATAGACTAATTAAGTCCTTTACTCAAGTCTATTGGCCAAGTCAGAAATAAAGGTACTGGAAGGAAGTTTAGACATCCAGGTAGCTATTCTGATCATTGAAATCGTGTGTAAAAGTCATTGTATCGCTGAAGGGAAACTCTTTATAGCCTGGGGTCAGGAAAACAATGGAGAAGGGAAATATAATCAAATTGGTGCCTGCTTTTAACTCTCATTGATTTTATTAGTGGTTGTCTTTCATTCTGGAAGAGGACCAACAACTTCAGGAAAGTGATGTTATGACTCGCAAGTTAATTAGATTTAAGCAAGTAGGACTATGCAAAATCACCAGCCTTACTCTCTCTCCCAGAGCTATCTGGGTCCAGTGACAAGTTATAAATCAGAATAACTGGAAATGGCCTTGGATGCAGCAAAAGTTCTGGCCTTTTTAAGCTAAAGTCTTTGGCAGATCTCAGTCTGACCTTAGATACTTATTAGCTAGACACACTAGCTGTGTGACTCTAGACAAGTCACTTAACTCCCTTTCAGTTCTTCATCTGCAAAATGAACTGAAGAAGGCAATAACAAACCACTAATATCTCTTCCAAAAAAAAAACAAAAAAATAAATGGGATCACAGGGAATTGGACATGAATGAAAAATGACTTAACCACAACAAATGACACCTTTCAGCTTTAAATCCTCTGATCCTATCACTTTATTAACTTTGTTCTGTAATAATAATTTCCAACTATTGGAAGTTTCCACAAACTAGAGTAATTTACTACACAGTATTATTAGCCATTACTTTTGAAGCATAGCAGATTTCCCATAAGGAAAAGGCTAAAAATCAGATAACAGGAAGCACAGAATTAGTTATATGGTATCTGTTTCTATCTCTACCTCTATCTCTTTTTCTAATTTTACATGTCACTAAAGAAATGATTATTTGCAATATACTGGATATTTCTCTGTCATGAGGCTAGAACAAAGTAAGTATGCTTTCAAAAAAAACTGATTATTCAGTTGTTTGTCATGTCCAACTCTTCTTGACCCCATTTTGTGTTTTCTTGGCAAAGATATTAGAATGGTTTGCCATGTCCTTAATTTAGAGCTGGAATCTAGTCCATCCACTCCAATTTACAGACACTGAGGCTCAGAAAAATAACCCATCATCAATCACATGATTTCACGGAACTACGGAGAGATTTGAATCTTTCATTTGTAATCTAGCACACTTTTCACATGTCTATACTACTTCCATGTAAATTAACAGAAAACTTATAAGGTAGATACAAAATGTATATGTTTATACACATAATGTATGTATATAGGTGTCTATACTAGTATAAATAATCATATATAATATACATATACATGTAAAATATTACAATTCTCATTAAATTTTTAGTCATCAAGTAGAATTTGTCCTTGAAACTACTCTCAGTATGCCATAATCAAATAGTTTGGGAGGAAGAGTAAGAGTAAAAATGATGGCATAAAATGACATATCAATTCTCACGTTTAAACAGTGAAACACCAAAACGAAGTTTGTTCTTCAATGAAGCACATTCATAAAGTACATATCTTTACTCCCATCCTATTTATTTCTAATTTTGATGTGAACTTCGGTTATTGGGGATGAAACAAAGTTTATACATGGAGATCTAGGCACATATATATTGGATAAAGGAGCAAATTGTGGCTGATTCATTAGAAAGCAAAGGGTGAAGATAGCAACCTATGACTCAGTTTCTCCCAGTTATCTGGATAGTTTAGATGAAATATTCAATTTTAGGTGAAAATATTCAGTTATTTGGACATTTTTAGCTGGAATGGGGGGAAGAATAAAAATATAGACTGGCAAAAGAAGTCAAATGGCAAGATGTCACTAGATAAACATTTTCAAAATATTATAATCATCAGCTTTTTGCACCAACACTTTTTAGTATGTTATTCTGGGCTGATGTATTTCCACTCTATTATTTCACAAACCATTACATTATCACAGCAGCTAGGCTGCATAAGTTAAGGATTCAGGAAGCAATGCAGTCTCTACAGGCTGTATGTAACACATTTTTTGAATATATTCATGCAGAGAAAGTGTGAGACTGTATCTTTCCCCCTCAATCCCCAATAAAACAACTTACATACTAAAGCACTGTCTTTAATGGATATTTATTACCATTAAAAGCAGACAGCAAAGACACTATGGAGACAGATCACTATAATCACACATATTATTATCGCAACCTCCTAATACAGCAGAAGGTTTTGTTCTTTCTAAAAATACATCTCTTTTAGAGAAGAAAGAATTTGTAGCCTCTGATATGGAATTTCCCTAGTTCACAGGCCAAATTTAAGAGCAGTTTTCTTATGATATTGATTAATTGTTGGAAGTCGGAGTGAAACCTTTTTTCTTTCAATTATTGTTTAGACTTTCTTCAAGTTAAACAGGACAATTATTTTATATAAAAACATTAATTCTAATCATTATAGCATTTAAAGTATATAAAGCTTTAAGCAAGATATTTTACCTAGAATGGCCTCTGTGACCAAGTAATAATATTCTCATAATCATTGAATGTCTTTGTGTGGGTAAGTTGTTGAGTTGGGAAACCCTGCTATAGTAGAGTTGAAAAAGGATTGGAATAATGAATGTGTTGCTTTGGGGGAGAATTTTGGTGATAACATTTAATTACAGCTTGAAAAAGAAATGGAATCATAATGTGCATCAGTGGAAGAAGTTGCCACACAGAGATTCATCAAAGATCCACATATTTTCAAAGCTAATCTGACAACCAAATCTATTTTATTGAATGTATTTTGCCTTTTTTTTTTTTTTTTTTTTTTTTTTTGCTAATTCTGGAAGACTTCAAATATTTAAATAAGCAATCAGTTTTGCAACACCACACTTGTGAAAAGACTAGTCAATGTCATGTGACAACTCTGCTTTTTACTGATTCCGATATGCAAGAAGGAAATCCCTCTAGATAATAAAAATTTATACATTCTGCCAGAATTTGTCATTATCTTGAAGTTGCAAGCACAGGTGTTCTCAAAATTCTATGTTTTTCTCATTTTCAACAAATAATAAAAATTAAATTCCTGCTCAGGAAACAAGGGTGAGGATTATTGGGATAATTATAGTGATACTACCTACCTCACTAGATTGTTGTCAGGAAGGTAATTTGTAAATCTAAAAATGCTATATAAGTGAGAGCTACTTATTGTTATTATGCTAATAATAATAACAATGTTAATAAGACATTATTATTAACTTCTTGTAGTTCAAGAAAACCTCTCCAATTCAGGGACTGTTAGGTTATTGATGCTAGATACCAGTTTCAACTGTGGTAGTTTTTCTATTGACATATATGACTTAAGTGATATATGGCACTATTTAAACTAGATACAATTTTAGGTACAGATATTACTATGTAAGGTATTCTAACAATGAAATTTACATTTGTTATTTTTCCTTGAGATATTATTACAAATCTTCTGACCAATTACAAAGTCAGGCTTGAGAATCATTGTTCAACTCTCCCCTTCTCCGTGTACCAAACTTCTAAAATTAAGATGTATTGTACAACTAGATGAGAGGAATTTAATTCTTCTGCTTTCCTTCTCCTGAAACTTCCGACTTTTTAAAAAAAATGAATTAACTCAAAGGCACAGGATAAGTTTTCTCATTTACTCCAAAATGAGATTTCTTTTTTGGTGGAGTAGCAGAAGACAAACGGGTAAATCAAGCATATTGGTATTGAGATCCTTAGGATATCTAAATGTCTCTAAATAGATATAATGCTGGACCTGAAACTCAAAAACCCTTATTTTTCCAAGTTCAGATATTTAATAGCTGTGTGACCTTGGGCAAATCACCTTATCCTGTTTGCTTCAGTTCCTCAACTGTAAAATGAGCTGGAAAAGGAAATGATAAACCATTTCTATATCTTTGCCAATTCCAAATGAAGTCACAAAGAATCAGACGTCTCAAAGTAAAAAGAAGCCTAGGTATTGCTATTATAATTACCCAAATGCTTTCTAGGAAGGTCAGTTGGGAAAACAATCATAATGGAAACAATAGTGGCTCTTTAGTTCTCCTTAGTGAGTAGGAGTTTAAACACAGAAATAAGGTTGAGGGTGGGAAGAACCCCTGGTGAAGCCAGTCCCACTTTCAAAATGCCAAAAATGGAAGCTGATTAATAACAGTACCCATATACCATATAGATCGATATAATGTCTAGCTCAAGAAAGAAACTTGCTCATTGTAGATCAATAATAGACTTGCATGACTATTGTTCATGCTGAATTATAGTTATAGTTATAGAGGAACTGTATAGTTATAGAGGAACTCACCTTCTATAGACTATTAGCTCTGTAATGGCAGGAACTGTTTTATTTCATCTTTCCATCTTCCTTGGTGTCAAACTTATGCACTTTCTATAATAAGCCTTTAAAGTTTATGAAAGATGAATATCAAAAATAAATAATTTTTAAAATGATAAACCTACATATCTGTGTGTAAAATCACTTCAGGGTTTGTTTCAATCTATACAATTAAAGGTCAGCTTATTTTCAAAAAAGGAAAAAAAAGATTGGGGGAAAAACCCTTTTTCTCATTCATATACTGTTAGGGCACTTCCTATGACGTGTTTTGAAAACATGTCTCATTCACTCTTCCCCTTACCTGTAAGTGCTCTCCCTCCTGGTGAAAACAGCCTATGGAATATAATGAGAATCTCTGCATGCAGAGTAGATAATCTTGAATCAAATCCATTATAGCTTTTCAAGCAAATCAGAGAGAGTAGCATACTGAGGTCTGAAAACAGAAATCTGTACTAGGATCCAAATGCCATTATGATTTTCTGGGGAATTCATGAAAATTGATGAAATTGAAGTTATTCCCTTGACTATCTCAAGGGCATTCATGGAATGAATTTAATTGAACCTGTACTCAGATAGACAAATACTTGGATCATCATGAGGCAATTGGCTCATACCCAGTATAGCTCTTTCACCATTTCAGGCAAGCTGACAAATTAAAATAGACATATCAGAAGAGCAAAGGGAAGTGGTTATAAGGAGTTTTTTTTTTTCCACTTTGTTAATTAGATCAGGAAGAATAATTGCACAGGAAATCAGAAAATATAGTCAACTCGAAATAAATCTGCATTTTTTTTTGCCAGCCATTTGGATGTTTAGGAGGGAAATGGGGACACTAGTTCAGATCACATGTTCTTCTCCATCTGACGATCTGGTTGGTGTCGTATGGAACTCTCTAGGAACATGCAAAAGAGGATATTAAAAGTTATAGAGGCATCACAAGGAAATAAAATTAAGAGCAAAAAGCAATTTTCTCCACTAGTGATTCACTAGTTTGGCTTAATTATTCTCTCTCCTATTATTCTCTTTTCAAAAGTAAATATAATATTTAAATACTTTAATGGATTTGTGATTTCACTGATGTGATTGGTACCTCCAAATATACAGATCGCACCTCATCCATTATCTTTTCAGCCTACTAAATTCTGTCTCTTTCCTCCCACAAGCCCTCCATAACAGATCTATCTAGTGTTCCCCTTGTTCTTTTAAAATGAATGACTACTAATAGAGTTATCTGGCCCATCTATCAATTATTACTCATTTTTACCACATGACCAGAATTTTTGGGATTGTTGTCCCCCAATCATACATTTATCTAGTAATATCTTTTACTTGTATTATTTCTCTTAAATAGTTTCTACTGGCAATGTGTTTCTTGTACACAAACTCACTATCTACCGTCATTTTGGATGACCATCAATTTTAATTCTCCAAAAACTTTGCTAATAATAAGAACAGCTCGCATTTATGTTGTACTTTAAATACATGCAATCTTTTTTTTTCTTTCAAGATAACCCTTTGAAATACATAATAAAAGGATGATTTAAATCTATTTTACAGAGGAGAAAAGTCAAGTTCTAACAGGTTTAGTAATTTATTTGGGTTTTTTGTTATTGAGTCATTCCAACTGTGTCTGACTTAGTGCCCTCACTTGGGGTGTCCTTGGCAAAAAACTGGAGCGGTTTGCAATTTCCTTCTTCTGGACTAAATCGAAAGCTTCCTAACTCCATGCCCAGTGACTAATAAACTTAAGTCTGCCTCAACCCTGCTTCTAGAAATATTCACACTTAAACACAACCTTAGTGGGAATTAGTTTATCAGAGTGAGAATAATGAATGCCAGTGTTTAGATGTCAAAAATGAGTGGTATAGAGGAGAACGACTGGAGAAAAACAAATTTTGCCTATTTACAACTTTTTACCTAGAGTCATTCCTAGTAGAGCCCAAGTCTGGGGAGAACTAGAGGGTGACAGGGGGAACCACTAAATATTCCTCTTTAGAAGTACAGTTGCTTTTTAATTTCATATAGGCCCTATTTAAATCTGCCATTTATGAAAGAATAATTTTAAACAAAACTACTTTATAGTTAGAAGATGAGAAGGGGAGAGTAATTTTTTTAAAGGGATAATATAAGATCAGTAGCTAAAACCAAGGTTCTCTCATGCCCTTCAGTAAATGAAGATTAAAAAAAAGTTTTCTTCTCTTTATATTGTCTCATTTCCTTTTTAAAAATTTATTTACTTTTTTCTGGTTATTCATGTACATTAATTTTTAATATACTTTTTTATAAATCAGAACTAAATGGAAAAACTACAAGAGAATTAAAAAAAAGAAAAAAGAAAGTGAACATAGCATGTGTTGATTTACATTCAGTCTCCACAGTTCTTTCTTTGGATACAGATGGCATTTTCTAGCCTTTGATTTCTGAACCGCTGAGAACTGTCTTTCATAGTTCATCATCGCACAATCTTGTTGTTACTGTGTACAATGTGTTCTTGGTTCTGTTTGTTTCACTTGGTATCAGTTCATATAAATCTTTTCAGGCCTTACTAAAATCAGCTTGTTCATCATTTTTTATAGAACAATAAAATTCCTTTCTCTTCATGTACTACAATTTGTTCAGCTATTATCCAATTGAAGGGGATGTATTCATCTTCTAATTCCTTGCCACCACAAAAATCGCTGCTACAAACATTTTTGCACATGTGGGATGTTTTCCTTCCTTTATGATTTTCTTGGAATACAGACCTTCATTTCTAACTAAATAAAAAACTCACCCTCTCAGTGCCTCATTCAAGCAAAACAAATAATATCATTAGTTTTTAATCTGAACCCTCCTAAGAATAGCTAAAGGAAATGTTGGATTATTTAGAAGGAAAATAAAAAGGATAGTGTGTTAGTCACATGCTTCGGTTTTGTAACCCAGCTGAGTCCTATAGTATATTTAGAAAGTATAATTTTGGGTTGTGTGGGCACTGAAATGAGCAAGTCCTAATTTGAGACCTCAGTTGGGGAGCTGACACCCATTCTTTAAGAAGCAAATAGCTTTGTATTCAACTCAAAGGAACCATTTCTATTTTGTTTTAACACAGGTTCTCTTTCATTGTATCTTACTGAAGTTCTGGTAGAAAAATAGAAAAGGGTAATTTTTTTTTAATCCCTGATGATTTGACATATATGAATAATTGGTAGTGAATGAAACTCTGGACTCGGAATCAAGATGATAGAAGTTCAAATCCCACCTCAGACACTTAGTAGCTATATGGACTTGGACAAGTAATTTATTTGTTTTGTGCCTCAATTTCCCCATTTTTAAGATGAGAAAATTAAACCCTGTGGTCTCTAAGATCCCTTGTAATCCTAAATCTATGATCCTATTATGTGGGGGCATTTAGGCATAGCCCTACTGTGTATAGATTCTGCTTTCAAAGAAATTTCTGTCCTCTACTTGCCTAATTATAGCATACTTAATCTTCCTTGATAATTACTAATTATGCGATTTTGGACAAAACACTAAACCTTCATTTCTTTATCTGAAAAATAAGGTTATTACTTATAAGACATACCTCAAAGAGCTGTTGGATGAGTAGAATACAAGCTCATCAAGGGCAGGGACTATTTCATCTCTGTCTTTGTAACCCTACTGCCTTGCACGGGACCTGATTTGTAGGAGGGGGTTAATAAACAAACACTTCTTGATTGAGCAAATGTGCACAAAGAACTTTGTAAACAATTAAGTAATATATAAATGTCATCATTACTATTATTATAATTTTCTTCTCCTTTCTCTGGGCATTTTCCTTGTATACAGAAGATATATCTGGCCCATGAAATTCAAGGCAATCTCAAGGAAAATGAAAAAGAATCAAGTTTTATGAGCTTCTCACGTCACTCTGCAATCTTGTTTCCTAAATTATCCTCTCTAGTTACCATGGCTTGAATCAGTGACTCAAGCAAATGCATTTCGTCTAATAACACTGATTCATTGTGGCTGAATCAGGAGACCTCGGGGGCCTTAATAATAATTTACATTTATACAGCCCTTTAGAATTTACCAAGTATCCTGCAATAACTCTGGCATGCTACCCACCTCTTGACAGAGTGGTGATAGACTCATGATGTAGAACAAGATGTATGTTTTTGGACATGACCAAAGCAGGAATTTGTTTTACTTAACTGTACATATTTGTACAAGGTCTTTTCCTCCCTTTGCCCCTATGGAATGGAGAAAAAAATTAATTTAAAAAAACCTCTAAAAACACAACCCTTAGCCAAGTTAGGTCTCAGAAGGGTTAAATTGCTTACCCAGCCTCTCACCTTTGTAATTGGCAGAACCAAAGTTCCTAATTTCACTCCTGGCTTTTTCTACTGCATCTCATTTCCTCTGACCCAGATGATGTGAAAGCAGGAGCTGGCCCTATTTAAATCTGTAGTGTATGAAAGAATAACTAGCCTGCAGAACTTCTGCATTTATATATCAAATTCCATACCAGACATCCCGATTTCTCTTCATTTCTAGCATAAAGTTTCACTAAAATAAGTATACTCTGGTCCCATCCATGAAATACTGGGCCAGCTAGTCCAATGATTACCTCAGTATTCTCACAAGTTGCTTTGACTATCTGAGATATGGACTGAGAATGGTGTAAGCACATTTGCAGTATTCTTTTGGAATAATTTTGCAAAGGTCAAAGACAGTTCTCTGATTCTGATAACCACAAATTAAAAACTGGGTCCAATTGCTGTTTTGCTCTGCTCCTTGAGAAGCAAGATAGTCTAGTAAAAAGAAACCTAGACCGAATTCAGGAGAGATTCTAATGTTTGCCTGTGTGATCTTGGCTAAGTCACTTAAGTCAGAGCCACTATTTTTTCCTCTGTAAAATGTGGGTGATATTATTTGCTTTACAGATTTTTTTTGGTGAAAATGCTTTGTAAACTTTAAGTTTCTGCATGAATGTTCATTATACGATCTCACTCGAGGACCAAATCCATCAGTTAGCTTCTATGTTTATCTCTCCCACTCTTACTTCATCCCTTCCATTAAGACACAAATGGATTGTCGTGCCCAAGTCTATACTTTGTATCCTGCCAGGAAGATAGATGTCTATCACTTTCTCTTCTGCTTTTATTTGCTTTTCTATGGACAATCAGCACAATAGAAATAGTTTCAGTTGAGAGAAACAAGGGGGAAAAAGAACAAAATACTTCCCTTTACTCCCCTTGGTGAAACTTATTGTTCCAGCAGGTGTACCCAAGATGATTCAAAGGCAATATAAGGCGTAGGAATACCACTCTTCAAATAAGGAATTTATCCCACCGGGGAATGAATTCAAATGGAATATTGGTCCTGAAAGAGCAGTGGCACTCTATTTCATCCTATTATTTATCTGTGGCTTAAAGGAACTATCAGTAACAATGGCTTGGGGGAGTAGAGGAAGTAAATCTTAACAAAGAACAGTCACTGGAGAATGTATCTTAGATGAGATCTTCTTAGCTAAAAGTCAAAAGATACACATTCCAATTCTGCATCTTCAAGATTGATGCATACCTTGGACATCCCTAGGGATACTGTGAAGAATCCAGACTTAATGGCAGAGAAGAGAATAAAGGAGGGAATTCTCCTGCTCTTCAGGTCTTGCCAAAAATGTTAAATGTCTCTTCTTCAAATGTCTCCTCTCTCCTTTTTTTCCCTCTCCACACTGAACATTGCTGTAACTCTTCCACCAGTGTACTTTAATGTAAATGACAAAATAAGCAAACATTAATTTCCCTAGGAAGGAGATGTGGCTTTAGGCAATGGGGTCATTGCCAAGAATAGTAAATACAAAGAATATTAATTTAAGAGAACCAAAAGATTTATTTGGACAGTTTCAGAATAATTAGTAAATTAGAGAGAGACTAGTTCAGAAATTGAATCCATATCTGGCCTACACTTGGAAACACATCTGAGTGCCTAACTCAATAGGCATTTTGATCCAAAGCCATCATACTGCCATCTTGTTTTTTTTTTTTTCTTTTTAGCCAATCAACAAATATTTGTTAAGTACCTATTACATGTCAGTTTTTTCATCTGTAAAATGGGGGTAACGGTTGGACCTGAGATGAAATCCCTAGAGTTTATTTAGTAAGGGATATGGGGAGATATTATCCTCCTGAACCTTTACTTCTAAATAAATAATCCTAGTTTCTTCAACTAATGGTCATGTGGTATGTTCCCTAACCATTTAGAAGGCCCTTCTGTGGACACCATTCACCTTCCCAACGGCTTTCCTAAAATATGGTACCCAGAAATGAGCATAATATTCCAGATTTTGTCTGAACAGGAAAAAGAGCAGCAATACTATCACCTCCAGGGTCCTGTATCTTCTGTCTTTCTTCACATAGACTTAAATCATAGGCACTTTTTGTCCACCATGACATATCCTTGATGCATATTGACTTTGCAGTTCACAGAAACCCCAAGATCTTTTTTCACCAGAGTGGTATCAAACTATGACTCTAGCCATTAATACACCTGGCCACTTGATCATCTTCATAATCCTTTCATAACTCTGAGGTAATCAACTGTGAATAGTTGTGAATCTTCTTTTTCTTCATTTAAGACAAATGGATATTCCAACTCTGTTCTTTCCTATAATCTTTTTATTCATTTCATTGTCACCAAAATTCTTTACCTTCATTTTCTTCTATTTTTCTTTGTTCAAACCCATCAGATTTTTAAATTCTTTTTAAAGTAAAAGGACTTTTTGATCTGCCTACTGAGTGATCCTTCTTATTTATAAAACTTTCATAATATATGAGGACTTAAAGCTTGGACCTAGGTCAGAGGATTTAGATTGTAGATGAACACTTAGAGATTATTTAGACTCTTAAAAGTCTAATTTAAGAGTTCTTAAACTTTTCTGAGGTGTGGATCTCAATTAGCACATCTGGTAAAGACTGTGATTCCTTCTCAGAAAAATGCTTCTAAATGAATAAACTACATAGAATTACAAAAGAAGACAACTATCAAAATATATTTTTGAAA
The DNA here is from genome assembly GCF_016432865.1 of Antechinus flavipes. Classification (NCBI taxonomy): domain Eukaryota; kingdom Metazoa; phylum Chordata; class Mammalia; order Dasyuromorphia; family Dasyuridae; genus Antechinus; species Antechinus flavipes. The sequence continues at coordinate 161,513,299 of NC_067402.1, forward strand.
AGTTGACAGTCCCCAGGGTAAGAACCACTTCATTAGAGATTATTTTCTAATCTAACCCCTTCATTTTACACATGAGAAAATTACAGCCCCATGAGATAAAATGATTTACCTGACAACCTAAGTAGCTGAGTCATCATTCAAACCCAGGTAATTTTATGCCAAATCCTGAGCTGTTTCCATTGACATATATTTGTTATCATTGTATTTGAACTTAAGCATTGCCCAGTCAGGGATTCAACCATTTTCACTGATTCAAGATTGTGCAGTTTTATCTACTTAAACCTGGTCTTTTCTCCATGAACATCAAATCTAACTTTTAAAACATTTGATCATTTTTATCTCTTAGGTTAAGAACTCTTGAGCTAAAATAAAGTGCTCTGTTTACTGATAAAAAAAGGGACATTTTTCAGAATAAATCAGAACTGTAATTTTTACTTTTCAGAGCCTTACATCCAAAGTAGCAGAACTGATGATACAATTTTTATTTTGTTTTACTGACTTAAGGATTTTTATTGTCCATCTGCCATGACTATTTTGACATGAATCCACAGAAAGGTATTTATGCTCTAACTTTCAATGAAGAAGAAATGTGAACTTGAATTTTGGACTTTAACTTGATAGGCTAAGTAGAAATTAAGCTAAATGGTGATGGTAATTTCTATCCCACAATTGTCCCCAGAAATTTAATTAGTGTATAGGAAATTATTCTGCCCAGGTATTAGTGGGAAAATTAATATGTTTATTTTTCAATCCAGTAAACATTTATTCAGTGCCTGCTATGTATCAGGGACTGTGTATCTGTGTATCAGGGATACAAATTAGAAAAAAAGATCCCTGTCCTCATGTAGCTTACAATCAGCCCACAAAAAGAAGTTTTAAAAGGGAGGGATGGACACAAGAAGGAATCTATCTAATGAAAGGAGCATGGTGGGAGAGAAAAAAGTGTTATAGAAGAGGAAGTCCACCACAGCCCTCTCCCTTCTCTGAGTATCGTGTTCTGGAGATCCAAAGCCAGAAGAGTTATTGATGGAGAATGGAATTATTTGGAACCTTGTGAGTCTTATATAAAGAAATGCTTTGGGTCTTCCCTGTAGCTCTCCAATCAGAAGGAAAAAGCAACTGAGTATGAGTTGAGAAGGGACTGAGTGTCAAAGTCTGAGTTACTTGCTTGGGGATGAGATTTCAAGTGAAATTCATTTATCCTTGGAAGTGGGGAGGATGTCATAATGTGCCTCGGAAAATCAAAGACAAGCTGAGCTGTTGATGGAAAGTGGAATATTTATTCTGGCTGCAGTTAGAAGTAAATATTCTTTTATCAAAATTAAATTGATGTTAGATAGTTAAATGGAACTGGAGTGTTATAAGGACATATAAGTTATAAAAAGGGAAGAACACTGGGATCTCTAATGGCAACAGAGACAACCCCAAACTTATCAGGATACTGAAAAACTTCAGAGAAGTAGAATGTAACAGACCTGTCTCACAGACAGTGGAGTCAGTCAGTCCATGTTACTTTTATATACTTGTATCCATCCATGCTTTCTCCCACATAGATTATGAGCTCCTAGAGAGGTGGAACTGGAGTTTTTTCTTTATATATTAGTGTTTAATAAAGTGACTGACACGTAGTAGGTGTTTAATAAATGTTTGTTTGCTGACTAACAGAAAGGAGTTGAACAATGAGATTTTCAAATAAAGGAAAAGCAGAGATTGGCCAAGCTATAATTTTCCTGACTTTCCTGTTCATTCTCAGGATCATTCCTTTCTTAAGTATTCAAAAACACCTGTCAAGAAATATTTTTTCTACAACATCTGTCAGAAGTTAAAGAACCCTGAGCTAGGATTGAATTCTTCACAATTGTAGAATTTGAGGTGTACTTAGTTTGGAATCTAGTTTCAATTTATCACCTATCTAGTTCTGGGAACCATAAAGATGTCTTGGTAAGGATTTGAGGTCTTACATAAATCCTAATTGTCTAATGGAAAAGTTCTGAGACTCAAGCAAAGTAGAATGTGAAGGAAACCATGTGCTCTGATCAAAGATTGCCTCTGAGCTACAGGTGAAGAGAATCTTTAATTCCCCTGTTTGTTTCATGCAGTTAATGAATTTGCTGAAACAACAAATAGGTTAGAGACACCATTCTTCAGCCTGTTTAGAATTAACATTTCTAATGTTTAAGAGATCACAAATCTGCTTGTTTTGTCATGGTTATACATGATACTCTTAAGAACATAAACTAGAGAGAACCATTCAAGTCTTTGAGCCACAGCTGATTATGATTGTTTTTGCCTCGCAATGATCTGATTATTTACTTGTTCTTTTCCTTCACAGCTGTGACCTAGTTAATTTTAAGTAGGAAGCAAACCCTGAAATCATTAGAACCTCTGCTTGGCCTGAAAACCTTGCTCTGTTAAATTTTAGGATATTCTCCTTCATAACAGGAAGTGAAGTTGCGGAGAAAACGAACACATTGGAATTCTTTGAACACTGAGATAAAGAACAGCAAATGCTATTTTTCCCCCTTTCCTTGTGGTCAGGGATGGGGAGGGGGAGGGTGTTGTAAAAGAGAAGTGGGATAGGCAACAAAGTGACCAAAAAAATGAGTCATCAATTTCTAAATAGAGAATAAAAATCTTTTTTGTTAGTTGTGGAATTTCACATCATGAACATCTTGATCTCCCATCTGTAGGGACAATGAAGCCAGTGATGATTCAGTGTCCTGGTCTGGCAGTTTCCTGCCTCCCTTTCAGAGAAAAAACAATTCTAATACTACCTCCCTAAAAAACTGATTTCATTTTGGAATGAAATCTAAGTGGCCAGGGTTCTGATTTTAAACTTAATGAGTGAATCTGCATAGTCTGCTCCCTTGAGAATATGTTATTGGGGGGAAAAAATCCAACATATTTTGTTTGATGTTATCTTTTAACCATAATATTCTTTCTAAGATTAGGAATTCCTAGTGTGGAAATTTCCTCCAATAATGGAGTACTACAACCAGTATTTTATAGTCTTGGATTGTGGATTGGAAGGGTCAATGAGAAATTAAATGATTCGCTGGTGACAGGATGATGTATGAGAGAGGCAGGATTGACATACATCTCACTCTTTCTGACTCCAAAGATGAGACTCTTGATAATATGGACTCTTGATATGGACTCTTGATAAATTGGGTGTTATGATACGATAATTATCTAAACATAGGACACACATTTTATTTATTTATTTATTGTTCAAGTATATCACCTTCCCCAGAAATGCAAGTTTCCAGAATTCAGTTTATTTCTCTCTCAGTTAGAAACCCACAGGATAGGTAATTATCCTCTGGGAGACACAGAAATTTAGATTTAAAATGGACTTTATTATTTTTTTTTAATTTTATGCAGTATGTGTACAATCGTTTCAAACATATTTCTACATTAGTCATGCTGTGAAAGAAAACTAAAGCAAAAGGAAAGAAAAACACAAGAAAGAAAAAGCAAACAAAAAATCAGGTGAAAATAACATGCTTCGATCTATATTCAATGTTCACAGTTCTTTCTTTGCATGGCATTTTCCATTCCACGTCTATTGAAATTGTCTTGGGTCACTGTGTTGCTGAGAAGAGCTAAGTCTATACAGTTGATCATCACACCATCTTGCTGTTATTCTATACACTATGGAATACTCTATATTCTATAGAATATTTTATACAATATTCTCTTAGTTCTGCTCACTTCACTCAGTATCAGCTCATGTAAGTTTTTCCAGGTTTTTCTCATCATTTCATAAAGATAAATAATATTCCATTACATTCATAAGTTTTAATTTATTCAGCTATTCCCCACTTGTTGGGCACCCGCTCAATTAGAATGTACTTTAAACATTATCCAATGCATATCTGAATGGGAACTATGTGTATGATATCACCATCAAGTGATCCTCCTGCCTCTGCCTGAAGACTTTTAGTTAAGGATAACTTACAACCTCTTTAGTCAGACCATTAATTTTTGGTACTCAATATTAGGAAATTTTTCTTCCATCCTTGCAACTCCTGCTTGTTCTTTGCAACCCCTAAGATATAATAATAATAACTATTTATTAGTATTATTTACTTTTAATATTGCATGTTAAGTTTTAATAGTAATATAAAATTGATATTTTCTTGCATCCCTTTCAACCTTTTCTTGAACTTTTGGAATCTCTAAAAAAGACCACAAATATGAATTTTATTTATTACTTAATTATTAATTGGATAAGTATTTAAATAATTTTTTATCATTTATACAAATAGAGCTTTAAAAATTCCAGGCAAAACATAGTCCCACCCCAAAAAAAACCACAGTAGTATCAAAAAGTAAGTTTTGGGAAGGAGGATTCTAGGCAGAAAGCAGACTTCAGGAAGATCAATTTGAAAGGTAATAATAGTGATAATCATACAATTCCTTCTTAATTGTTATACCTCCTATTGGATATAAGGGACAGCAACTATGCCCTATCAGAAGAAAACAGAGCTCATTTGTACTTTATTCTGTAAGACCAATATCAGTCATCTGGGACTTGCAGTTTCTTTAGTGTGAGTACTCCTTGCACCCACAGAGAATGTAACCCCCCAATAACTCAAAAGCATCGTTCCCGTGGCCAACTTCACGACCTGCCTAAAGTTAGCTAAACTGATCCTTGGCCAACTGGCATATGGTCAGTCTATCTCAAGATCCAAGTTAAAATGCTTTCTAGTTTGCTAAGATGGGACCAGGGTTACTGTGAGGTTCTAAGAAATGTCAAGCACTTTCCAAATCTAAAAGCACTAAATAAATGCCAGGTGGTGATGGTAACAGTGTCAGCCTACAGTCACCAGGCTCCAAGTCTGGAGATGCTTTCATCCCTTGAGCCTCCTACTGCCCTCCTGCTGAGTTCAAACAAGGTTTGTAGAACAATACAGAGCTGTGCTGGTAAATGTTTAACGATCAGGGTATGTGGTGGGAGGATGGAGAAAGTATGCACATGACTGCACAAATACATACACACACATTCTTAAGGTTAAAAATCTTAATTAATTAATAAATCTGCTTTATTAGCAATTACATTCAGATGATCAATACAGCAACAATCAAGCCCTGATTTGTAGCTATTGCCAATTTGAAGCTGAATCCCACATACTCCTTGGAACTGGTAAAATGGAAAGAACATTGTGGAGACATTAAATCCTACCTTTGATACTTACCCCTGAGCTTGAATAAGTTCCTTAAACTCCCTGGGACTCAGCTTTTTCTTCTGTAAAAGGGTTGGATAAATGACTTCTGAGGTGTCTTCTAATTCTAGACCTATGATCCTATGATCATTTAGTAGTTACATCATTGATGTCAATTCAAATTGAAAGAACATGGTGACTCAGAAAACCACAACTTTAACATTACCTATGTAATGTAAAATAAATTTTATTTTTAATGTATGCATTAAAAGAAGAATTTCCATAGCATAATATAATTTTAAGAATTATTATTTTTAAGTTGCATAGGAAACAGCAGATCTGTTTTGTACAATTAGCTATTCCTTTTAAATATATAAAACATATAATAAATGTATATAATACTAAATAATAATATCATGTAAAAGTTGATATATAATATAAATCCATCATGTTAAATAATAATAAATATTACAAAATGAATATAAATGTAAAGTTATTTTTTTCTGTCTCCAATTACATTTTCATCTTGTTCTGACTTTACTAGGGAGTTTTGCCTTGTGTAGCCAGGAATTAAGGTTGGATATTCTCTAAATAAAGGCAGCAACCCTTTACAAATACTGGAGCTGTTTGCTTATGACTGTGGGTTAGCTTTAAGGAACTTAGGCTCACCTCAATGCCACAATGAACCATACAATTAAACTTCATTGAAAGCTAGACCTCATTTGCCCCAATTTAATTTTTCTTTATTTGTCTTCCTCACACCAAGGCATGACTTTGACATGAAGGGTATATAATGTCCTCTTATGTAATTGGCAGGTAAATTTCACTAGATATCATCCCTGAGAGGAAAAAATAGCTCATATTACTGACCCCAAAGGAAGAATTTTGAAAATCCACCTGGTCTCCAATCTCTCTGTCAGCTTCATTTCTCAGCTACCTCATGGGTAGCTCACTTTTCTCTATTGGGAGTACAAAACCAGTCTTGTGATAGGGAACAATGGTGTGACCCTTGATACTTAATTCTGAGTCATGGGGGACAGCAAAGCCTTATTCATTGTTAGTGAGTTAATTAGCAAGGAGGCAAGTGCCTTTTAAGTAAGATGAAGGTATTATTTTAATTGTCCTGAGAGTAAGAGAAGATATAAAATCTGAAACTTTTCTCCATTGTTGAATATTAATTTTTGTCTGCTTCTGCATCTAGAAGATTTCCTCTCTGGTCTAAGTTTATATAATAAAGAAAAATAGTTATTGAGTATTTTTATGGTAAATCAGATAAGAAGGGAAATTTAATTTTCTTTGTAGATTGTTAGATTCTTTCACAGCCTTAAGTGGATTCATTTAGAGTTTTTGTTAAAATGTAGACTGTGTCCATTTTTTTCAGTCACTTGTTTCCAAGGCTCCTATTACTGTTTCTCTTGACTTCAAAATTGCTTTAGTTCAGAGAAAAGTGAAGTTGAGATAGCAACCCTTTACAAATACTGGGAACTTAATGAGTCTTGAGTTTAGTAAGCAACTCTTGAGTATAACATTTGATCATTTTCAAAATTTGGCAGAAGATAAGAAAGATCCAGTAGATCAATCAATAATCATTTATTAAAGATCTATCATGTAAATAAATATATAAATATATATATATAATTACATATAAATAATAAAAAGTTTTATTTATATATATGTATGTGTGTATATATATGATAAGCCATTCTATTAGGAGCTACCTTCCTCTCTGCCTATTCATTGTCTGTTCCAACCAAATGCTCATACTTATTTTCACCTATAAGTGCTAGATTCCATACATAGCATTAGCTCATGTCCTTGTAGCAAGTATATGAGTATTTATTGATTGTGTCAGAGAATTGCTTTAAATATTCAAGGTTTTCTTTGCACTGATGCATGTTCATTTCAATGTGCTTTGTCTTATCCCTTAAGGTTCTATCAATCTGTGTCATCCCCATTGTCCACTAGAGTCCTCCTGCTTCTTGTCTGTCTCTTTGACTTCTGATTGCTTGCTGGAGTATTTCTGGATGTCTTCATTTTTGCTTGCCTACTAAAATGTAATGCTTTTTCCTGATCGTGAATTATTTTATATTTCTACGTTTCCAATTGCAAGCCTACTATTTAAGAACATCTGGCCTGGACCCCAATGTACTTCTCCAGCCTAACTCTTGGTTGGAATAAGTATGGTTTACCCATAATCCTCAAAGACACCTATGGTGTTTAAATAGTTTAAATAGAATACCCAAGTACACACATAAAATCTCAAATAAAAATTACATATGATTTTTTTCCAAGTGAACTCCTTTTGATGAAGCCCAGGCCAAATTTTTAATCAGCTTGTTATAAAATAGAAAAAAATGGAAAAACTGTTCTTACAAAGACATGGCTTTTAGTAATTTAAAAAAATTTTTTACTACCTCTCTTAATTTTGCCTTGGGTGGGAAAGGAAGGTTGAAGGAGAGAGAGATGTAAAAATGAGAGGCACTATCTTTTCTAATAAAAAATCACAGAAAGTGATTAAAGTGCTGAAACAGAAACTTGAACCTTACTTTGCATGATCATTTTAGGGATGAGGTAATTGGTAAGTGCCTGAGTAGAATTTGAACACAGAGTTTTCTTGACTCTAAGTCCATCCTTTACACCACAGTTTGTCAATTTTTTTCAGTAGTCCCAATCTCTTTCTAAAACTTCAGATAAAAAGAGCACAACAATATCAACATTATATAACTTAATTCACATAAAGCAAATGCAGCACCCTGAAAAGAAACAAACATGGTAGATGGTACCATGATGTTGACCAATAAGGAGGAATTCAGAAAAAAAAAAGTGTATTTAAAATCATTGATTTGGCCTGAAGATATTTATTTTGATGTTCCTGATTTCTTTTAGGTTGTGAGCATGTGGGTGGGCGAGTGTTTATTTTTGTAGCTGAAGTAATTGGTATAATGAGATCACTTTTATGGCCATTGGATCAGCTTGGGTAATAGTTGTAGACCTTTGGGGAGTATTTCTAAACATAGATCTTGGCCTGCTGCTCTGACAATTACTCCAGAGGGCAATTCCTACTTCTCCTCATACTTTCCCAGGGACCTAAAATATTTTTATGTACCGGACCAGCAGGATTTTATTTTCATCATACTGTATTCTCCAAAAGATGAAAGTGATGATTTAATTCCCCTCTCCTTTTTGTTTTTGTCATCATGTCTCTTGAATTCTCTCATCCAGAAATGATGATGACTCTTTGGGTGTCACGTCTGGATGCTATCCAGACTCAAATATGAGATTTAGTGTGTTGAGGTCAGTGTGAAGGGTCTCAAGCTTTTAAAAGATTGTTCTAGTCCAAGTTTTGCCAAATAAACACTCACTGAATGACAAAATCATGCTATTCCCAGGATCCTAAAAATGACATTCGTAAAGAGAAGACATTTTAACTTTTCACAAAGCTTGGTGCTTTTCTTGCTCTAGCATAATGCAGACTGAGGTTCCATGGGGGAGGGATAAGGAAGGGAAATTTGCTTCCTCTATTCCATCTGCATCATAGACTGCTTCTGTACAGGAAGTCTTAAAAACTTTGGATAGCAATAGTCTTTTGATCAAAATAAGAAGGTCAGTTCTGGCCTTCTGGTATTTACAATGGACCATTCTAGGCCTGATATCCACTTCCAACTTGCCTAAGGAAAGGCTTATGCTTCAGAAATACTATTAGGAAGATGAAATAAAATAATAAAATTTTAGGGACTATCTCTTTTCAAAAGACAAAGTTTCATATCCTGGCACTCTGGAGTTCACCAAATATTCAATGGAAGTTTGAAAACAATAGAAAAAATTAAGAACTAAATGTGCAGTGAATTTAAATCCAGATTTGGGTTCTGTATAAGATATAAGTTCTATATAACCAACAGCATTTGGTTAACAATTTCTTGAGGGACTTAACGCCTTTTCTTCTAACTGGTTATGAATTGCTCTGTTTTTCTGGAGGCTTTTGAACAATACTAGGGAGCTCTTCTCTCTTAACTCTTCCAAGGCCCCATAATCAGCCTTGAACCAGAGCCCTATTGATTAACTTTCAAGTTAAACTGTCTTGACTTTGGACTGTAGTAAGTTTAGATTTAAATTGTGAAGTGATTTCCTTTTACCTTTAGAACTCAACCACAATAAAAAAAGGAAATTCATCTCAGAGGATTTTTTTAAAAATAGAATCTATTTATGTATTCGAGTAGCACCCTTTGGCCTATCAGCAGAGCGTGGGAGTTCTGTAGTCAATGTTATGCCTGACATTTTCTAAAATAGATGGCAGGAAATAATAACTGAATAATTACAAGGAGCTCAGATTATGTTTCTGAATATAATTTCCTATTGCTCTATGTGTGTGTATTTATGTAATATATCTGCATATTTCCCAGGGTTGGATACTATTATTTCTGTTTATACATTCTACAAAGAGATAATAATTGCAAGATATGTCATTTTCAACTTAGAACTTTTCAAAGTCTTTTCAAGGCAGTAATTAAATCTTAAAACATCCTCAGACCCAAGACAGAGACATTTAGAACTTCTTTACAAAAACAGTGAACTGGGGACCTAAAACAGGAACAAGAAGCACATATTAGAAGAAAGGTAAATGGACTGGAATAAAGGAAAATGAGGTGAATAATTATCTAAAAACCATTCCCTCCCAGCTAGCTACACACTTGCCTAATATGAAAATATGAAAATACTACCGCTGAGTATTTTCCATAAGACAAAATCAAAATGGTATAATGATCAAGTTAGATCTACTTTGCTTTCAGATCTTCTCATTCAATCACACTTCCAGCCCTGTAAGACACAGCCATTGACTCTTTTTCTACATAAGAAAATAACCCATTTGAAGCTTGTGATAATTGTGGATGACTCATTCTGGTGAACACATATAAAGAGAAGTAGAGATGTGTTGGGGGTAGAGGGTTAACATCCCATGACTATTTAATGTTTTATCTCTTTCCCTTTTTCAGAGGATCAGAAATTTGCTATTCCAATAATAATCCTGAATTGCTACTTTTCTTAATTCCAAAAACTGTTTTTTTAGCTTCTCTTTCTATTCATATAGCTAAGAAACTATGGGTTTTTTATTTCTAGTACAGTGTAGAGAATCAATTCTTAAAATGTTTTTATCTCAAAACCCCCTTTACACTCTTAAAAATTAAAGGGTTTTCCTTTATGTGGATTGTCTATTGATATTTGCCACATGATAAATTAAAATTTATAAATTTTTAAAATATCTGTTTTTAAGTAACAATGCATCCATTATATGATCATGTAACACATTTATAAAAAATAACTTTTCCAAAATAAAAAAATAGTGAGAGAAATGGCATTATTTTCCATATTTTTGTAAAACTCTTTAATGTCTCACTTAATAGAAGACAGCTGAATTTTCATATATATTTCTGCATTCAATCTGTTGAGATATGTTGTTTCAGTTGAAGTTTATAAAGAAAAGCTGGTCTCATACAGAGATGTAATTAGAAAAGCGAATTGTATTTTAATAAATATATAATGTCGTTGGATTATTACAAAAATTGTTTGGACCTAATGGACCCCTTGAAAAAGTCTGAGAGACTCTCAGAGGCCCACAACATATTTGGAAAAGGTTTAATGTAAAAAAAAGACTACTGGATTTGGAATCAGAAGATAGATTCAAAGTTTGAATCTAACAATACCTGTGTGATCATCTGCAAGTTGCTTCCCCCCACTTTGAGCCTCAGTTTCTTCATCTGCGAATTGCCCGAGTTGAATATTATGATTTCTAAAGCCCTTTCTGCACCTAAATCTGTAAATCTATTTCTCTGTATAGCCTTTCAGACCATATAGGGGATGTTTAAGGAGTTAACTGATTGACTCACTTTTTGTGTTCTTGGGTTTCAATGAGAAAAATCTTTCAGTATCAGTCATTAGACAACAGTCTCCTTGAAGAAAAGGGATTTACCTCCAACATCTGTGTGACATTTTATTGATTAGCGCAAGTTCTGTCTCTTGGTTGCCTTGGTTTGTTCCTTTCATGTTCTATCCTTCAACTTCTAAATAGTGAGATGGCTTACAAAATTTGATTTTCCAAGTGTAATGAGTAAAAGATGGAAAGAGTAAGTTATTTTCAATTCAAAATGTGTTTGAGTAAGGAGACATAGATACCAAGTTACTGTTGTGTCCCAAGAGCACTGGACTTAGAGTAAGAAGCCCATACTCCTTTTCCTAAGTCAAGAATTTTATAGCTTGGACACAACTCTTTATAACAGGTATGCAGAGAGAACATGGGTTTACATTAATTTCAGGTGTTAGGTGAATAGAATAAACAATTGGTAATGGGAGCTAGTGCTAGTTTGCTCAGCCCATAATTTATATGCTTATTCTTAACAAGTGCTTAACTAGCAAGTTATTTAATCTCTGTTTGCATCAGTTTCCTCAAATGTAAAATGGAGAAAATAATAACACCTAATCCTTAGGGTTACTGTGAGAATTGAATGAGATATTTGTAAAGTACTTAGTACAGTAGCTACTTGATAAATACCTTTTTCTTTCATTCCTACTTTCCATCCTTTCTTCTTCCACCTCTTCCCTCTATTCTCATCCTTCCTTCTTTCCTTCTTCCTTCTTTATCAGGTCACAGAGATTAAATAAAATAAAACTTGTGAAATGTGTGGAAAATTAGAAAGCTCTCTGCAAGTATACACACATATCCTGATCAAGCAGCTCTCCCTTAAGCCACCCTATGAAAATCTGTCTCAGGAAATCACCAATCTATGGATCTGTAACAGAGGAAGGAATTCAGCAGTTCCTGGAGAATAGGGCAGTGTCTTTGGGATGGATGTAAAACTACTTTTACCATATCCATGGGAACATGTCAGATTTCCAGAAATATAATGAGAGAGGACTCCTCTTAGGAACTTCAAATTTAAGACTACACAAAGAATCCCTTTAGAGAGCTTTCCCATTCTGCAAAAGTCATGCAGATTCCAACTGAGTTTGAACCAGCTCTTTTGTCCCCAGAAATAAATGCATTTTGTATTGAGTCAAATTTTTTTTAAAGTTTGAGGCACCTTTAGACGTAAAGGGATTTCCAAGTAGCTGTCCCAGTCTATCAGTTAAATATATATATTGAAATTGGCTTTTTTGAAAATAGTTTTATTTAATCAATAGAGTGAAACATCTTTAGCAACTTCCCTATCTGTCCCATAATTACATGCTTTCCAGTAGGAATCTGGTTCATAGCCAAAATTCTCTAGAGCATGTGTGGAATGAGCTCAGGGCACACATGTAGTAGCTAATTGTACTATATCATTTATTTGTTTCTCCTTGAAAATACCAAAGCAGTTAACTAATGTTAGTGAATCAGTCTTTTTCCACATTGAGTCTATTTGGGGGGAAGGGCAGAGGGGAGGTTAGTTTGTTGTCTTATGTTTTTGGTTTTGTTTTTGCTTTAGCAAAAGCTAAAAAATGTATGAAGGTAATCCTTGAGAAATAAAATAACAAAATTAGATAACAATTTTTTATATCTATTTTTCTTTTTAAAACTAAAGTGAATCCACAAGGGGTTTCAAGGAGCCAGAATAATATATACTGCTGAGGCCCTGCATGGTTTTAGCCTTGGGCTAGTTTTATTAGCTAAATGATATAACTCTCTAAAATGTGTTTTGTGGGGGAAATAACATTTATCTCTTAATTAAATCATGTAGAAGAATATAGAAAGCATAAAAACATCATAAGAAGGAAAAATATGTTAGTTGAAGGGATGCTGTTTTAAAATCATATTCATGATTTCATAATAGCATATTAGGATCATTGATCTAAAGTGGAACAGATCTTGGAGATCATGTAGTCCATTCATCTCATTTTATAGATGAGTAAATTTGGGGTAATGAGGTAGAACCATGGATAGGGTACTTGAATCAAGAAGATTCATCTTCCTGAGTTCGAATTTGGCTTCAGACATTTATTAGTTATATGACCCTGTACAAGTCACTAAACCTGTTTGTCTCCATTTACTTATCTGTAAAATCAGCTAGAGAAGGAAATGGCAAATCACTCCAGTGTCTTTGCCAAGAAAACCCAAAATGGGGTTTTGAAGTAGACAAGGCTGAAAATTTTGAACAACAAAACTGAGATCCAGGGAAACTGAATTGTCCAAAATTACATAGTTAACAAAAGCCCCAAAGTGGCATTTGAATGTGGTGCTTTTTTATTCAGAGACAGTTTTTTCCCTATATTCCCTTTATTCAAGATCATGAAATGACATTAATATGATAGCACCTATTCTTGAAAAACTTGTATGAAATCTGAGGCCCAAAGATAGAGCAAAGTATGTGCAGACAGCTAAATTATGTCTCATAACTTGATGGGGCATTTAAATACTATATTCAAAATGAGTACATGAAGAAACAATTATAACATTACTTCTTTTTTTCAGGATATGGTTTATTGTTCATTTTGGTTTTGGGGCAGATCCCCCTTTTATATCCCAAGAAAATAGGTAGCCCACTGGCAGAATCAATGGATTTTTTTTTTTTACTGCTACATATTGTGGGATAAAGTTTCCATTCCCCATAGATCAAAGTTCTAACATATAGGACTTGGATGAAGCACTTCTGAAGTTTGGTGAAACCATATAAAATGACCTGTAATTGTAATCACAAACAGCTACCACATGCTTTGTATGGCAGAGCCAAGAGTTTTACTGAGTTTTCTTTCATGGATACATGGATGTGTCCTATATAGAACTATTCTGTTCTTTTAAATAATGAAAAAACTTGTCTGAAAACAATATTGGAATTAGAAATGATGGTCTATAATGCCTTCCCCACCTTTTAGTCACCTTCTGCTTAAGCTTTGAGCTTTACTCTTTCAATAACATTTCTTTGAGTTCATTCCATACTAACCCAAACTTGCAAAATATCCAAAGAATATACTTCTGTTTTTGCTAAATCACACATGGTGCTTCCTGAGGCTAAAAACTGGGAGGGAGACTGGTTTTCTCATAATTTAAACATTATTTTTTGATGCCAAAACAGCCTTAGGTTCCTGAATTTGAAAGGGTTAAGTAAAGACGTGGAATGTCTTGGGAATGTTGGCAGAGAGAGACAGCAGTGTTTTTTTTTTCTTTCTTCCCCTCTGCTTTTTCCCCTTGGATAGAATCCCAGCACTTTGAAAATTTAGTGATGGCTTAGGATTTTAGCTCTTTTCTGGGTTCTTCTGTGGTCAACTGAGAAGTCAGCATCAGTCTTCTACAAGGAAGGGATGTGTGGCTATCTGCTTACCAGAAGAGGGTATTTTCACCTTGTCCCTGGTAATTCCCAGGAGTAGAGGAAAAGCATCTTTATTTGAGAAGTCATTCCATAACTCCTGAGGGAAAACACTCCCTGAAGATTAGTGGTAGTAGGGAGGAGAGGGTTAAAGGTTAAGGAAGAAGGAGTGAAGTTTATTTTGGCTTTCTTTCTTTCTTTTTTTTTAATAAAACATTGTGACATTTGAACCTTGTGGTTCTAAGAAATCCAGGCAATTGGTTTGTTGCTGGGGACCAGAGAGAGGTACAATTGGGCACACAGCTGGCATGGCTGCTGTACTCTTTAGTTTTGAAGACCTTTTATATAGCTGGGACAGTCTAGTGTGGAACCTGACTGCCCGGGCACTAAGGACCTGCAGAGCTGGAAACCTTCGAGTCTTGCAACTGATGTTGAGACCATGGTGCATCTCCAGGGCTGTTTACCAGGTGGGATTTGTCTATTTTCTAAAACTTCTTCTGAACATCAAGAGATTGGAGGAGGTTGGAGAGAGACAGAGGTGAGGGGGGGAGGTTGATGAGGAGGAGAGACAGACAGACAGAGACAGAGAGAAAAGAAATGAGAGTGAGTGAGAGGGCTGAGGAGGAGGAAGAGAGAAAGATAGAGAGGCAGAGAGGGAAAGACAGACAGACAGAGACAAAGAGAAAAGTAATGAGAGTGAGAAAGTAAGGGGATTTGGAGGGAAGAGAAAGAGACATAGAGAAAGACAGAAACAGAGACAGAGACAAAGATACAGAGAGGGATAGAGACAGAGAGAGAGAGAGACAATAAAAAAGACAATAGAGAGAGACAGAGAGAAAAGGAATGAGAGTGAGAGAGTAAGGGAGTTGAACCAAAGACAGAGATAGAGAGAGACAGAGAAAAGGAGAGTGAAAGAGAGTGAGGGAACTGAGGGAGAGAAAGAAACAGAGAGAGACAGAGAGAGACAGAGATGGAGAGAAAAGTAGTAAGAGTGAAAAAGTGAGGAGGTTAAGGGAAAGAGAAAAAAAGAGAGAGACAAACAAAAATTCTGTGCTGCTTATATGTACTGTTATGACAAAAGGGTCATTACTTTGTAATGTGCTAGGTGGTATCTAAATAAAATGGAATAATGAATAGAGAGTTGGTCTTGGAGCCAAATCTGGCTTCTCACAATAAGTCACTTAATTAAATTCTAGGATTTTATGTAACCCTCCAAGGAAACTTAGAAAGAAGGTTCCAAGCTGCATCAATAAAGATAGTTCCCTCACTGGAGAGTTCTTTGAATCAATGAAGTCATAGGCTCAACCCTTATCCTTAGGTGATGATGGATAAAGCAAAACAAATGAGGGGAGCTTGTTGATATATTTTTGAGTCATTAGAACAAGAGGCAGGATTGATGAGTCCTGAATATGGGGAAGGTTCTTCCTCCCTCTCATTTAAAAAGTTACTTTTGAAAATGGACATTTAAGTTTTGTGCTTTACCCACTTCATCTATGAAAAGAAAAGGGGAAAGGAAACTTCATTAACCCAGGAGTTTTTACTTAAAAACCTTACTTTCTTATTCCAGAGATAGATATATCATCAGCTGAGAGAAACTTAGATGAAGAATTATTGTACTCCTTTTGTGTCATGGACACCTTGTGAAGTAAAATCTATCTATCTATTTTTTTGCTGAGGCAGTTGGGGTTGTAACTCACCCAAGGACACACAGTTTAAGTATTAAGTATCTGAGGCGAAATTTGAGCTAAAACACCTAGGAATACAAAGGAGACCAACTATACTGAAATACAACTGTCAAAAATTTTTAAACAATTTTACAAATAGCACAAGGTTTTCCAAAACCCTTGTCTTAGAACTTCTTAGTTCTGATTGAATTCAGCTTTATCTGACAAACTGGGGAAGGGGAGCAGGTTCAGTGCCTCTGGTTCTGAGGTATGTGTTTCATTTACGGTTCCACCATTCATGGTGGAATGCCTAACCTTCTTCCATTAAAGAATCTCAAATGGCTTTGGATCTCTCTCTTTATGAGCTGGATTGCCTCATTTTTTTTGGAACCAAACAGGCTGCTTGTCCTTTGTATCTTTAAGCTCAATGTATTTCTACGCCAAATCCCTTAATTAACAGTAAGGCTAAATAATTCTCTCTTTCTCCCAGTAGTTCCCCACTGGATGTTTGGCTTTGCATTGAAGGGACGGCTCCAGAGTCTTACGCAAGACAATCTGCATTTGGCTTTGCCTCCATATCTCTCTTGCCTTTATAGTGATGTATGGGCTTCCTCCCTAGGAGTATTCCACAGAGGAAAAACTACTGTTGGTCCCTCTGCTGCTGCTTTTTTAGCTGCTAATTAGAAGGATGCAGTGGCAAGCCAATGTGGAGGTAATAAAAATGGCCTCTGACAATGGCTGTGCCATGGGGCTGAGCTTGCCCTCCTCGGGATTTATTGATCCTTTCACTTAGAGGTAGATTCAGATTTACGGCTGAGCACTGGGGCGTTTGCCAAGTTGCCCTTTGGGGAATTTGTGCATTTGGGACAACAGTCTTTCCATGCCCATGATGGGAAATTTAGTGGACCTGGATTTACTTTTCCTGGGAAAGTGACGTCTCCTCCCTCCTTCATCTATAAAATGACCTCTGAATTCCCTTCCATTTCTAAATAAATTTAGGATCTAGAAGCCTATGATATTTCTTCTCTGTATCTTCTTCCCTTTGTGTAGATTATAGAATTCTGGGTCTTCTGATTGATCCAGAATGGTACCAGATAGCTACATGTCAAGAGACTCTTTTTGAGCCTTTCATTATTCCAATTAGTAAATACATATTAAGCAATCACTATGTGCAAGACATTATGTTATAAATATGCTTTTCCCCCCTCATGCTGGGAAGTCTTTGAATAGAAACCGTGGACCTTAATGTCCTTTTTAGTTCTTGTTTCTGCTAATGAAGTTATGATATATTACTCCTATATCTGGCTCTGTGACTTGCTAGTATTTTTATTCTTTATAAGAACTTCTTTACCAGGCATTCCCCCCATGAGGAAGGGACAGCAGAGTCCAGAGGAGGAAAATGGTTCATTAGGAAGAACACTGGTTATAATCAAAAGGGCTGGATTTGAATGTTACCTCTGATGCTTACTTTCTCTATAATCATGGGCAAGTCACTTTACCCACCTTAAACCCAGTCTTCTCATATTTAAAGTGAAAAAGTTTGACCTGAATCCCTTCCAGCAAAGATTGGGGGTAATACAAAGAGAGTGGAACCATTAGTCCTCAGAGGCTATAATAGAACAGCCAAATTTAGAACTTAGCATAGCTTGTCCTTTCTCCGGCTCAGGAGTCTTTTGTCCACTGAGGTCCAATGTTTGATAGCTTTCTATATGAGTTTTGCTGTTCTCCAGAACCATCATCATGCCTCCAAAGTAGCTAAGTGCCAGGTACCACAATACAAAGTGGCCCTATCCATTCTTTTAGAAAATGAGGGCCATATTCAAATGTTTTAAACTTGAAGATGGATACTTGAAATTTCTCTGGCCCACAAAAGTAATTTAACAGTTCATCTTCTCCTCAATTTATGCAGCATAAGGAAGAGTAAAAGAAATAAAATCAGCATTCTCAAGTAATGGCCTGCCATAAGTTGTTTCTGGCCCCAAAGACTTAGAAACACATGTGTCACATATGGAAAATGGGATTAGATTTTTTTTCAAAAGTTGAGTGTATTCATCTTTTTCTATTAATAAAAAAGAATTACATTCCCCCATCTAACTTCTGATTAAACACTTCTGATGAATTTGACTCTCAAAAGGCAACTCATCCTATTTTGGGGACAATTCTAAGTCTTCAGGAATCTTTTCTTATACTGATTAAAATTTGTCTTCCCATAACTTGCATACACTGGTCTCATTTCTCCCCTCTGATGATTATAAGGAAGAAAACAAAGGTAAATGATTATGTAGAGCACGAACATCATTACCCTTGGGGAATGTTTTCCTTCATTCTTTCTTTCTTTCATTGATACCCAGCTCTTTGTGAAACAAAAAACCAATTACTCAGCAGCCTATACTTAGTTTTCCCCATTTTTATAGAGAGCTTTGCAAGAATCATGCACTAACCCTGTTAAGTACTTCCAAATCTTTTTAAGACATGGTCCTGAGTTTATGTTCACTGTGTACAATTTCCTTCTTGACATACCTTCTCTAAAGAAATTATGCTCTTTTCACTTCTTCCTCTTGTAACCTCTTGTTCCCAGAGGCAATAGAATAGCCAAATTTACAACTCAGTATAACTTGCTCCTTCTCTGGGTTGGAAGTCTTTGGTCTACTGAGCGCCATTGTTTGATAGCTTTGTGTATGAGGTTTAGTCATTCCCAAAACCATCCCTTCCAGGTTCATGTGTGATGTTGCTTATCAAGGGATTTTCCTAATTTTCAGTTATTTCATTTTTCTAACTTGTCTTTTATTACATATATTTGTTACATAAATATTATAATATTTATTATGCTATAATATATTATTTATATATTGTATTTAGTTATCTATCTACATCTTGTTCTGTTCTCAGTAGAATGTAAATTCCTAGAAAATAGGGCCTATTCTCGTTTTCTCTGTACATCTAGCCCATGATAGATACTTTACAAATGCTTTTTGAATCGACTACATTTGAAAAAGGAAAAATCTCTATTTTTACCCTATTTAGCTAAAACTTCTTCATCAAGTATGTATTTAGTTGGCGTGACAATAAAAATGATGAGCAGTCCTTCAAAAGCAAAGATGATTTTATTTTCCATGAATGATTTGTGTTTTCTGAAATGAAAAGTAAGACCAATCTGGGACCAATAGGTTCTTTGCCACAATTTAAACAGATGTTTCCACATGTGGAAGTTGAGTTTCAATTGTTAATTCACGATTTCTGCTGTTCTTTTTATTTTATCATTTCATTATGGAGCCAAATTGTTTCAAATATAACACAAAAAAACAAAAAATGCACTTTGTATTATTTAATGCCTTTATGTCAAGTGGTACTGAGTGTGCCACTCTTGCTCATAACAGCTGTCATAGCTAAAGAACAAAAGGCTTCCAATGGGGGAAAACAGTTAGCAAATTCATTAGAGGACTTGTTTACACTTTTGCTGTCAAGTCTAAGCATTTATTTCTTTTACTTTCTTTGGCCTCTGAAGTCTCATGCCTCAGCTTAGCCTTGAGGTATCCCTTAACTCTCAAAAGCTATGACTACAGATTGCAAGTTTTAGTCAATTTTACCAATTTGGAAAGATTTCAAGTACAGACCCAAGGATGGAGTATTATGTCATCTAATGATAAGCCCAGCTAAATTTAGAAAGGTTTGTCTTTATTTTGGCAGCAGGACAATGACATTTTTGGCCCCAGTAAATCTCAAAGACATTTTACTAAGTTGCAAGCAAGTGGCTTGCAGTTTGCAACAGTAGAGTCAGTACTCTTTATTAACCTGATATTTCTTTGATTTGGTTGGAACCCCTGGCATAGAAATTCATCCACCATTTCTGATCTTTAATTCTCCAGTAACAAAGAATTTTGAAGATTTCTTTGAGAATACCAAGGAGTTATATGACTTGCACATTGTCACATATTCAAAGGTACTTTTCAAATTCACACCTTTCTGATAAAAAGGTCTTTTCACACTAAGTCACATTGCTTATTATCTTTAGTACATGCTTTGGTTGAAATCTTCATATTTGGGATGTTCCTTTCAACAAGGAAAGATTACAACTCATCCATGCTTTTTTAACTACATAATCCTTGTCCATGTCCACTGTAAATTTTCCTTCCAGGATCAACATCCTAAAAGTCTCCTTCTAATCAAAGATTCTTATCCTGAGGTCTGTGAACTTAAAAAAAATACTATCTATTTTGACATCTACATTTCCATTTCTATGATTTTCCTATTAATCCTGTATATTTTATGTTATGTATTTAAAAATATTATTCTGAGAAGAGGCACACAGGCTTTACGAGATTGCCAAAGGGGTTCATAACACATGAAAAAATGTTCAGAACCCCTTGTGTATAGATGTTTGAATATTTCACAAATTAAGAGTGCAGCGATTTTGCATCTTTTTATTCTGACTCATCCCTTTCTCGAGCTACATATTCAT
The DNA here is from genome assembly GCF_016432865.1 of Antechinus flavipes. NCBI lineage: Eukaryota > Metazoa > Chordata > Mammalia > Dasyuromorphia > Dasyuridae > Antechinus > Antechinus flavipes. The sequence continues at coordinate 161,533,862 of NC_067402.1, forward strand.
CCCATCTCCATAACCCAACATTATGAGTAACTAAAGGAGCAGGGAAGAGAGATTCATATTAGGCATGAGTAAGTGGTAGCTTATTAACAAAAATGATTTTGCTTCAAGAAGCAGAGGCATAAGTCTATCATCCCAGAAAGATATAATACATTTTCACAATTATTCTGAATTTCAAATATCTCATATTTTGTGTCATAGGTCGAGTCAATGATTCACTTAATGACCCATAAACAAGGAACAGAGTCTTAACCTAACTCATGATAGCCATTAGTGATAGAGTGATTTGTGATTTGTAAATTTTGGGTGATTTGTGAATTTTTCTTCCTTAATATAACCAGGTTTAATAAAGCATATTACATCCCATTTTTTAGATCATTCTTAGAAACTTTTTTAAAAGCTTTGTTGTTTTTTCTTTTTTGTTTTAAGAATATGGAATTAGGCTTTTGCTGCTTAACTTCACACAGAAGGTACATTTAATGTCATAGCAATCACAAGGATCATGGGATTATAAATTTAGAACCAAAAGGGATTTGGAAGTCATTAAGTCCTGCCTCTTCATCAAACAAATAAGGAAACCGAGTCACAGGGAGATTAAGTGACTTTCCCAGAGTTGTAAATCTTTGACAGAGGAAGTCTTTGAGACAGTTCTGACTCTGGTCTTCCTGATTTCAAACCCAGACCTATATCCACTATACAATTTCCTGCCTCTTTGACCACTTTGGCAATTTTACAAGAGACAATAAGATGTGAAGAGATTAATTTCTATTTCTGCAGGGTCAACAAAGTTGGTTTAGCTTCAGTCGTCCTGGGTATTTTGGACAGAGTAAATCTAACAGTGCAATTCTGTGATCGGTAGCCCAGAGGACCAAAAGGAAGGGCTCCAGAAAATTGAGTAGATCATCTGTGGTATAATATAGGGACATGTGAATAAGAATTGAATGAGATGATAGGGGTATACAATATGAAAGACATAGTCTTATCAGTAAGGTTATTATCTTTTGTTTTTCAAAGAGCAGCAACTACATCAGTAAGATCACAGCTTCATTGAAGTATTGTTAGTAGTAAGATAATCATTCCCACTCAAATATGATTTCTTGATTTCATCTCCATGTGAAGCTCCCCCCCAAATAATCTCCACAGATCCACAGATCCACAGATCTCTCTATATTTCAAGCAAACACTATTTCCCCATCTATTCTATTGACAAAACTAATATAAAGACATTGACTATGTTATAGTGGAAAGAGCAGTGAATTTGGAACCAAAGTCCTAAATTCAAATGCTGTCTCTACTATTGACCATTGTGGGACCTCAGGCAAGTGGCTTGGTTTTGTTAGACTTGGATTTTCATGGACAAACTAAAGAGATTGAACTAAAATTTATCCCTAGTGTCTTTCCAGCTTTATAGCTTTTTTGACTTATAGAAATGAAAATATTGGAAATGCTAATGATTCAACAACCGTTAAATCTTTTGGAACTCTTAATTATTATCAGACTCTGTTAACTGCATTATCCTAATGGATCTCAGAAGCTCTTGAAAACCAGGAATGTTTATTATTCTACCTTTTCACCAAGTCAGCTCCAAAAGATGTCCTTCTTATTAATAATCTGTGCCATCAGCATCATGATACTGTATGTCATTATGTGTGGTTTTAAACATGTTGAATTTGACATAACAGTAGTTCATTGGGTGGACATTTTCTTGAAAACATGTGGCATTAATCAGTAGAGAAGGAAAGGCAACAAGGTCTTCTTAGAATAAGTCATTTTACCAGAGACTTTTAATGTGCCCTATGCAGTATTTCATGGAACAAACAGGGAGAGAAGATGGAAATTTGCACCTTGCATGAGATTCAAAGAACCTCCTTTCTTATCCTCAGTCTACCTTTGAGCTTAAACAAATTAATGAATAAATACTTACTTCCCTATAAATATATTACATAGAAAAAATGTATATATATATGTGTATTTACTCAAATTTAACGATACTTATTCCTTCAGAACTTTCTGGCTAATGTTGAAGAGGAAAAAGAATGTTTTTCTAACATTTTAAAAAGAAACTGCCCCAGAGTTATATTAACACCATTACTGTTATTCTAACTATTGTTACCCCCTTTGACTTCCCAGTGAGACTCGAAAATGGTGTTCTGAGAGAGAAATTGGATCTGAAATAAATAAGCAGCTCCTGAAAGACTGTAGGAAGGTAATTTTGATGTCTTTGCTCACAGGAGAAATCCCAAGATTCAAATTTCCTGTGTGTTTGGGGGCTGAAAAAATGTAGGTCACAAGGTTAACAGTTCCTAGAAATCAGAAGAGCCTTCTGTTCTTTCCTCCCCACAGATAGGCAGTCTCCAAATGCGGGGGCTGTCTCTTCCCCACATAGCCTCTGTTCTGGTGGTTGAGTTTGTGTTTCCCTAAGGGGGCATTTTACTTGTCATTTTCCTGTTCTGAGCATCAATGGTGGCGTTTCCACAATGCCTGTGGATTGGGGCCAAATAACCTGCAGTTTTGTTTTCTTTCTTTGCAAAACCTATCACACCGGGCACCACTAAGCATTTTTGTAGAATAAATGGGGAAGTACGACCCCACTTACAGTAAGCAGATCCAAGTTGGAGCTGATACAGAACTCCAGGGAAATAGTCCAAAAGCAATCCTGGAAAGGTGGAGAGTTCCAGCTTCTTTTATCTAATCAAGACTCAGCATCTTGGACATTGATAGAAATCAAGGCTGCCGCCTTCAGTTTTTTTTTTTTTTTTTGAATGGTTGATTTTAGACTTAGGGTCCCTCCCCTGCCTAGTATGACCTTAAGAAACCTCTAGAGGAATAATCTTAGTTGTAGTCTCATTTTAGGGCATACTTTGTTCTAGGAAAATTCTTAGCTATTTATGTAGAGTTTCTTTGGATGAAAAAGCTTATCATAAAGAAGCTGTTTATGGTTATGAGATTGGGATGCATAAATACTCTCTCTCTTATATTGTAAACTCCATCAGGGCAGGAAACTATGGCTTATAGTAATTTTATCATTTTATACAAACACACACTTGAAAAACATCATGGTGTAGTGTATAAAGAGCCTACTTAGGATCAAGAAGTTCTAAGTTATTATATACAGACTATTTGACTCTGGGCAGGTCATTGTACCAAAAAATCATAGATCTGGTCAAAATAAATAAATACACTCATTAGTGTTTTAAGTTTTCCAACATGCTTTAATCATAATATGACCATGAAATAGATAGTATAGATATTATTATTATAAAATTCAATTAATTTGAATTTTTATCTGAATATTAATTAAATTTGAGATTTAAGGAATTTACAACTTACAAAAATGGCAATTAACATATCAAGTGAATAATTAAGAGGAAAGAACCTTACATTCAGCTGGAGTGCTCAGAGAAGATCTTTTGAGAAGGAGAATTTAAAGTGGATCTTGAGAAATGGGTAGGATTTAGTCAAGCAGAGCAAAAAGGATAAGACTTGCCGATTAAAAGAGAAAATTGGCTGGCCAAAATGATGTCTTGCTAATTAAAAGAGAGAATAGCCAAAATCATGTCATGCAGAGATCAATTTTCTAAAGTGCTTATATTTTAAGTGTAAGTATAAGTCTGAGTGATTGGGAAGATGGCCATCACCTGAAAAAGCATTGATTAATTAACATCACTATCATCCCTCACCCTTTATTCTTCCAAATCCTACGTGTTCAATCTGTTGTCAGATCTTGTTGTTTCCCCCTTCACATCATCTCTCTATTTCCCCTTTCTTCCACTGACATAATCATCACCCTGGTCTAGACCCTCTACAGTTCTCCCTTGGGCTCCTGTAATGGTGATCTTCTAATGGATCTCCTTTCTTCAAGTCTCTCTTCATTCTAGTCCATCCTCCAATCAGCTTCTAAAGTGAGTCTCCTAAAAAGTATATCTGACCATGTCACCTCCCCACTGCCTTTAAACTTCAGTAACTCCCTGTTATTTCTAGGATCAAATATAAAATCCTCTGTTGCATTTTAAGGGCATTTATAGTCTAACCCCTTGTTATCTTTCCACTGTTATTTCTCACTCCCACATATTCTTTAATCCTTCTACTCTTGGCAACTTGCTGTTCCTTAAACACAAGATTCTACCTACCATCTCCATACTTTTAAAATAACTGTTGTCCATGTTTAGAATATTTTCCCTTCTCCCTCCTTTCTTAGTTTCTCTAGTTTCTATCAAGATTCAGATCATATTCCACTTTCTAGAAGAGGCTTTTCCTGACATGATCACCTCATCCCAACCCAGTGCCTTCCCTCAGAGAATACTTTACATCTACTTTGTGTGTATGAAAGTGTACATTTGTGTGTATGTGTATACATACACCACATATACACACATATTATACATCCACACTATAGTTATTTGCAGGTTTTCTTCCCCATTAAAATGCAGGTTTCTTAAGTGTGCAAGGACAGTGGGTTTTTTAGTTAATTGCTTTTTGTTTTTTGGTTTTTTTTTTAATTTTTGGTTCTTAGGACAATCTCTGGAACAGAATAAACTCTTAACATAGGCTCTTTGATACCAGTTCTCTTTCCACAGCATCACACTGCCTTTATCTAACTTTTTAATCTCCCCTTTATATAATACAGTGAGGTATACATATAAAGGTATACTTTATATAATACAGTGAGGTATATTAAATACACAGCATTTAATAAATGCTTGTTGAATTTGAAGTTCAAGAATCTAGCAATCTAAATGAGGAAAAATTATATGGTATTTGTACAAAAATGGCAACCAATATATCAAGAATTAACATCATCATTGTCAAGAGAATGGTAGAGATGATAGGACTCCAGAAAGAAAAACCCTAATTTCAGCTGGAGGAGTCAAGGAAGACCTTGCAGAGAAGGGAGGATTCAAAATGGATCTTGAGAAATGGGTAGGATTTAGTCAAGCAGACCTGAAGGGGAAAGGTTTTCCAATTAAAAGTGAGAATGGCACTGACCATTCGTAAGAAGGAGTAAAAGAACAATGTTTACTGAGATTATTGATATGAGTTGAATTTTTTGAGGTGCTCATAGTTTAGAAAGTTTTGGTGACCAAATACTGCATTGGAATAGAAATTTCACTTTAATAAATGAATAGTTTGGTGATGTTAGGGTTTAAAGTTCTGGATACTGAGTTAGGAAGACTTGAATCTGAATGATGCTGCAGGAGCATTTTAGCTATATTAAAGGAGGAGTGTATTTGTAGGAAAAGTCATTTAACCATTGTGCTCTTTATTTGCAAAATGTAGATAATAATAGCACCACCTTATAGATTTGTTTTGAGGACTAAATGAGATAATGAATAAAACCTTTGCAAATCTTAAAATGCTATATAAATGCTAGCAATTGTTACTATTATTGAAAATTAAAAAAAAAAACGTGAAGTATGATGCCAGACATTATGACTACTAGAGCCAGAAATAATATCAAAGATTGCTGGTTCCCAGACTCAGAGTCTAAATACAAGGCACTTTCCCAAAGAATAGAGTTTTTTTTATTATTTTAAAATTTCATGGATTCATTTTTTCTCAGATTTTATAACAGTGATAAAGCATAAACTAAAAAGGGAGGCAAAAGTAATATTCATCAACATAAACAAGTGTAACCTCTCAAAGGTATGTACCTATTTATTTAATCTCACATTGTAGACAGACTTTTTCATCCCCTATGTATATCTGTGCAATGTCAGAGACCTTCCGGCAGAAAAAGAGCTAATCTTGTTAGTAAAAATGTGTTTAGTTTACAATTTGATCAGAGCTCACTGTTTTTGCCATTATTTAAGCCAGTTGTGTGATGAGCAGAATTTTAGTTCTCAGACCTCAAGGAAATGCAAGGGATAGAAGGAATGGAAGCAGTAGGTGACTAGATGTACACAACCAACTAAAACTGCCTTAGACTCCAAAAAATATCCTCTGACACCCAGACCCAAGCAGCTAGTTGGTGTAATAGGATAAGCAAGAGAGGAGTAGAGCAAAAAAAGAAAAACAGGTTTTTGGAGGTGTATACTTTTTTCTTTTAAATTATTTTTCAAGTAAAATGAGCAGAACCAGGAGATCATTATATACCTCAACAATGATACTGTTTGAGGATGTATTCTGATGGAAGTGGATCTCTTCGAGAAAGAGAGCTAATTCAGTTTCAATTGATCAAAGATGGGCAGAAGCAGCTACACCCAAAGAAAGAACACTTGGGAGATGAATATAAACTGCTTGCATTTTTGTTTTTCTTCCCGGATTAATTATACCTTCTGAATTCAATTCTCCCTGTGCAACAAGAAAACTGTTCAGTTCTGCACACGTATATTGTATCCAGGATATACTGTAACCTATTCAACATGTAAACTGCTTGCCATCTGGGGGAAGGGATGGAGGGAGGGAGGGGAAAAATCGGAACAGAAGTGAATGCAAGGGATAATGTTGTAAAAAATTACCCTGGCATGAGTTCTATCAATAAAAAGTTATTTTAAAAAAGACAGATGTTTCAGAGGATAGAGTATTAAAACTATGGTTTGGAAGGCCCAAGTTCAAGTTTGACCTCAGACATTTTATAGTGTGATCCATCAATAAAAAGTTATTTTAAAAAAATTATTTTTCAAAATTAAGTTGAAGAACTTAAAAATTTTAAATAAAAAAAAAAACTTTCCTGTTTTTCACGCTCATGACCATTTTAATAGAGAATTAAACAAAAAATGGAAATGGTACTGGGAAATTGAAAGAAGCATCCTTCATCCCAACTTTCAGTGTCTTCCTCTTGCTATTGGCATCAAATACTAATTCCCCAGCATGTGTTTCCTGAGAGCTCTGTATCACCACATATGGAAAAGAGTTTCCTCCACAGGCATGTTAATAGCCCAGAAATTCCAAAGCAAAGTAGGCCCCAGAAGTGTAGTGACTTTGCGTTCTCAAATAAGCCAGCCATCAGGCGCCACTTTCTGGTACTAGAAGGTGTTTTTAATTAAGAAGGGAAATGCAACTTGAAAGGCCTTCTTTTACTCCTTATACAAAAGGTCCCATCTCTTCTGAAAATTATTCAAAGTTTAATAATTTTTAAAATTTATTTACTAAACACCAAGTTTGTGCCTGCCAGGTACTGTGCTGGGAATGCAAAGCCAGGTAAAAGGTAATCCCTGTTCTCGATTTAACATGGAAGACAAACAGCTAAGTACAAAGAAGCTACAAACAGGATAAATTGAAAATAATCAACATGGGGAGGCATTAAAATTAAGAGCAATTCAAAAGATTTTCTGTAGAAGGTGGAATTTGAAAAAAGTTTGGGAAAACAAGAAGGTGACATTTTTACCTGCAGAGATCCCTGTCTGTGTTGAAAAGTCCTAGAGAACCAAAACTGAATCTCACTTGGTTGTCAAGGTTAAAACCTTCAGTAATTGTGAACACTTAAAATTCAATCATAAATTATAAGTATGATAGAAAAAAAAAACTTGTAAATGAATTAGACATGCATTTGGAAAATTATCCTGGGGCCATTTTGAATACAGGCCTAATGGCGAGACTCCAGCCATTTTCTATGATTGTCCCCTATGAATGAAAGACTTTTCCTCCTCTGCTTCAACTACTGACCCCCCTGGTTTCTTTTAAGTCTCAGCTAAAATCCTACCTTCTTAAAAAAGCCTTCCCTAACCTCTCTTAACTCCAGTGCTTTCCATCTTTTTAATTATTTCCAATTTTTCCTGGACAGAGCTTGCTTTGTAGATATGTTTATATGCAGTCTCCTCTATTAGATTATAAGTTCCTTGAGGGCAGGTACCATTTTTTGCCTCTTTCTGTACCCCTGGTGCTTACCACAATGCTGGCACTTAATAAAAGTGCTTTGATTTTATATTTGTAAAGTATATACTACAATACCTGGCTCATAGTATAGTCTCTTGATAAGTGCTTATTTCCTTCCTTTCTGGAGATAATAATGCTTGTACTATCCTACCTCTGATGCAATCTGTCAGGTAACAAATTCTTATTGCCTTTTTTTTTAATCTGAAACAAATGGTTTTAAGATGTATTCAAGTTGTCCATTGTAAATGAATTATTTATAAGTTCCAGGCCTGCAAGTAGGAACAAATCTGAGCTCAGAAACACTCTTCTAAGTTCAAATCTGGGCTCGGACACTTCCTAATAAGGAAGTAAATACAATTTAATTCAAGCAGAGGGACTGAACTAAAAACTGCCCTAAGAGCATTAACGGGCAACTCGGTGACCTGAGTTCAAATTCAGCTTCAGTTCTTTCTAATCATAAAATCCTGATCATATAGATCACTTAACTCTGTTTACCTCGATTTCTTCAACTTTAAAATAAGGTGGAGAAAGAAACGGCTCCAATTCTTTAGCAAGAAAACCCCAAATAGGTTTACAAAGTGTCAGACACGACTGAACAGAAGCAGCAGCATTAATTTTGCCTAGGTGAGTGGCTGTTGATCAGGGACAGCTCTGTTGACAATTTATCTGTCCAGATCATTCCTGGTTCCTTAACCATGCGATTTCTAAAACTAATGCATAGGAGAGCTCTAACAGTGTCTGTAGCATGTTTCTCATTTTTATTCCCCTTTTCCATTACTTTAGCAGCTGGAGACACCAATCATAGGTGGGGATTCTGATTAAAAAGTGTTTTCCCTCTTCTTTTTCTGCTACACTGGGCTATAGCAAGGCAGCAGGAGCTGAGTCTAAAATGAGAAAGGACATCTTCATTTTCACCTGATTCTTCCCTTAATTTGTTCTGAAGCACCTGTCTGCATCTCCTGCCTTCATTTTCTTCTCACAGCATAGAAATAATGAGCTAGCATTAGCTGCTGTGTGGTTCAGCATACAACTAATCTACTATATGATTGTGACTCACCAAATCCCTGAACAACAAGGAATCTATGAACAGAAATATTAGGAAAAACACAAATATCCAAAGCGTTAAACTTGCAATATGGGGCATGCAGTGGTGGCAAATTCAAGTAAAAATGGGAGCCACTAAACTGTGCATAAGGATCTATGGGGCCTGCATATTCATTTTCAGATGTAATAGCATCTATATTATATTTTATTTTTATTTGTTTTGTTAAATATTTCTCAATTGCATTTTAATCATTCAAGCAGGAGTGGGTTTGGTATCTCTTGTGTGGTTGATGGAGAGCTAGCCTCAGAGTCAGGGTTCTGACAATTAATTACTAGCTATGTGACCTCTGAGGACTTCAGACAACTAAATATCTGTTCTTGGAATCAGGAAGTTCTAAGCTAAAATTTGGCTTCCTATATTTGGTGGCTGTGTGACTAAGTTACTTAAGCTCTATCTGCTTTTTTCCTTTTCTGGAAAATGGGAATAATAACACCTGCCTCAGAGGGTTACTGGGAAGATAAAATGAGATGCTATTTGTAAAGTATCTTGAATATTTTATATTTAAAATCCTATATAAATGCTACTAGCTATTATTATGGTTAATGTTGTTGTTGTTGTAACAGAGAAAGTGACCTGCATTAGTAAAAGAAATTTCTCATCAGGAGTTCCTTATGCTAATGAAATCCAGGGTTGTTTTTCTAGTCACTATATATTTTTTCTATATTTCTTAGATAAAACACAAAATTTGACATTTTAGACATTAAAGGGAAATATTGAAAACAAAGATATTCGAAAGGGAAATGGAAAGAAAAGTGTCCAGTAAAATGTGTCCTCATCACCCTACCATAAAGGATTAAAAAAAAAAAAAAAAAAAAAGATGTAATGGGCCATATAACCATCTACATCTCATTTCAAGATTAAAAACAATACAGAAAATAAAAAACCTTAAACCTTGAAAAAATGAAGTTGATAAGGAGAAAAAAAGAGAACCTTGCAAGGTTTACATGTGGATCCCCAAACATTAAAATCAGTCATTGAGTCATTAAGTCAGGATATTGCCAGAAATAACATCATTCTTAAAAATCAGTAAAACTTAGTCACAGGAACAAATGTAAATAGCCTTTTTCTTCTGCTTGTAAGAGAAGTTAAACAACCCCTAAAGGCACTCATCTGGGACAGAATTTTAGGGTGTGTGCACATTTTGTATCTTCTTATGACTAGCTCGGAGAAAGGGAAAATTCCTAGGATGGGACAAGGTCAAAAAGGATGAATGCAGCCAAGGCTTCTTTCCTGGGGTAATAATATGAACGTATTGCTAATTAAAGAAACATTTCTCTGAGATGCTGGGATCCTTCTCAAGATGTGTTCACTTTTGATGACATAGTGAAATGAATATCTTCTGATTTCATGCATTCCAAGGGGGAAAACACAATGCATATGTTATATGCTTTATAGCTTCTGATCAAGAAAGTTCAGTAGTTTTATTTGCTTGATGAATGCTGCCTCTAGGAGTTTAGATTTTAGTAATATTGACTTAATTATTGGCTTATTGAGATAGATGGGATTGAGTATCCTATTAGGATGGCTCTTTGGATTAAAATGGTATTTGGGCAACATCTCTAATGATGAAAGACCAGTTACCAAGAAATTTGAAGCTTAGTTTATTTTCCATATAAAATTGGTTATCTTTTAAATGAAGAAAGGTGTTTCTAAGTTATACAACCAAAAAGACTGGAATTCTCTCATGTTGCTCCAATAAACATTCTTCTGCTTGTGTGTTGGAAATCAGGATCTTTCAGGAATTCCACTGAAAGAAAAGATCAGACATCTCCTCAATCACAAATGTCACCAAAGGGCAGAGCAGTTCCGTGGGAGAACCTATCAGACCATGACACCTTTCCTTTCCTCTCCATCCCACAGCCACCACTAGAACTCTCAGGTTCTAATCACCTCTTTCCATTCTCTTTCCTCATACCTTACTCATTGTCACCCACTACTGATGTGAGCACTGGACGTTTCACAGAACAATTATTGTTGAATGCATTTTGGGGAGAGATTCCTGACTAATAGAAAGAAATGGGAAAAGAAAAAGGGACAAACAGGGAAGAAAAAAATTAATGGCAGAGAAGAAGAACAGGGAAGGTGAGAAAAGAGAAAAAGAAAGAGGAAAAAAAGGTAGATGGACTCCCAAAGTTAGACAGCAGTAGGGAGCTCCTCCTGACCTTGGGATGATTCTGAAGTCTTCTGGCTTTGGAATCGGGGATCCCAAGGTCCCCCTGACTTTGGGGTGCTATTGTTCTGTCAATCTGTCCCTCAGTGATTGTAAAAGTCTTCTGGCCTAGGAATATAATACTATTTCTTCCCTTAGATTTTAGGGAAGATATATTAATGATTCTGAGACCCTCTGACCCTGGATTGATATTGTTCTAACAATCTGTCAACAAACATTACTGACTGACAGACAGATAATCTGCTGGTCAGTGATAACCAAGTTCCTGAGACAGTAGTGAATAGACCCCTCCTCAATTCTATCTCTGGGCCATAAAATTAGCATATCAATGAGATGAAGAACTGGACAAATTTGTCTCTTTGCTCCTTCGCTAAATTCTTTTAGAACTTAGTCCACTTCAATTGGCGTCACAATTACAACAGAGTTTGTCCCTTGACTTGGAGAGAGGATCAAGACTGTAAATTCTTTTGAGACACCTTGTGATACTGGTCTGTGACCTGCAACTTTTTGGGGTCCCTTCTGAACCTCAACATTAGCAATTAATTTAGACAGCAGGCATCATTTTGGAGTGAACCAATTTGTCCCTAAAAATAAAGTTTGTATTTATGTAAACTGAACAGACTTTTCTGGGTGACCAAATACCCTTCATTTTCTTTTCACAACGTGGGAATAATAAATTAGAATAATCTGCTATGGTTCAAAATAAAGCCAATTTACTGTATCATTTTGACATAGCAAATCCCTGAACAACAAGAAATCTATGAACAGAAACACTAGAAAAAGCATGAATACTCATAGCATAACCTTGGGGTACAGTGTATACAGTGTAGAAGTTAAGTCTGCTTTCATATGAAACCTCACAATGTATGTGAAAGGGAGGTAAGACTTGAGGCTGTGATTTGCCCAAGATCACATAGGAAGGAAGTATGATAACTCAGATTTTAACTCAAGAAATATAACTATTAACTACACCAGGAAGTATAACTAAAATTCTAATCCAAAAAGTATAATACCTAATAACTATACTAGGAAGTATAGTAACTAAGATTCTAACTTGAGATCTCTATCCAGAAAATCTTTCTATCACAATATGGCCTAAATCAGAATTCTTCTACTCGCTTATAGCAAGTCCATATGCTAGGATACAAGGCCGAACATGAAAATACAAAGGGACTCAAACCCACCTTTCATTTTTCTTTTTAATCTCACCACATATTCAGTGTTCAGAAGTGACCACCAATCATCAGTAAATATCTGATTCTCCTATGTGCCGCCACAAGATGTACTTTACCTTGAAAGAGAAGAAGAAAAGTCTCTGCTATAAAGTATATAGAATTCTCAGATGCATATTTATTGTTTTGTCACCTTCCTGATGAAGGCAGAACTCAAACTTTCTAAGCCTAAATCCCTAGTTTTCCCCAAAAATACAGGACACTGAAAAAAAAAAAAAAACAAAGAATGTAATATTAATTGGATGGGAACAAAGCAACACCAACCAAATTCAAGTCTCCTTCTAATTTTATAAATGGTGAATTCATCTGGGGTGACCATGGCTATAGAATGAAGTGAGTCACTTCATATAGCATTTAAGGGCTCCAAACAGATTATATAATACCAGTGTTTTTTTTTTTTTTTTTTGGGGGGGGAGGGCAGGAAAGAGTAGAAACCCATTAGAATGGGAACCTTTACAGAGCCTCTGCATAGCTGATTTGCAGACAACAAAGCCCATGAGACATCTCAAACTTTATTACTACATATTTAAGCATTTATGAGACCTGAACTGTGTTCCATTAAAAAAAAATGTAAGCACAAAGAAAAAAAATGTAGACTTCCAGAAAGGATAATTACCCCCAAATGTTTCATAAAGGATTTGATAGTGTTCTGGTTTTTAAGATTCTTTGTCAGTTTTGTTGTAGGAGGGGAAAAGGAGGAAAGGGAATTGATTAAAAATACAGACTGGCTAGAAATAGCATAAGATTGTTCCACTGAACCCATCTTTGCAGTAATACTATAGTCCTTATTCTAAGGTGACAGATTAAAATGTTACTGGAAAAAAAAATCTAATAGAGGAACTTGACTATTTTCACTGTTCCCACTAAAGAGATTCTACTTGGAGTTATTTCTTCCTTTTATTACCTTACTCCTTCCATTTGTTCTGTTCTTCCCTGTTTTGTAGGTTTGGCATTAGTCTAGTAAGTTTGGCTGTGTATTGGTCTCCCTCCCACAACTGGATCCATTTCCCCAATAACTCAACACTATACTGTTTTTGGCAAACGCAGGGAGGGACTTCATTGAACTAACAGGGAATGATCAAATAGAGCAAGTGCTAATCCCCACACACAGGACATCAAATAAGCACGGACCAAACTTATAATGCTGACCTGCCTGCAGTTAGGGAAAGTTCTCATCTGTGTCCAGAAAAACTGGTTTGTGGTCAAGGGATATGTAGATTAGAGGTGGATTTTTTTTCTTTTTATCAAATAAAGAAAAGGGCTTCAGAAATACAGAAATATGCCTCCTTTCAATTTACCTTCATCACCATCATAAAAAAAATTATTAAATTATTAGTGATACTCTGGCAACATACTATTGACCAGTTTAAATTTTTCCAATAGTAAATCCATCCTACAAAGGCAAGGAGTGCAAATACAACATAGAGTCTTAGAGTATTGCATAGAATTGTGAGAAGCTAAATTGCTCAGCATCACATGGACAGTATGTGTCAGAGGAAGAACTTAAATCAGGACTTTCTTCCTTATGTTGAGACCCAATCTCCACTTACAGCTTCATCCTGCTGCTTCACCATTTCTTATAGCACAATAATATTCCATTATACTGCTGGGCCCCAATTTATTTTGCCATGAAATTATCTTATTTCTATCAAATCTTTTGCTCTGTTGAGCAGAGAGTGAGAAACACTGGATGAATAGTGTCTCTCCTTAAATGCAGAGTAACAGAGTTAGATGGAGTGGGATTTAAGACTGATTCTGTAGCCTAGGCCAGGAAAACCTTTGTATATCCATGAAACCGATCTAGCAAGCAAATATTCACTGCATCTTTTGTTAAAGAAGCAACACCCACACAAGCACCTGGTGAGGAAACCAACAAAAGTCGAGAAAATGAGTGCAACCGAATTAGGAATTTCCAGGGGGTTAGACAGCACTTCATTAGGCTGAGACTGCTTCCCATAATAGCTAACTGTCTATAAACAGCAAGAAAGTTCTGTGTGAGAGCAAAAGTCTTTTGCTGTTTGGCTGACAAAACCTTGGAATGAACTACTGGATAAAGCCCTTGAGATTTTTACGAAAGGAATAGACTACTGCCTTCCTGGATGATTTAGATCAGTAATGTCAACTGGAATCTGGAATCTGGAATCTGTACCTAAGAATCTATGCATCTATATATTGACTCAATTTTAAAAGTTATTTTATTTTTGTAATGTATTTTTATTTATCATGTTAAGTATTTCCCTATTACATTTCTATCTGGTTCTGCCAGAAGTATCGTGTGGAAGGGCCTTGAATTGGACACCTCTGGTTTATACAGTTGTTCACCTATCTAGAGAAAAGAAGCTAAGCCAGATGAATGACTTCTTGAAATGCCTTCCATTTCTATGATGCTATTGGCCCGAGTCACAAAACTGGGAGTGGAAATGCTCTGGATCTTATCATCATTAAGGATCTCTAAATGCTTATTGCTGCAGAAAGTGATTGGGCCTTGGAGATGGCTTCCATGCTCCCTCAGGAAATTCTCTTCCCCCCTGAGCATTGTTCCAGTGATTCATCCTCTTCTGATTTAAGATTCTCTTTAGATAAACTTGAATTTCTCAAGAGGAACTTCATTTATAAATGCAAATGTTTTTCTGTGTCACATAGTTTTAAGGATGAAAGAAAAAAGAAGTTTCTGAGAACCTAGAAAAAATGAAATTATTTGCATTGTAGATATTGTGTGAAATATTGATTCAGATATATTTTGTATCAATCCCAGTTTTGAACAAAATGTAGTATTTGGTTTATACACTCAAAATAGGTTATTTTGCTACATGGTAAACCACGGAGCTTCACACATCTAGTGAAATTCTGAAATATAAAACATTTACCCCCTAATTTGGGGGATTTGAACAGCTGTTATTCTTCCATGAAATCCTCTTTTTGTGGAATCAGACATTTATGAGATAAACCACAAAGCATCTTGTTATTCTTGGGGGGAAAAAGTGACATAATTTTTTCCACCCTTTTTTGCCAGCAAGGAAAAGGGATTTCTTTTTTTCCCCATCACAAACTAGCTAGGACATTTGTATTGAATTGGTATGAGATATAAGCTTTACTTATTCCAGAGTTTTGTCATTTTAGTATGCATCCTTCAGTCATCCTTTGTCAGAAACATCTCAAAGTCCCAGGTATCATCTATTGTGCTAACTGAAAATTCAGGTAAACATTTCAGGCTGCTCTGTTCCCTCCTAGAGTGAAATCTTGCTAGCCCCCACAGTTTAGTGATTTTTTTCAGATGTTTCCAAGATGGAAGTGACTTTCAGACATGAAGTCTTCCTTTGTTCTCTAGCATTAATGCAGTAAGAAAAAAAATTATTCACTCCCTTAATCCTATATCCCCTGTGAAATAAATGTAGTGAAATTCTAAAATATAAAACATGTACCTCTTAGTCTGAAGGTGTTGAATTATTGCTTTTTTTAAAGGAGTCCCTAAATTTCAAAGGCAAAGTTTATAAACAATGTGTGTCTAAACAGAAAAGCAGAATTCATTAACATCTGTTATAAATTTTACCTGATTTTATTAATCACTGAATTGAAACTTTCTGAATAATTTACCAAGCCGCAAAATTGCTTTCCTCAGTTTTCAAAATGAGTATCCAATCAAAGGAGAAAATTATCCCTTCCATTGCAAAAAAAAATGTACCAATGTCAATGAGACACAGGGCAATAATAGCTTAGGCATTAGGCTAAAGGGTTTAGAAACCCTGTTAAAGCCTAGGAGCACCCTAACAACCCACAGAGTGGATTCACCATCAATAGCTACTTAAAATTCAAAGTACTTTATGGATCTATGTGCCTGAAGATCTTGAGCCCCCACCAATGGGCTCACCAATAACAGTTAACCAGAAGACAAAATTACCTCAAACAAAAGTACTTAATCAAATGGTATGGTATGCAAAAGTAACAGCAAAGCATTTCTTTTTTCAGCCTTAAGTGTATTCTCCCACAAACATATCTAACATTAGTAGTAAGAAGAATCACATATAAAAAACTTATAAAGGCCATACAGGGAACACTGAGGTGTTCAGGATATAGATGGTGAAGAACTCCTATTTAGACAACATGTGATAAAGGTGCACACGTGTAAAGACAACTTATGTCTCCAATGCTTCATGGCTATGGCCTCTATTAACATGATACTGCCACTATAATTATAATTACGAATGTCTTTTCTGGATGTTCTTATTCTCTTACCTACCTCCTGTGCTATTTAAGATTCTCAATTATGCTCTTTCAACTTAAATTAAAAATCTATCTTTTTTAGAAAAAAAATAGAAAATCCTTGCCTGGAGACTTCACCTGGAAGTCCCTTCCCTGAGACCTTAACCAGGAAGAAACTTCCATCTTATTCTCTCAGTCTTGGCCAGTTAGTACACTCATTTTTCTAATCAAAAATGTCTAACCCTAGGTATTTAGCTTTTTGGATCAAAAAGCAAGGGTACCTCATATCCTTAAAGCTTAATATTATTTACTTAAAAATAAACTCAAAGCTTAATATTATTTTTACTTTCTCTTCCTAGTAAAGGATGAATCTGTCAGAAATTTCCCCTTTACTTATCATGACAAACTACATACTTATTAAATTTTCATCTCTGAAAACAAAGTTAAAAGCCACATAATGATTATGTGTTTTATAATTACCACACATCTCTAGAATTCCCCAGTTTTCCAGCCCTAAATCTCTGCCATTCTCTCATATAAAGGAACAGATAGAAAGAAATATAACAAGAGAGCCCCAAATCCAGGGAGCAAAGTTAGTGTATTTTCCACCTGCTCAATCCTATTCCTATCCCCTTCCCATGCAAGTGTGTCTGGCTGAGAGTACAAAGAAATTTAGGTACACTTCCTTACACTGAAATCATGGATGGGTGAGCATGACACATAACTTTTTAATGTATTTGTATTCCCATTTCTCTTGCTAAGGAAACAAAAGAGAAAATGTTATTTCCTTTAACAATTAATCTCATCATTTAGCCTTTCCTTTGTTTAGTGATATACTGCAGTAGATAAGTATTCAAGAACCTTGAGTTCTAATGCAGGCTTTGATGCTTACTATTTATTTAAGCTTAGGAAAGTTGTAATGAGTTGTGTGCTAGGACATTTTTAACAATCAGCTCTTGCAGGAATGGGGAGGCAGGAGGAGGAAGAATTGTACAAATAACACACTTTTACGCTTACTAGGCACTATTAATATTTTCTCTATCACTTTATATAACCTAGACCAGTGGTCCTCAAACTTTTGTTTTCAGTATCTTTATCCTATTAAAAAATTATTGAGGATCTCTCCAAAGCGTTTTTGTTTATCTGGATTATATTTATAGACATTTACCATATTGGAAATAAAAATTATTTTTGAATTTGTAGACCCTCTAAAAGGGTTTCAGAGATGCCCAGGATTCTCTAGACCATACTTTGAGAACTACTGATAGACAATCACTAAACAAAACAAAGCAAGCTCTAATTTGTAACATTTGCTGATGTCTTATGTGTAAATACTTACAATAATTATTTCACAGTTGGCTCTTAAGAGCTGATTCAAGATGGCTCCAGCACTCTCCTGATTATAATCTCTCTGGAACTTAATTTCCTCATCTACAAAATGAAGGGGCTGGATTAGATGACCTTTATTTACTAGCTAAGAGAGAACCCCTCCTCTCTAAATCCTATGAGCCTGGGAAATACCCTTGACATCTGTTTCTTCAGCTGATGAGGAGGGTGTTTGATTAGATCAAAGCTTCTTAAACTGGGTTGGATGTGGGGGTCGCATAAAAATTTCTCGGGTGAAAAGGGGTCACAAGTGGAAAAAGTTTAAGAAGCCCTGGATTAGTTGATCTTTCCATCCGCTTTAAATTCTAACATTCTTTGAATTCACCTCATCTTTTTCTTTCGTGTGGGATAATAGATAGACATATGGCCTTTAAGCTAGGAGTCTCTGGTTTCAAGGCAATCAAAGTTTTATTAAGTGCATACTATGTGCCAGGCCTGTTTTAAGTCCCACTCAGACATATATTGGAAGTGTGGCTTTTAACCTCTCAAGGAGCTAGTCTAGACAATCTTTAAGAATATAAGTTTCCAAGAAGGTGTCAACCTTCTAGAGGGAGTTTCTTCATTTGTTGTTCATCAGTCATTTTCAGTCATGTTTGACTCTTCATGAAGAATTCAAGTATCCCTGACTCCAGGCCCAGGACTCTATCTACTGAACCACTTATTTACCCTCTAAAAGGGTTTCAGAGATCCCCAGGATTCTCTAGACCATACTTAGAGAACCAGTGATAGAGCATCATCAAACAAAACAACAAATCAAGCCCTAATTTGTAACATTTTCTGATGTCTTATGTGTAAATGCTTACAATAATTATTTTACAGTTGGCTCTTAAGAGCTGATTCAAGATGGCTCCAGCACTCTCCTGATTATAATCTCTCTGGAACTTAATTTCCTCATCTACAAAATGAAGGGGCTGGATTAGATGACCTTCATTTACTAGCTAAGAGAGAACCCCTCCTCTCTGAATCCTATGAGCCTGGGAAATACCCTTGACATCTATTTTCTTCATCCAGGAGCTCCCTATACCCATAAAATCATTGATCCTGGCTCCTAACCCTCTCTCTATCCTATTCCCTCAATTACTGAACAGTGCTAACAGGACTACGCCAAAATCATGGTAACTAGGCCGTCCCAAAGGGACCTAGGAAATCATAAGTCTAAGAAATAGAAGGATCTTTAAGAACCAGCTAGTTTAAGCCTTCCATTTTACAGATGAGAAAACTAAGTTCTACCAAGGTTCAATAGCACCTTGAGTCTAATGTGGAAATGAAGATGATGCTTTGGTAGGTGTGGTCCGGCGGGTACCCACCCATTGGATGTGCATGGAAATTGACTTGGAATTTCTTGAGATGGAAGGTAGCATGATCAGGCCATTTGTGGAGGATGCTTGGATTAGGGCAGAAGCTAAATCTAGCCTGGAATGCGTTTAATAACCAGTGTTATGAACATCCACTCAGATGCCCTGGCCAGTTACTACAGTTTTCATTTCTCAAACTCTCACCAAAGAACGGGGCTAATGGAGTAAAAGATAGCTTTTTGTGCCTGCTGTAAGTAGATGGGGAATTGAGTTGAGATAAAGACGTCTAGAACTCCAAGCTAATAAAGTTGGATCACAGAGTCTACAAAATCTATTTCTCAACCAAAATGCTAATGGTTAACACAAGGACCACTGCTTTATTATCAGTTTAATCAGTACATATGTGATTTTAAATATTGTCTTTTTTGCAAGAAGAGATGATCATATTGGTCCATTATTGAATGAATAGTCAATTGAAATTGTTTTGTTTTATCTATCAGAGATTTTTTAAAAATTGAGTTGCTCTCTCCTTATTCTGTCATTCCATTCTTTTGTGGCTGAAAGCAACATATCTGTGAAATGACAGGCAAATCTAGGATTTCTAACCTTGACCAAATGATACTCTGAGGCTAGATGACCCGCAGGAGAATTGAACCTTTGACCTTGGCCTCCTTTAGCACCCTTGTTCTAACCAGTTAAATTAAATAGGCTCAGACATCAAAAGAAGGACCTTTCCCAAAATTCATTTACAACAGGAAAAGATGAGCCATGTTGATATTTTTGACCTATCAATAAACACAACCCAACAACTTTCTGAGAACAAGATTCAAGAAAATTCAAGATTTTTTCACTTATTCTATTTTAATTGGCAATCTATACTTTTTATAGTTTTTGCTTTTTCTTTATATCTCCAAAGCTTAGTATAATATCTGACACGTAGAACTTTTTAATTGGTTATATTTGTTAATAATAGTAAGATATATTATTAATATTACCATTATTAAATAAAAATTCACTTCTGAATCTTGCTTTTCTTCTTACAGTATTTTCCTTACAATAACCTAAAAGTATTATTATTTCTCCTTACATATTAAGAAATTGGTGTTCATCACAGTCACACAGCAAGTAAGTGGCAGTACCAAAACTGAAAACTAGGGAGCAGGGGCTATCTCTCCAAATAATTGAAAGCTGGTACAGCAGCATGCTCTGTGAGCCTGCTAGGAGAATGCAGAATTTGTTTTCCTGACCCAGAGATGAAGTGGCAAATTCCATCTCTTTTTCTGTTAAATAAGGAATCAGATTTAACACAATACATGATTGTGCATGTTTCTCATATGGCTATCTTATTGAAAAAGAAATGTAATGTGTTTAAAACTTTTCTGTTGAGAAAATCACTATGAAACTCCATAGATTATTTTTAATTATGTTGGCTCCATTGAAGGAAGTCAAGGTTTCAGTTCCATTCTATATTTAGGCATGTTTGCCATTAAATTTGGAATATTTTTATGTCATTGACCTTTGACACGTGGACATTTTTCTAAGGAGAAAAAAATTTAGCTCTCTCAACTGATGTTGGGAAAATACAACTCCTACAAAAAATGGCAGTTTCTAAAACTGGAGCCAAGATCTAACCAACCAGAAGTTTATATTACAAATAAATCCTTCTCACTATGCCAAATGCTTCAGGAATTCTGTTAAGAGCTGACAGTTGAGCCAACTGGACTTAAATGTTTCCTGCACATTTGAATTTCCCAATAAGTATTTGTAGCTTCTAACAACTTTTACCATATGAGGAGAAGATTGTGTAGGATTTATAATGTTGATGAAAGAGGAAATACAACTGAATTTCTATGGCTACACATTTTCAAACCATGAATGGTCTTCAGTTAGCCTTCCTGACCACCTTTCCCCAGCATAGATCACTTCCTAGCTTTGTATTTTAAAAAAGGCTAACTACAGTTTGAATTTCCCCTTCTATAATTTGCTCATGCTCCTTTGTAGTTTTTTTCTCTATTTGTCTTGACACCTTGGGATAGACCCTATTTCTTTTATCTTTTATATTTCCTACTATGTTTAATGCAAGGCTATGGAGTACAATATGTGCTGTTAATATTAGCTTTGTTGAATATGTGACTCAGTGGGTTGAAGTACTTGATGAACTGTTATGGTTAAATAAGGAAATAAACAATATGATAGCAAGACTGGTTTGGTTTAGACACAAAGTAGAACCTCCTAACAGTTATTCAGTAATTTCTGATTGTTACCCATTGGGAGTTTTCTTAGCAAAAATACAGGAGTGATGAGGAAATTAAGACAAACAGGGCTAAGTGACTTGCTCAAGGTCACACAGCTACTAAGTGTCTGAAAGCAGATACGAACTCAGGATGATGAATTTTCCTGACTCCAGGTCTAGCACTCAATTATTTAGCTAAGCTGCCCATCCTAACAAGAATGTTAAACACAGAACTGAGTTTCTCTTGAAATTTGTTCAAGTCCCTTCCTAAAAAAATGTGATAGCTATCTGCTGTCAGTGACTTAGATGCAATTAGATAAATGAAGTGACCTCTTAAAGTCCTTTCCAAAATGAATTGATTTGATTTCTTAGTAAAATGATTTGGGAAATGTTGGATTACAAGAGTTTAGGAAAAAGCATTTATCTCTTTCATTATTCTTTTACTTCTTTTTTTTCTGCTATTTTATCAGAAAATTTTAATTCTTAAGTGGCAAAAAATAAGGAAGAAATAATAAAAGAGAAGGGAGAAATAAAATGAGGAGAAAATTGAGTGAGAAATAGGAGGAAATGGAATTGAGAGATTACTGAGACATTTATAATGCAATATAATAGTGACAATTAAAAAATTTGCCCATTGAGAAATGTTTTTGATATGTGATATACTGAGCTGCCCAAGATCTTTCCATTCCTTCCACTGCAAATGGATTACAGACTTAAGGGCTTTTTAAATTTTAATTTTGAGCTATTTTTTCCTTGAAATTTTATTAATCTTCATCATAAATATTAATTTATAGTCAGGCTCTGATGCCCAGAGGGTCTTGGGGTCTTATCTCATAGAAAATAATGAGCATCTCAATATAGCTAACAAAAAGCAATGCCTTTGTAAAAAGGACCAAACAGCATGATATTTATGCAGGTCTGGATAAAAACTTAAAATACATAACTCACTCTTAAACATCTTCCTGGTCAGATCAAAAGGAACAATCCTACATTAAATATAACTAATAATTTGGAGCTTAGGGTTGAAGTTCATCGTTGTTTTAACATTTTTTCCCCTCTTAAAATAGAATTAGATTATTTGTTATATTTCTCCACTCAAATTAGTCATAATCATAATTTTCAATTCAGCTATTAACTGTTATTTTAGTTTGTATTTCATCAATTGATATCTCTGTGGGGTTAATTATTTCAAATCTTGCTGGCAAAAACCTCTGTAATCAGGGGACAAGCACCTTTACAATTCAGCTGAGGTTCCCTGTTATCAATACATGCTATAAATTTTCAGTCTCAAAAGTCTGGTGGCTTCTGGGAATTGTAAGTTTCTGATGCTTTCTAAGAAGGGATTTAAAGATGGGAATTTATATATGGTAAAGTTTACTTCCGAATGATTTGCATAGAAAAGGTTGTCTCAAAAGACTCCTGCCAATGTTACATTTGCATTCTGGAGTATACTCAGATGCTTATTGTCAGATGGTACCTCATTCAAATAATCTACTCTGAACTGTTTTGTGTGACTGTATACAAGACAGTGCCTTTCCCATAATCATGTGAATGCCTTGAGCATCCTTCAACAAAGATTTACAAAAATGGAAAGAATGCAGGTCAGAGAAATGTCAAAACAATTTATTTAAGGGAAGAACCTTAACATATGTGTTTTCTGCTGAAGTGATGAAAGTATAATCATTTGTGATTTAGTGGGGAATAACAAAATGGAATAAACTTTATTCACACTCAGTAGGAGGACACTAATGAATGATTTAAATGATTACATTCAGCGTGTAGACAGTGATACTTTCTGAAACTTGGAACAATTTAGATGATCTGGTGGAGGGCTGAGTTGCTTAGCCAGTCACTTAGTAATGCTTATATAAAGCATTTATTATGTGCCCAGTACTGTGTTAAGTATTAAGGTTACAAAGAAAGGCAAATACGTGGCTTTTGTTCTAAAGGAGGAGCCCATGGGCCAAGAACTATTTGGATATAAGATGGAAAGGAATCTCAGAAGGAAGGGGTGAAAGGAGGGACCTCTTTCATAAAGAAGTATTTGAGTTTATTTTTGAAGGAAGCAAGGAAAATTAAAAGGCTGAAGGGAATAAGAAAGAACTCTATGGGAGGGGAATGGCCCATATAAAGCCATGAAGACTGGAGATGGAGTGCCATGTTCAAGCAACAACATGTAGATCAGTGGAGCTGAACAGTAGAGAATGCAAAGGGGAGTAAAGTGTAAAAAGACTGAAAAAGTAAAAAAGGAGCAAGTGTGAAGGACTTTAAATGCCAGAGGATTTATATTTGATCTTAGAAGTAATAGGGAGTCACTGGAGTTTACCAACAGACCTATATTTTAGAGAAATCCTTTTCATAGCTGAGAGAATGATGAACTGAAATAGAAAGAGAGATTCAAGTCAAGGAGACTAATTAGAAGGCTATTATAATAGTCCATATGAGAGGGAATGAGGATCTATATGGAATAACTGCTGCATTTTGTTGAGAGGAAAGGATATATAAGAGGATTGATGTGAAAGGAAAAACAAGATTTGACAAAAAAAAATTGGATATGTGAGGGGAAAATGGATGAGGAATTGAGGATGACATCTTTGTTGCCAGTCTGTATTGCTGTGTCCCTGACAATAAAAGTTGAGAGGAAAAGATGGTTTGGGGAGAAAATAAAGAAATTTTTTAAAGAAATGTTGAAGTACCTATGGCACAATCAATTCAAAAGTTCCAAAAATCAGTGAGGCACTAGAGTTCAGGAGAGACACTAGGTATGAATATATAGATCTAAGAATCATCAGAATACAGATAATAATTGAACCTCTGGAAGGTGATGAGATCCCTAAGAATATGAAACAGTCAGCTAGGTAGGGGGGAAGCAAAGAAAGAGCAAAACCCTACAGAGCAGAATATACAAGAGCAGATGGCAGCAATTGTCTAAGGCTACAGAGAGCCCAAGATGGATAGGGATTAAGAAGTCAGAAAGTATTTAAATTCTGGTTCTTCTCAGATGTGGAACTTACAACAAGCCATTTAATCTGTCTGAATTTCAGTTTCTTCATCTATAAAATGGATATAATACTTATGGTAGAAACTACACGATTTTTAAAAGCATTTTTCAAATCTTAAATGTATATATATAGACATATATATGTGTGTATATGCCAGTTACTATCATTGTTGCATGGGGCTGATGAGACAAATGAGATTAAGCACTTTGTAAACACTAAAGCACTATATTTTATTCACATCCTAAAAATTAGGAAAACAACTCATAATTAATATTCCCATATTGGTCAAGTTAGTAGGGCTGAATAAAGGACACTGTAGCCCTAAAGCTCTGCTTCTATCTATACATAAAACAAGCCATCAATTTACTTTTTTTTAATCATTCATTTTGTGGGAAAAATAAATAAGAGTCAAGCCAATGTGGGGGTATTTTCAGACAGAGCTAATTTTTGATTTATGGGGATCAAATGAGATACCATATCAACTGCTTTTCAGTAGCAATAATGATAATAGGATTTATACTGTGATAATAATAAGAGCATTTATATTGTAATAATAATAATAATAATGAATTATAACACGAGCTCCTGGGTTAGTTGAGAACTTCACTCTATCCACTGAAAAAAGCTGAAACAGGGTCTAAGGAGAAGATGGTCTTCAGACCCTTCCCCCACAGCTTTTTGCATGTTTCCCCTGCTATGAATAAATGAGTCTTTTAGCCCTGCAGATGCTGCAGAAAAGATTCAGGTATTCTTAAAGAAATAGCTACACATCCAAACCAAACCATTTGGCAAGTCAATACAGAATGCCCATCCATATATCAGTTCTGTCTCCCAAGAGTAGAGACTTTCCATCTCCCAGATGGCAGCCTCCAGTTTGGGTAGTTTGGGCATATTCCAAACCCTAGTTAGATAAATAGATAATAGATAGGAAGGAAGGAAGGAAGGAAGGAAGGAAGGAAGGAAGGAAGGAAGGAAGGAAGGAAGGAAGGAAGGAAGGAAGGAAGGAAGGGAGAGAAAAAAAATGTGCAAATGTTTAACAGCATAGTGATTGGTCATTGTCTGTCAACAGCTATACAGTGAGTCTATCTCTTGTCAACACATATTTAATTTGGATTTCCCCACTTCTTTTTCTGATGTATTGAAAGTTTTTGGCCCTTTCTTTGGCAGACTAAGTTGAATAAAGTTTTCTCTCTTTTTTAATTAAAAAAAATGCCATTGATAACTTGGAGACTTGAGAACTGTATTCCTTCAGCCTTCACAACTGTCATCTAATAGCCAGCTGATAATTAATGAAGTGGAGATCCCTGTACTTGGTAGGGACAAGTTAGAGCTCTGATGTCAACTGACTTCTCTTTGAATTCCAATGTCTACATCCCCGCAGAGAATAGTTGTATTTATTCTGTGGGTTAGCACAATAGTAACTTATTCTGGCTGTTCTGTGTTAGAATCTAGTTCACCTTATTAACACTTGTTGAATTTAAAAATATTTATGTCCCCTAAAAGTGTGCCTCTTCCAAAACAGTTTTTCTTTTCTTTCTCTGCCCATAATCTTTCAACTTTGCCACCACTTGTAGTGCTGTGTTAGTCAACAGATACAAAATATATACCTCTATATTTTCCTCCAAAATGATTCTACATACAAATGCCTACCAAAAAACTCATAATACTTTTAGGGAATTTTTCTGTTTCTGACACATACTGCCTATATGACCTTAGGCATATCCCAATACCTTCAAGCAATTCTCTAAAGTGTAAAATATACAATGTCCCTTGCCTTTTCTCTAAATTTACTTTGGAAAATTGAGAAATAAGGCTTCTTATTTCATTAAGTATTAGTTAAAGTTTAAATATTATAAAATGAAATTTATTTTTGTTTACTATAAGCAAAATGTGTAATAGACAACTCTTTTTGGTGAGTAGGGATGAATGCTGCATGTGAACCAAAAAAGATAGAATGTCACAATTTCAAGATCAGCAGAGAATCACTTAGTACAGGATGAAAGGAAAGGAAAAAGCCAGACCACTTAAAATAAGTCAGTCATATTACACTGTCTACTATGTCTATTCATTTTTCTTTTTTTCTAGTATTATCAGTTTACTTTGTGGAATGTGTATATTAAATTTAGCAAAAGAAAAAGAAAACAATCCTTTTATCTCCATATTCCATTCTGAACTATTTCTTCTATGTGTCTGTCCAAAATTTATTGCTATTTTTATTCAGATAGCTCACATTAGTGAGTATATTATTCTGATTCTCCTTTCTTTACATCATTTCTTTGTTTTTTCACACTTTTTGTTTTGGTCCTATTTGTAAAAATATCCCATTCTATTCTTAGAATATGTTGAGCTATTCTCTATCATTGAACATGGAGGTCATTTCTAGTTTGTTTGTTTTTAGCATTATCTATAATGCTGTTCAATTATTTTGGTACATAATTTCTCTCCCCCCTTTAAATAATATCCCTAGGGCATGGCATAAATAATAGGATTATAGGGTTAATTAAATATTGACAGTTGTTTAAGCTGATAAAATAATGCCATATTGGTTTTCAAAAAAATTTGTAACAGTTCTAGTTCCTCCAATATTATTTATAGTGTCTATTTCTCCACAGCTCTGCCTACATTAAGTTTTTAAACTATCTTTACCAATTTAATGGCAACAAAGTGATAAGACACAAATGTTTTAATTTTTATTTTTTAATTATTAGAGAAATTAAATAATTAATTGAAAAATTATATTCGAATAATTTGAATATTTTTTCAATGATGAATAGGATTTTTTCATTTCCTTTCCTGCAAAAATTAACAAAACAATTCACCCCTATTGTTTAAATTCTGACCCCCATCCTTGAGAAATAGTATTTATACTAATTATCGTTTCTTATTCCCTCCCCTCTTCTGTCCCGAGTTTTCTAAACACAATATTTTATGAATGAGACTGTGCTTCATGGAAAATGTCAAAGGAAATGACTTTACTAATAACAGACTTACATGGCACTATAGTATGATCAAAGTTCCCTTATAAAATCCCAGCAGGCTTCATACATTGCTAAAAATCTGTGAGTGTTGCTTAGCTATCTGAAGAAAGTTCATTCAGGACAAGTAACTCTTATGGCTTATCTGGTATCCACACAGCATTATCACACACTTAACTGAGATACTGGGATAGAAACAGGAGCTAACTCCTGTCATTCACCACCATTTAATTACAATTCTGAACTAGACCAAGTAAGCCACAAAATCCAATGAGCTTCATCACAGATATTTTTATATTTTCATAAAAGCCATAAAACTAATGAGATCATGCAGAGAATTAAGTGTAGTCAAGGTCTGCACTATTAATGCCTTACTTAGCCTATTGGGATTTGGGGCTCTTAAGTCTATATAGCTTTCTGCCCTAGTAAAATTCTTTATCTTCCTACACTGGAAACAACACTTCATTTTCAAGAGCTGTTCTTCCCAGAAGCTCATAGCACTTCACATCAATTGTAGGCTTAATCAATATATGTTTAATTGAAGTGAAGTGAATAGTGTGATTAATCCCAAATACATCTCAGTGCATTATTGATCATCAATATTTCTGTTTTACATACTGTGAATTTGATTCATCATACATTTAAGAAATGTGGCTAGATGCCACAGATGTAAAAAGACTAAGCCCAATATTTGGACCCAGATTTCTTGAGCTAGAGAAAAGGTATATCTCAAATGAAATATCAGCCATGAGGTCATAATTAGACTTATTTAAAGAGTAAAATTTATATATAGTTACAATACCCTACTATACCTCTTTTACAGACAAGGAAACTGGGGGCCAGCAAAGTTAATTGACTTGTGCAGTCAGCATGGTAAAAATGAATGAACTTTGGATTTAGAATCTGAGGACCTGGTTTTCTCACATAACAGGGTAAATTTCTCCAGATCTCAGTTTTCTCATCTTCAAGTCAGAAAGATTTGGAGTTTACACTAGATGATCTCAAAGTTCCAGTTCTAAGTCTTGTAATTTTATGACAGAATATACAGATATGGATATATAACTTCAACTCCCTGATTTCTTTCAAGATTCCATTCAAATCCTATTTATTTCAGGAAGATTTTCTTGATTTCCATTCCCCAGCCTCAAACTCCTAATCCTCTATATTCTGCTCTTATCTTTTAGTGTTTTCCATCTCACATCTCTTTTTCATGGATATTTTATTCCAGGGTCATTACAGGTTGTTCCCCTATCATCCTCCTGTAAAATGTTCACTCTTTAAGGTCAGGTATTATTTGTGCTCATCTTTCTATCCCTAGAGGTTAGAATAGTGCCAGGAATACACAAAGTACCTCTGAAAAGTAGACTGACCTCTGAAATTCATATCATCCCGTCTCCCATTCCAGACCTTTTGTGACCTAAGAGGGAGCATCCTCCCTTTGCACAGGTAGCCCAAGGAAATGGGACAGCCTGAAAATTTTATCCATATCTGATCTTAGAGTCTCTGTTCCTTTTGTAAGGATTTCTAATGAGCCAGACAGGATGCCTTCACATTCGAGTTCAGCAAGAGCTCAGCCTGGAGAAAGCATAAGGACGATTTCCCAGATTTTCAGCTAATTATTCCATGTGGAAAGTGAACCAATTGAACAAATTGTGAAACATGGAGGCTGTCAGTGTTACTATATGATTATGGGAAATGTACATTGTTTATGTCAAGCAGTAACAGATTTTTAAAAATGACTGCACGCTGCTATATTGTAAATAATTTGCAGTTTGCTGGGCAGTTGAGTACTTCTTCAAATAATCTAGAAACAAATTGTGAAAATAACAAATAGAGTAGTATGGGAAAAGAAGGGTCTCCAGAATGTCCAGCTAAATTGCTTTCAAACCAATTTCTAACCCATCACCAAATGTTCCATCATGTTTAGAGCAAGCTGGAGGGTTTCACTAAATTAAAAATTCCATGTAATGTTAAACTAAATAGGCCTCCTCCTTATTATTCACCTCCATGCTATAGAAAAGGTGAGAAGGGAAAGGGGAAAAGAAAAGGGGGAGAAATGTAACTCCTGCACAACTTCAAAACAACAGAATGAATCTGTTACAAGTGAGAAGATTCAGCTGTCTCAGAAACATGGAGCCTGATTAAATTGTGTTTAAGCATAATACAAAGCAACTCTCACATTCTCTTCAAAGAAATCCTTTCACATAACCTCAAAGCAGCCATCAGTTGACGTCAGTACTTGTCTGAATCACGTGGGTTATTAAAGAAAATATGTAATCTCTGTTCTTAACTGCATTTTAAAAAATAAAATAAAATGAGATCAAGTCAGTAAAATAGGAAACCTTCATTTTTATTTGATAGGTATTTTTAAAAAATTATTTAGACCATTTGTCACAGTGCCAAGTTATAAAATTTTCTTCCTACAAAAATGTGCCAATTGAAATATTTGTACAAACTGTTGGGTTTCTCATTTACTGGAATTTATAGTTCAGGGGCATATGTATAGTTGAAAAAGAAAGCAAATAAACTGGGTCATGAAATCAGCTGAAGGTGTGCTTTGCATAAATATTCATATCTTTTTTCTGGCCAACCTATTTTTAATGGCAATTGGTGCTGTGACTTTAAACTGAAAGTGAATATGTTTAGCAAACAATGTTGTGAGAATGTAGTTCTACAAATGTTTTGATGAATCAGTGTCATTTCTTTATTATCTGTAGATGAATACCCTTTCTAGGAGACTCAGAGAGAAAACCACCAACCCCATCTCCATCCCCACTTTTTTTTTAAAGCAACTAGTACTAAAAAGTAACCTGTAGTTGTAAAAGTGTTATTGTGGGATCTTTTAAATCTTCATCTATTATCATAAAAGTATAGTTTTTTGAAATGTCAGTCTTTACATATAAATGGATTTTTTTCATCAGGAATTTTCACAATTATTATCATAATAACATAATAACAAATCACTAGGATCATCCCTGAGTCTTTTGAACCCTCTCTCTCATTACTATTTTCTGTAATAATCTGTGTTTTGATAGCTTAAAATTCAAAGAAAAGGAAGCATGAACTAAGCTCAGTTGAAATCCAACAGGTTTGGTTTGCTTTGCTTTCATAGAGTAGTTAGATTAAAAACAAAAACAGATACCAAAAAAATCCTTAAAAGTATGCAACAATCACAGGCAACTACAAGATAGGAATTCACAGAGGTGCATGGATTTTAGTTTAGGGGCTAGCCTCCTAGAAATATTTTCATTTTAGTGGATAGCATACTCTCAATAGCTTATTTTTTGAAAGAGAACACAATGTCATTGGAGTTTTAGAGAAAATCATGAGGAAATTATCAAGGTTTTTGAATTTGTTAAGACATCTTTAAACACGTTTCTCTAAGTCAAAAAGGTAGAACATTTTATGAAGACAAAAGAAAGAGAAAAAAGGCGGGAGTTGGGGGGGAATGCAGAATGATTCCAAAGTGTCTATAGTGTTGCTCTGTTCTAAAGGATCTGATAATTGGTGATGTCTATGATTTTTCTCATTCCCACCATGCTGTGCCTCCTTGAAACATTCAAGCCTGGAGCACTGTTTTCTTATTTACAAAACAGGGGAAAAAAATCCTTGTTGAAGATGGTACTAGAATTCCAACATACTCAATAACCTTTGTGTGAGACAAACTTCACAGCATTTCCTTCCTAAGTAAAACACTTATTTCCAATTTGTTAGAACCAAGGACAAATATATACATACAGCTATATTGTATGTGTGTGTGTACAAGTATATGATATAGATGTGTGTGTGTATACATATACATATATATATATATATTCAAGTACACATTTGTATATATTTTTATCCTTAATTCTAACATATTGTGCTATACATATATATATATTATATATATACGTATATATATATTGCTTTGCTTGTATTTGAATGAAATACCATTAGGAAGTCTGCAAATAAACACCTAGGTTTTTGTTCTTTCTAGGTTTTTGTTCTTTTATCTTCTAAGCTCCTGACAAATTATTGGCATTTTTATTGTGTTACTTCTATCTTGGGCAAAGGGTTTCTAAGTGTTACACACACTCATTATAGATGAAGAATAATATGAGATCATCTTCTCTTTCTTTTCCCCTCCTACCAATCGGCTCCCACCTCCTACCTCCATCCCCAGGGTCCAGGGAGGATTATTCCCTACTGTTAAATTTCAAGTGTCTGGTCCAGTCTGGTTGTAAATGACTCCAACAATGAGATTTTTACTACCTCCCTAAGGGCATCTGTTCCACTGTCTAGCAGAAGGGGTTGAGAAATGTTTCCCAAAACACAGCCTCAATTTCTCCTCTATTCTGGTTCTTTCCATCATTTCCAGTTAATGTCCAATACACAAAAGCAAAAACAGATCTGAAAAATGGGTTTTAAATACTCCAGGAGCTTCCTCCAATATTCATTGTGGTTTTATATAACCTTTGGAGTACAGAAACAGTGACCTTTATTTCTTCTACTGACTATAGCCAAGAATCCTGGGCAGAATAGATTGCAATTAAAATTATAAATCCCTACTCCAACTTTTTAGCCAAACAAGTAATTTAGTTGATTAACTGTGCATCACAATATAAGGAGTTTCATCCATTAGAAGGATGCCTGCCAGAAAGAATTGTTTCATCCTCTGAATTGTATGAGGTGCTTTATAAATGCTGCTGGTTGATTAATGATTAATTGAGAAGGTGCCTTGACCCGAGCAATAGCTTCTGCTACATCAGAACACTCAGAACTTAAAGAAAAGATAGTTTAGTCTAATGTTGAAAATTAAACTTTTGAACAAGGTAAAAAGTAAACTCAAAAGATGTACATATTTTCTATTCAACTAATGAACTAGTTTGTAATGGACTAAGTAAATCAGATATTTAAATAAGCAAGACTTGGGTAAATGACAGGAAAGCCAGGTGACACAGTAGATAGAATGCTAGGATAGAATCAAGAAGTCTAATCTTTGTGAGTTCAAATGCAACCTCAGACATATACTAGCTGTGTGACTTTGATCCAACCACTTAATCCCATTTGCTTCAATTTTCTTGCATGTAAAAAATTACTCCTATATCTTTGCCAAGAAAACCCCAAATGGGGTTACAAAGAGTTGGACTAAAGTAGAAAAAGGGGTGGGGCAGGGAAGAGAATAAGATCAAAAGAGAGAGAAAGTTAGAGACACAGACAGCAGTTGGGCTGAATAGATCTGTAACTTTAGCTTTTGAATTTAAGAAAATCTTCATATTATATAAGTGTCTCTCATAGTTTCATATCTTTCATTGGCCAGTTTTCTGTTTTTATACCTAGTGGTCAAATCATTCCAGCTATTTCTCATGGTCAACCACAAAATCATGAAGGAGATGAATGATCACTCTGGACCTCTGCCAGCCATGCTAATGGAGAAACAGGATGTACTGATTAACTTAATGAAAGTTGTATTCTAATGATTCTTCTGCTAAGGGTAGACACAGACACTATGAGAATTAAGAAAAGCCACTCAGCTGTTCACTGACTAATTCCACACAAGGCCAAATAATTTGATTGATTGACATATTTATAAGATTAACTGATTTTTTAGGCTGAATTGACCAGATGCTTTGAAATCATAGAAACCCACCCAAAGATTCCATTTTCCTCCATTTCCTGTAGGAAAATATTAATAAGTAAGGGCCTACCTCTACCATCACAGAGAGGTATTGAAGGTCAGAAAGCTCTATACATCACAGAGTTTTTGAAGTTCAGAAAGCTACTCTAACTTTTCAGTAGAAAGGCTCTATTTGAATAAGAATAACTCATATCAACATTTCTTTCAAGCTTGCAAAACATTTTTCTCACATTTCTGTGGAGTATCACAAGTATTCCTTACTTACTTTTTAGAAGTGAAAAAACAAGGTCTTGATAGTTTTATTCTTTGTATTTGTATCCCAATGTAGCACCAGGTTTCCAAATATAAAGACTAAAGTAGTTAGGTTCCAGAGTTGTTAGAGCTCTGTGCCTGAAGTCAGGAAGACCTAATAGGTTCACCCAGGCTCAGACATTTAGTGCCTGGGTAATTTTGAGCAAGTCACTTAATTCTGTTTGTCTAGTTTCCTTAATGAAAAATGAGGATAATAACAACACCTACTCTTGGGATTATTACGAGGATCAAATAAGGTAATAGTTGAAAAGGACCTAGCACATTGTTTGCCACATGGTAGGTCCTGTAGAAATGGTAGTTACAATATTAATTATTATTAGCACAGTAGCTGCCATGTAGTAGATGTCTGATCAATACCTGCTGATTAATAATTGACTGAGGCAAGATTTGAACCCAATTTTCTGGCTCCAATTCCAGCAGGATCCAATAATCTAACATAGCCTCTAAGAATCATCAGCCCCAGTTAGTGTCTATTGAACATTCATGATAATACACAGTATAGAAAGAATGTAGGATTTTTCTCTTTTACTTTGATTTTTTCCATTAAGGAGAAAGGTCTTCATATTAAAGAGAATAAAACAAACAAGTGATGTCAAAAGAGGATATAAATATATTGAACCAGAGAGAAATGAGTTTATCTAGTTTGAAAAGAAGGTTAAAATAGAACAATATTTCTATCTTCAAATATTTAAAGTTCATCATATGGAAAAGAATAAAGACTTACTCTTCATTATTTTAACAGACAGACCTAGGTCTGATGGACAAAACTGATGGACAAAAACCATCAAAATGAACACTTTAGCTTAATTTAAAAGTTTAGACCTAAAAAGAATCTCAAAGATCTCTATAACACTCATTTATACAGATGAGGAGCTTGAGACTAAAAGGGTTGAAGTGAGAGGTCTAGGACCCAAATCTAAGGAAAAACTTTCTTACATTTAAAGCCATCCAACAATGAAACCAACTATTTCAAAAACTAGTAAGCTCACTAGTACTAGAACTATATATCAAAAGGATAGGGCTAACAGAAGGGATCATACCACAGAGAAGAGGTTGAGCTAAATGATTTCTAAAGTCCTTTCCAACTGCAATGTAGAATTTATCTATAAGAGGGATAATTCATTAAGACATAACAAAATGAGTACAAACTGTAGTATCATTGACCTAACCAAATCCATCTGCTCAATTAGTTTTGCTTTGGTCTGATTCCTTTTCCCCTTCCATGTCAGAAAATTCTACTTAGGGAAAATTTAGAACCTCAAATGAAAAAATACCAAAGATACTCAGTAAACACTTAATGAATTGTTAATGTTGATTGACAAATAAGTTTACAGAGTGTTCAACTCAATGGCAACTCAATGAAAAATGAATTTCAGAAGGAAAGTCAGAAGACTTCCCCAGAGCTTCAAATAGGAGATTTGGAGTAATAGCATAGAACAAATTAATTATACTTTAAATAATATGTTCTAAGATACTTTTCTTTGGCAAAATAATTTGACAATAGAACATGTTGAAGCCTGAGTATATTGATGGAAGTCAAATGCCAAGTTCCATGGTTGAGGTCATAAGCATCTTTGAGAAGAATTATTATCATAGAAATTAGGATTGGAGTGAAGCTAACAGATCACTTAGGCCAAGTCCTACATTTTAGATTTGAGACGTAATGATTTTAACTGACTTGCCCAAGTATTCACAGCTGATAAACTGCAGGATCTGGGATTAGAACACCAATCTTATAATTGTGAATCAAATTTCTTTCCACTACACCAACCATTCGGTCAAGGAGAGTTCCAGAGAAAAAATCTAAATAAAATTCTCTGAGAAACTTAAGGAAGGAGACTTAACCTTCATTCATTCCCTTTGATGAGAGAGTGCTTTTTCTTCCATGTGTGGTGGACTCCAACCCAGATCTGAAGCTGAAGTTAGAACTGTGGCTAGGGAAAAGAGGTCTATGACCTAGTATAATTGTCCTTTAAGTTTGAGGTTCCTTCTAATGTGTTGAGAAAAGTCCCTAATCTTTTGAGATGACTTGCTGATATCAAACTTTTCTTATAGATCCTTTTATTCACATCCCAAAATATATTAAAGTTTCCCAAAAACATTTTGAGAAATTGTTGTTCGGTCATTTTTCAGTTGTGTCCAATTCTTCATGACCCCATTTGGAGTTTTCTTGACAAAGATACTGGAATGGAATGCCCTTTTCTTCTCCAAATCATTTTACAGATGAAGAAACTAAAGAAAACAGAATTAAGTGACTTGTCCAGGGTCACAGAGCTAGCAAGTGGCTATGGTCAGATTCAAGCTCAGAGAGATAAATATTCTGACTCCAGGTCCAGCTCTTTATCCATTGTACTGCCTAACTTCTCTGTTTTAGAAAATACTGACAACATTGGGGTCTGATTTGAATGATTACATATTGAAGCCATTCTCTTTTTCCCTCCCCATTCCTGAACTACATCTAAGACTCTGCTATATAGGGCCAATACTTCCAGCTTTGAAGTTAAAGGATGTGGGTGAATTCAATTACCCACTTTCCTACCTATTGGGCATCACAAACTAATACTTCTATCATAGTTCAGTTTTGTTTTGGCTTCATTGACTCCTCAAAAAGAGAAAAAGTCAGGTTAAAACAGTTAATATAATTATACCTAAATGTTAGACTTTGTTAAAATATTACTGAAGGCTTTTAAAAAACATAAGTTAAACATCTTCATAGAAACATGTTTTGTTTAAAATGTGTGTTTACATCAAAATTCTGAGAAAATGATAGTCATTATTGATCAATTTTCTCTGGGAAGTCTCACATACCAGAGACCCTGTGCTCCAGTGATTTCTGTGATGGTTTTTACATGTGGCAAAGGTTATGTTTTTTGTTATTCCTTTAAGAAAATTACATGATTACTCTAGGTTATCATTATGACTGGAGTGCATTTTTTCATCATATTCTCTCATTTCTACAGGCATAATTTTTACCAAAGAGTGAGCTACCCAAGGTTGGTTATAATATTGAATAGTAAATCAATCTTACTATTCGAATAAAGTCCATTTATTGCTAGCAATTACCATAGTCTGGAAAAATCATAAATACATGAACATGACAGAAACAGTCAACATTTCTGTCTCATTGTAATGATTCAATTTCCATCCACATACCCAGTATAGAGAGAATAATTTGGTTATAATGTAATAAACTTGCTCTCCACTAGTTAATTTTCAGCTGAAAGCATTGAAAATTCTGAAGCATCATAGTCATTTGGTGAGCACAAAGAACAACTGTTTTTCAAGCTTTGGATTCAAATGATAGCTTGGTTTCTTTAGACTTTTGTTGTTATTTAGTCATGTTTAGTTCTGTTTGTGTCCCATTCTTTGTGACCCCATTTGGGATTTTCTTGACAAAGAGTGGTTTGCCATTTCCTTTTCTAGCTTATTTTACTGATGAGAAACTTGAGCAAACTTGCCCAGAATCACACAACTAGTAATTGTCTAAAGCCAGATTTTTTAACTCCAGTCTTGCTAACTCCAAGCTCCACACTCTAATATGCCCTGAATTTCTTAGGCATAGATGACCAATCTAATAAATAAATCCCAATCTTCCAAACCACACACCATCAAATTCAATTGAATAGAAAATTATCTGTACTAGACACTAAAGTTACAAAGATAAAAACAGTCAGTGCCTTCAGAAAGCTTATAATCTAATAGCTTCTTCCATGTGTGATTGATTCATCCAAAACTGAAGATGAAGTTAGAACTATGGCTAAGGAAAAGAAAGCGGTCCATGACCTGGTATAATTGCCCTTTAAGTTTAAGATTCCTTCTGATATGTTGAGAAAAGTCCCTAATCTTTTGAGATGGCTCACTCCTATTAAATTTTCTTATAGACCCTTTTATTCACATCCCATAATATATTAAGGTTTCCCAAAAACATTTTGGGAAATTGTTATTCTGCAAAACTGTAAAATGAAACGTGGATATCTTTTTTTATACTCTATGTTACTGTCTGACCTTGGAAAAATCACTTGGGCTTTATGAGCTTCAGTTTCCCCATTTGCAGAATAAAGGAATTGTTCTAGATTAACTTAGAGAAAAGTTTTCATCTTTAAAATTTTATAATTCTCTTGGAAAGCATTGCTTGAAGAAAAGAAGAGGGAAGTGAACAGATCAGGAAAATATTGTAGGGGACTTCCGGTTAAGATGGCGGAGAGGAGGCTCACAGTTGCATAAGCTCCGCGCTTTCTCTCACTATCCACTTCATTACAAGCCTCTGAATCAATGCTTGACTGAAAAAAACCCACAAATAGTTACCAAGAGAAGCCATCCTTGAGATCCGCCAAGAAAGGTCTGTCTTTACTGGAGGGCTGGGGCGGTTTTAGATCGGGCGCAGGCTGAGGGCAGTGGCAGTGAGAGCACGGGAGCAGAGCTGAGAGGGGGTGGGGAGTGATCGCAGCCGTCTCTGCGGGGAGAGCTTCGCTACAGGTTTGGAACCTGCAGCAAGTCAACAGCCCAGCAGAGAAGCTAAAAACACCGGGGCTGAAGAATACAACCGCAAACAGCTGGAGTCTCTCAGGACCTGGCCCCCCTCTTCCCCCCCCTCAGTGACTCAGCACGCTTTGGGATCTCAGAGCGCAGGCGCAGCACAGTCCTGCTAGTGCCTCACTGCTGCCACCTGCAGTCTGTAGAGGAAGCTCGATAACACACCCAGCCCCCCCCCCCCCAAAGAAAGACTCCAGTTTTTTTTGTTTTTCTTTGGTAGTTTATCTCTGATTAATAGACAGAATGAGCAAGAAGCTGAAGAGGACTTTAACCCTTGACAGCTTCTACACAGATAGAGAGCAGACTCTAAATCCTGAGGAGACTAAAAACAGGCAGTCCCCAGGTGAATCCCCAAAGGAGGAGATCATCTGTTCCTCAGCACAGATGAACCTCATAGAAGTGATTAAAAAGGCTCTCACAAGGGAGCTAGAAGAAAAATGGGGAAAGCAGAGTGAGGCTTGGCAAAAGGAGAGGAGGCTTGGGAAAAGGAGAGGGAGGCTTGGCAAAAGAGCCTGGAGAAAGTTAAAGAGAGAGTGGATAAAGAAGTAAAATCCTTGAAAAATAGGATTAGTGAACTGGAAACAGAAAACAGCTCTCTAAAAAACAAAATTGGCGAAATGGAAAAAAATTCCACAGAACAAAAGAACTCAATTGGACAATTAGAGAAAGATTTTAAAAAAGTGAGTGAAGAGAATACTTCACTGAAAATCAGAATTGAACAAGTGGAATTGAATGACTCGAGGAGACAAGAAGAATCAGTCAAGCAAATCCAAAAAAATCAAACAATAGAGAAAAATGTGAAATACCTTCTGGGGAAGACAACAGACCTGGAAAACAGATCCAGGAGAGACAATCTGAGAATCATTGGACTCCCAGAAAAACATGATGAAAAAAAGAGCCTGGACACTGTCTTCCAGGAAATTATCAAAGAGAACTGCCCAGAAGTCATAGGAACAGAGGAAAAAATAAACATTGAAAGGATTCATCGATCACCCACTGAAAGGGATCCTAAAATCAAAACACCAAGGAATATAGTGGCCAAATGCCAGAACCCTCAGGTGAAAGAAAAAATATTGCAAGCGGCTAGAAAAACCCAATTCAAGTATCAAGGAGCCACAATAAGGATCACCCAGGATCTGGCAGCATCCACATTAAAAGATCGAAGGGCCTGGAATATGATATTCCGAAAGGCTAAGGAACTTGGTATGCAACCAAAAATAACTTACCCAGCGAGAATGAGCATCTTTTTCCAGGGAAGAAGATGGACATTCAACGAAGTAAGCGAATTTCATCTATTTCTGATGAAAAAACCAGAACTTAACAAAAAGTTTGATCTACAAATATAGAACTCAAGAGAAATCTAAAAAGGTAAAGATTAATCTTGGGAACTATATTTTGACTATACAGATGTATAAAGAATACATGTATACCTTGTTCTAGAAATTGATGTGGAAAGGACATTGTACCAGAAAAAGGGTAAAGTGGGGGTAGTACATCTCATGAAGAGGCATAGGAAACCTATTATATCTGAGAGAAAGAATGGAGGGGGATGAATATAGTGGGTATCTTACTGCCTTCAGAATTGGCTTTAAGTGAAAAATCTTAAGACATATTCAATCTATGGTGAAACTTCTCCCATCTCATTGAAAAGTGAGAAGGGAAAAGTGGAAAGGGAAGGAATAAGCTAAGCGGAAGGGAATACGGAAACTGGGAGGGAAAGGGGTAAGATAGG
The DNA here is from genome assembly GCF_016432865.1 of Antechinus flavipes. NCBI lineage: Eukaryota > Metazoa > Chordata > Mammalia > Dasyuromorphia > Dasyuridae > Antechinus > Antechinus flavipes. The sequence goes on from NC_067402.1 coordinate 161,573,469, forward strand.
GGGAGGAACTCTAAGGCGGGGGGAGGGACACTAAAAAGGGAGGGCTGTGAGAAGCAAGGGGTGCTCACAAGCTTAATACTTGGAAGGGGGGGAAAGGGGAAAGAAGGGAGGAAAGCATAAACCGGGGTTAACAAGATGGCAAGTAATACAGAATTGGTCATTCTAACCATAAACGTGAACGGGGTAAACTCCCCATAAAGAGGAAGCGGTTAGCAGAATGGATTAAAAGCCAGAATCCTACAATATGTTGTTTACAGGAAACACACCTGAAGCGGGGAGATACATGCAGGTTAAAGGTAAAAGGTTGGAGCAAAATCTACTATGCTTCAGGTGAAGTCAAAAAAGCAGGGGTAGCCATCCTGATCTCAGATCAAGCTAAAGCAAAAATTGACCTAATTAAAAGAGATAAGGAAGGACACTATATCTTGCTAAAGGGTAGCATGGATAATGAAGCACTATCTATATTAAACATATATGCACCAAGTGGGGTAGCATCTAAATTCTTAAAAGAGAAACTAAGAGAGCTGCAAGAAGAAATAGACAGTAAAACTATAATAGTGGGAGATCTTAACCTTGCACTCTCAGAATTAGATAAATCAAACCAGAAAATAAATAAGAAAGAAGTCAAAGAGGTAAACAGAATACTAGAAAAGCTAGATATGATAGATCTCTGGAGAAAATGTAATGGAGACAGAAAGGAATACACTTTCTTTTCAGCAGTTCATGGAACCTATACAAAAATTGACCATATATTAGGACATAAAAACCTCAAACTCAAATGTAGTAAGGCAGAAATAGTAAATGCATCCTTTTCAGACCACAATGCAATGAAAATTACATTCAACAAAAAAGCAGGGGAAGTAGACCAAAAAATAATTGGAAACTAAATAATCTCATACTAAAGAATGATTGGGTAAAACAGCAAATCATAGACATAATTAATAACTTCACCCAAGAAAACGATAATAATGAGACATCATACCAAAATGTATGGGATGCAGCCAAAGCGGTAATAAGGGAAAATTTCATATCTCTAGAGGCCTATTTGTATAAAATAGAGAAAGAGAAGGTCAATGAATTGGGTTTGCAATTAAAAATGCTAGAAAAGGAACAAATTAAAAACCCCCAGTCAAACACTAAACTTGAAATTCTAAAAGTAAAAGGTGAGATCAATAAAATTGAAAGTAAAAAAACTATTGAATTGATTAATAAAACTAAGAGTTGGTTCTATGAAAAAACCAACAAAATAGACAAACCCTTAGTAAATCTGATTAAAAAAAGGAAAGAGGAAAATCAAATTGTTAGTCTTAAAAATGAAAAGGGAGAACTCACCACTAACGAAGAGGAAATTAGAGCAATAATTAGGAGTTACTTTGCCCAACTTTATGCCAATAAATTCGACAACTTAAATGAAATAGAAAAATACCTCCAAAAATACAGCTTGCCCAAACTAACAGAGGAAGAAGTAAATATCCTAAACAGTCCCATCTCAGAAAAAGAAATAGAACAAACTATCAATCAACTCCCTAAGAAAAAATCCCCAGGACCAGATGGATTTACATGTGAATTCTACCAAACATTTAAAGAACAATTAACTCCAATGTTATATAAACTATTTGAAAAAATAGGGATTGAAGGAGTCCTACCAAACTCCTTTTATGACACAGATATGGTACTGATACCTAAACCAGGTAGGCTGAAAACAGAGAAAGAAAATTATAGACCAATCTCCCTAATGAATATTGATGCTAAAATCTTAAATAAAATATTAGCAAAAAGATTACAGAAAATTGTCACCAGGATAATACACTATGACCAAGTAGGATTTATACCAGGAATGCAGGGCTGGTTCAATATTAGGAAAACTATTAACATAATTGACTATATCAATAACCAAACAAACAAAAACCACATGATCATCTCAATAGATGCAGAAAAAGCATTTGATAAAATCCAACATCCATTCCTAATAAAAACACTTGAGAGCATAGGAATAAATGGACTTTTCCTTAAAATAGTCAGGAGCATATATTTAAAACCATCAGTAAGCATCATATGCAATGGGGAAAAACTGGAACCTTTCCCAGTAAGATCTGGAGTGAAGCAAGGTTGCCCACTATCACCATTATTATTTAATATCGTATTAGAAACACTAGCCTCGGCAATAAGAGTCGAGAAAGATATAAAAGGAATTAGAGTAGGCAATGAGGAAACCAAACTATCACTCTTTGCAGATGATATGATGGTATACCTAGAGAACCCCAGAGATTCTACCAAAAAGCTATTGGAAATAATTCATAATTTTAGCAAAGTAGCTGGCTACAAAATAAATCCCCATAAATCCTCAGCATTTTTATACATCACCAACAAAACCCAACAGCAAGAGATACAAAGAGAAATTCCATTCAGAATAACTGTTGATACCATAAAATATTTGGGAATCTATCTACCAAAGGAAAGTCAGGAATTATATGAGCAAAATTATAAAAAAGTCTCCACACAAATAAAGTCAGACTTAAATAATTGGAAAAATATTAAGTGCTCTTGGATCGGCCGAGCGAACATAATAAAGATGACAATACTCCCTAAACTAATCTATTTATTTAGTGCTATACCAATCAGACTTCCAAGAAAATATTTTATTGATCTAGAAAAAATAACAACAAAATTCATATGGAACAATAAAAAGTCGAGAATCTCAAGGGAATTAATGAAAAAAAAAATCAAATGAAGGTGGCCTAGCTGTACCTGATCTAAAATTATATTATAAAGCAGCAGTCACCAAAACCATTTGGTATTGGCTAAGAAATAGATTAGTGGATCAGTGGAAAAGGCTAGGCTCACAAGACAGAATAGTCAACTATAGCAATCTAGTGTTTGACAAACCCAAAGCCCCTAACTTCTGGGAAAAGAATTCATTATTTGATAAAAACTGCTGGGATAATTGGAAATTAGTATGGCAGAAATTAGGCATGGACCCACACTTAACACCATATACCAAGATAAGATCAAAATGGGTCTATGACCTAGGCATAAAGAACGAGACTATAAATAAATTAGAGGAACATAGAATAGTTTATCTCTCAGACTTGTGGAGGAGAAAGAAATTTGTGACCAAAGATGAACTAGAGACCATTACTGATCACAGAATAGAAAATTTCGATTACATCAAATTAAAAAGCCTTTGTACAAATAAAACTAATGCAAACAAGATTAGAAGGGAAGCAACAAACTGGGAAAACATTTTCACAGTTAAAGGTTCTGATAAAGGCCTCATTTCCAAAATATATAGAGAACTGACTCAAATTTATAAGAAATCAAGCCATTCTCCAATTGATAAATGGCCAAAGGATATGAACAGACAATTTTCAGAGGATGAGATTGAAACTATTACCACTCATATGAAAGAGTGTTCCAAATCATTATTGATCAGAGAAATGCAAATTAAGACAACTCTGAGATACCACTACACACCTGTCAGATTGGCTAAGATGACAGGAAAAAATAATGATGAATGTTGGAGGGGATGCGGGAAAACTGGGACACTAATGCATTGTTGGTGGAGTTGTGAACGAATCCAACCATTCTGGAGAGCAATCTGGAATTATGCCCAAAAAATTATCAAAATGTGCATATCCTTTGATCCAGCAGTGTTTCTATTGGGCTTATATCCCAAAGAAATACTAAAGAAGGGAAAGGGACCTGTATGTGCCAAAATGTTTGTAGCAGCCCTGTTTGTAGTGGCTAGAAACTGGAAAATGAATGGATGCCCATCAATTGGAGAATGGCTGGGTAAATTGTGGTATATGAATGTTATGGAATATTATTGTTCTGTAAGAAATGACCAGCAGGATGAATACAGAGAGGCTTGGAGAGACCTACATGAACTGATGCTAAGTGAAATGAGCAGAACCAGGAGATCATTATACACTTCGACAACGATATTGTATGATGACATATTTTGATGGAAGTGGATTTCTCTGACAAAGAGACCTGAGTTTCAATTGATAAATGACGGACAAAAGCAGCTACACCCAAAGAAAGAACACTGGGAAACGAATGTGAACTATCTGCATTTTTGTTTCTCTTCCCGGATTATTTATACCTTCTGAATCCAATTCTCCCTACGCAACAAGAGAACTGTTCGGTTCTGCAAACATATATTGTATCTAGGATATACTGCAACATATCCAACATATAAAGGACTGCTTGCCATCTAGGGGAGGGGGTGGAGGGAGGGAGGGGAAAAAAAAATCGGAACAGAAATGAGTGTAAATATAATGTAATTATTAAATAAAAAAATTAAAAAAAAAAAGGAAAATATTGTATATAGTAACAGTAATATTGTTTTAAGAATGACTTTAAGTGAATAAGTTATTTTGATTATTACCCAAATTAACTATAAAGGGCATATGAAAGAAGACACTAACTGCATCTAGAGAAAGAACTAAAAAATAAATAAAAAATTCTTCTCATTCAATTCAGTTCAACAAACCAATTCAAATTAAGGTATGTTGGAAGGTGAAAACTTGTTCTATTGTTATAATCCAGGGGTCAGCAAACTAATCAGCTAGTGCTAATTTTTGTAAGAATTTTTTTTACACTTTAAACTGCTATAATAAATCATCAGAAACATAAAATTTCTGTCTTAAAGTATCTACATATGAACATATAGACTCAAAAACTTCATGTGGAATATGAGGAAAATGTGTTGATTATAGACAGTCTGTTCATAGATCAAAACAATCAGGCTACATAGAGAGAAAATTGGAAGAGTGATAGCAATAATTTATGGCAAGAGAATTATAATAAAACCTCTGTGAGAAGAAATGCTTATCTAGGAGAATCTTGTCTTGGATTTCAAAATATTAAATTTCCCTTAACTCCTCAATGGTGGGAGGGGACAGTAGTTCTAGTTTCCATTATTTTGCATACAGGTAGCACCTGCCTTTCCAATATGAAAAAGAAGGATGGAGATATAAGAGTAAAAGGAAAAAGAGATTTAATTAAAGAATTATACTTTGATCTTGGAGGAGTTTGGGGTTGGATTTAGCTACAGAGGTACCTTGATAAAAAGCAGAAAGTTCAACTAATCACCTTGATGCTTTGCCTACCTATCTGTGCTGAAAAAACTGGGATGATTTCCAATTCTTTTTATTGTTTATCTGGGATGTTTGGTATCAAGTGAATTTGTCAAAGAATTTATTCCTTAAATATTTTTATACAAATGATTTTACCTAGATTCACAATTGTTTTTCTTTCTTTATGTTCTATTCTTTGGAAGATTAGGAGAAACTCGGAGCTTGGAGAATAAATTTTATTAGAAATTCAGTAAACATTTATTAAGCTGTGGCTGTACAAAAAAAACTGGATTGTTGTTTTAAACAAGGAAAGGGAAAAAATTAAAATATGTCATTTTAAACATCTAATTTTTCAGTCCATGTTTTGAAAAAGCTATTGTCTTTTTTTAAAATTTTCATTTAGGCCCTTCTTTGGTTTTTATCCACACCTCTAAGTTCAGTGGTGCTATTTTCTCCTATAAAAGGAACTTATTATAACCACGTTTCATTTTCGGTCCTGAGGTACTTTAAAGAATATTGCTCCTGACCCCCTCCTTTCTCCCCACATGTTCATTCTTGAACCCTGTCTTTTAATTTGTTTAAGCTATTACTGTCCTGGAATAAATTGGGGCCCCAAAGTGGAAAATACAGGCATCTAGTTACTCATTAGCTCATTAGTACAATGATGTATGAACAGTCTTCCAAGTAAAACAATACCCTACTGCAGTATAAACAAAGTCACAGTCAAAGTGGCTCATTTATAACTCATCCTGTTAGAACCAGGATTTTATTTGAATCCCCCCTATTAAGGAGCCTTTCCCACTCCCATTCCCCTCACATTAAGTGTGCTCATTAATGTCATTTGGTAAAAACCACAGATCTACTATAATTGCAATTGTTTGGAGAACTTGTATAGAAAAATCAAAGGAGCTACTGGCTCTCTGCTTGGCACTCTGACAAAGATCACCCAGAAAATCTGCTCCAATAGTCCACTTCTCGAAAACAAAAAAGAAACTATTCTTTAAAATTAAGTCCATTCACGTAGTGTGGTAACAACAAATAGAAACCAGGGGACATCTGCCATTCAAATGAGAATTTTTACTTCTTCCTTTTTCAAAACATGTGGAGTGTTGTTTTTATTATCAAATCCTCTTGGCTATTTTCCTGAACTTAGATGCTGAAAGCTACTTCCTTAGTTAATTTTCCTGGAGTCTTTTGATGGCTCAGTGGCTGCCTATGCTGATACCAAGGAAAGGTTGTGGAGTATTAGTAGGGAGGTAATGTTTTCTATTGGTGTTATTTCAGCATTAGTTATTACAATTTTTACTGTGATTCTCTGATAAAGTATATTTCTAGTATTATTAATAACTTATATAGCACTTTAAGGTCTACATATTTTAAGATCTATATGCTATAAAGGTCAGTGAAATTGTTCCTATGTAATAGAAGTAGAGATGAAGACATCAGGAAAATAAGCAGACTAAATAATAATAATAATATATATGTATATATAATAAATAATAATAATCCTCCTTATTATGAATGGGCTATTCCTTCTAAATCATGCATTCAACTAAGTCTGCTCCCCACTTCCAGTGCCCTCCCCCAACTCCATATCCTCCTACCCAATCAGAGAATCCAACTATTTGGCACCAGACAAAAATCATCATTGACTGAATTGCTTTTTAAACTGTTTTCTTGGAACTGAAGAGACAGTGTCAGGATAGAAGAGTAAAAGACTCAAGCCCTAAGATGAGGTCCAGTCCATTACTTTTTCCATTACTGAGTCCCATCGGGACATATTATACCTAGGATCATTGATCTAGAGTTAGAAGGATATTTGAATCTGTTGAGACCAAACTCATTTTGTAAATGAGGAAACTGAGTATGGAATGTGCATGTAACGTGCCCAGGGTGACATAGCTAATAAGTGTAGGGGGTAGAATTTGAACTTAAGACATCCTGAATCCCAGACCATTCTATCCATTGTGCTATCCAGCAACTGCAACAATTTCTTATGAAGGTTGTCTTTGCAGAGGTGTAAAGACAGGAGTGATATTTCTCATGGTGTTTTCTTTGTGTTGGGCTATTCATGGGCTATTATAGAGGATGATTACAGTTTCCATTTTTTTTCCTCTTGGAAAGGGGGAAGAAAAGGGAAAAAAATTGCATTCTGCATATTTTACAACAACTACTATAGTAAAGTATTAAAATATATATGACAAAATGAAAAAGTAGGTGAAAGGTAAACTCTTCCAACCATTTTGGAATAACAATGCCAATAAAGTGCATATTTACAAAATCTGGAAGCACGTTGTAGATAGGAAGTTATTTTATCTTGCCTTTCTCAGTACTGTTTTCATTTGTCACATACAATAGCTGTAGCTGATTTGTCATTCATCATGCTACAGACAATATCTGGTGATGATTCGTTATCAGGAAATAAGAGTCATTCCCCCTAAATTCAAAATAACAAAAACACATTTGGAGACTTAAGATTTCAATTGCCCACAGATGACAAATCATTTCCTTTTTGGGATCAACTAAGTATAAACATTAGATCAAATTTGTCAAACACAAAGCCTTCACTTAAAAGGAAAAATACCACATTCACCTTTACATGGGGGAAACAAGATTAGATTAATAACCTTTTTTATTAAAGCTTTTTATTTTCAAAACACATGCATACATAATTTTCAACATTCACCCCTTCAAAACCTTGTGTTCCAAACTTTTCTCTCCTTCCCCCCACCTCCTCCCCAGATGGCAAGTAATCCAATATATATTAAACATGTGCAATTCCTCAATACATATTTCCACAATTATCATGCTGCAAAAGAAACAGATTAATATCCCAATGCAAAAATCAAATAGAAATTCTTTATTCTCCAATTTGGAACTATGCCCAAAGGACTATCAAATTATGTATACCCTTTGATCCAATAGTGTCTCTACTGGGCTTGTAGCCCAAAAAGATCATAAAAAAGGGGAAAGGACCCAGATGTGGAAAAATGTAGAAGAGTGGATGCCATCAATTGGAGAATGGCTGAATAAGTTATGGCATATGAATGTTATGGAATATTATTGTTCTATAAGAAATGATCAGAAGGATGATTTCAGAGAGGCTTGGAGAGACTTACATGAACTGATGCTAAGTGAAATGAGCAGAACCAGGAGAACATTGTACACAGTTACAACAAGATTATGTGATGATTATTTCTGATAGATGTGTGTGTTGTCAACAGTGAAGCGATTCAGGCCAATTCCAATGGATTTGTGGTGGAAAGAGCCATCAGCACCCAAAAACAGATTTTTGGGAACTGAATATAGATCTCAACATAGTATTTTCACTTTTTTGTTATTTTTTGCTTGCTTGTTTTTTTTTCTTTTCTCATTTTTCTTTTTAATCTGATTTTTCTTGTGATAAATGATAAATATGGGAATATGAATAGAAGAATTGTACATGTTTAACATAGGTTGTTTGCTGTATAGGAGAGGGGATGGGGAAGAAAGGGAGAAAAATTTGGGATGCAAAGTTTTGCAAGGGTGAATATTGAAAACTATATTTGCATTTACATTTATACTAAAAAGCTATTGCTTAAAAAAAGAAAATTCTTCATTCTTCTGCAAAGTATTGATATATGTGCAGTCAACAAACAACACATTGCTACTGTGTGCAAACCACTGCAGTAATTAGAGGTTATCATAATCATTGATGGTACTCCTGTACTATGATTATGGAAATTTCACTTAGCAAAAGATAATATTCCATCCTGGGAGCCTTTTACTCTTAATTTAAATATTGTAAACCTACTCTGAAATGCCAATTATGTCTAAAAGTTTGAGACTTTTATGACTTCCCGAGGTAGATAATGTCTTGTTTGTTTCTCAGAAGATCAACAACTAACTATTGTTGGGAAACTACATTGCCTAATTTAGCTTCTCAGCTTCAGCGATTTATTTCTAATCCATGCTCATAGAATGATGGAATCTAAAAGCTAAAAACAAAAACAAACCCCAAAAAAACCCTAGAGATGTTAGGATCTTGGATTTAGATTCATAAGAAATCTCAGAAGTTATCTGGTCCCAGTCCCACATTTTATATATGAGAAAACTTAAAATCAGAATAAAAATGATTTGCCCAAAGTCCTAAAAGTTTGAAATGGCACTTTGACTCAGTCTCTCTAGTTTGTGGATAAAGAATCTGAGGTCCAGTTTGAGGTTCAAGGGTTTAATTTCCTGTCCAGAGTCACACAACAAATTGATGGTGGGAATCAGTTTTAAGGCTCCTTGATTTCCAGTTCACTGCTTTTTTGTCCTCATACCATGATGCCTTACAAACCACTCAATCTCCTTTTGACCTAGTTTTCTCATTTTTCAGATAAGGACAATGAATCTGCCTTAAATACGTGTGTGTGTGTGTGTGTGTGTGTGTGTGTGTGTGTGTGTGTGTATCATGGGGTTTTTATGAGGATCATAAAAGTTCTGAAAATATTATGAATTAGTTATATGACTGTATAAAATCAGACTGTCTCATTCAATATTGGACTTACCATAGAGTCTACCCTGAACCTGATTAATGAATAAGTTCACTCAAAGTCAAACTATATTTTCAAATCCTCTCCTTTTCTGGGAGAAAATGTGTAGAATGTGGTACTAAGAAATGGCACAGAAACTTGTGTTCTCAGAAGCTTTAACTGATTATAAATTGAAATTCTACTGTAGGGTGTCTCCCAGATAGACAGAAAAGTGACATTCACATCTGGATATGTGGAATCAGGAGAGAAAATATGTCATATAGTAATGCACTGTATATTATGGGCTGTCACGTAGTGGGATTTGGGGGGAAATGTTGAAATTCAGAGCACCTTCAGGTAGTTAATTATCATTCATCACAGGCATACATTTCAAGTCAATAATGTGTCATTACTCAAGTCACAATGTGTCTGCAACACAGATAGGGTCTCTCTCTAGTAGACTTGCATTTTCACTGGTAAATTACAGACAGATAATAAATAGTATCATTAGAGGATGCAGAGTCCACTCAAAAAAGAGATTGGGGATTTAGGACAATGAGACCAAGCATAGGTATTGCTTGTGATTTACTTATAGGACTTATATTACGGTCTCTTATTAAACTTCATGATTCATAAATCTTGGACTTATTAAAGATTAAACTTCATAGCATTCCACATATTTCAGCTATGTTATGTATACATATGCATACTTATTTTTAGGAGTGGAGACAGACTTGTGATTTAATTTAAGGAAATCCTTCAATGTGAAAACTCACTTCATTGAAACAAATCAAAAATTCATGTGCAATTTTGAGTCTTAGTTGCTACGGCAGAGACAGCCTAAAAGGCTTGCCCTTGGTCACAGCTAGTATATGTCAGAAATGGGGCTTGAACCCAAGTTTTCCTGACTTTTCAGTTGGCCCTTTATCTACCATGTCATGTTATTTCTCTTCAAAAATTTAAGAATGGAAAGAGACTGAACCAGTGATTTATTATAATTAATTATTATTTATTAACTAAATAATTATTAATATAAGAAATGCCTGTGTGAAGAAACTCTGTCAATTCACATCAGGATTGTATAATTGTAGACAGTTGTATATCACACTAAGACATCAAATTACTTCCCAGGATCAATCAATATATGTTAGAGGTTGGATTTGAATCCAGATCTTCTTGAGTTTGAAGCTTTCTATGTACTCTTAGAGAAAATGTGTAGAATATGAAATATTATAATTCTGATTGCCTTCAAAGAAGTTAGGTCTACTATTTCACACTATATATTCAGTAATGACCTTGGGCCAGGTCTGTTAGTGTACCTGCACATGCTGTGTCTACTTTTCTTTAAGATACTTGCATATGGCATGTAAAATATTTCCATTGATGAGAGGAAAAGAGATTATAGATAGAAAATGTTAGTTCCCATATCATTAATTCATATAAATAAGGAAAACTGATACCTTTAAAAAAAGTTAAATCTACTTGAAATAATTAATAATAGTAGCTCCATTTATCTCTCTGTAGCACATTGCAGCTTTCAAAGCCCCTTCTTTATAACAACTCTGAATGAGAAATGTTTCAAGTATTATTATCTCCTCTTGACAGATGAAGAGCCAGCCCATGGAGTTTAGACATGTTATTGAAAGTTACTTAATTATTGTGTAGTATGGCTACAATAGGAACCCATATCCCATAATTTCTGGTCTACTGTCCACTCCCACCTGTTCTACAGGAAGACAGAGCTTGTTCTAGAGTAAAAATGACACGTCTAAAGTCATACAGGAAGATTCAGGGAGAAAACTTTACATTTATAGCTCTCATTTTTTATAACTGACTCAAAATGATTATAACTCCTTAGAGAAAACCCACTTGTATATGTATTTTCATCCATATCAGAAATAATGCTGCCAGGTTGCTAAATTATAAGCCAGATTTTCAGTGTGTGAATGCATATCAAGATGTCTTTTTGCACTATCAGCCAGTTTGGGTGCCTTCCCAGTAAAAAAAAAAAATCCCCCACTGTTTAGGTTAGAGGTGACAAACTGCTGAAATGATTTGGACTGGTGTGACTGGAGTAGGCTTGAGCACAATTGTAAAGTAGACGAAGTTTGTTATCATCCCCACTCTCCCCATCGATGTGATTTTCTTCCCTTCAGGTGTGTCTCCTTCCATACTGGGTACCATTGTTCTCCACTGGTTATCACCAACACTCAGTCTTTTGGAAGGTGATGAATGAAAGGCAGATATTTGCTGACACCTGTTCAGCTAAATGGGTAGAGTGCTACCTGGAGGCAGGAAGACCTAAGTTCATTTATTATTTATGTGGCCATGAGTGAGTCATTTAATTCTGCCTCAGTTTCCTTATGTGTAAAATGAGTTGAAGAGAGAAATGGCAAATCACTCCAGTATCTTTGCCAAGAAAATCTCTAATGAGTTGGATACAACCTGAAAAAACACTGAGCAACAATAGCTCAAAGTTTGACCCTTTCCAAAGTTATTCACCTTTTAAAAAGCCACAGTGGAAGGCTCACCACCCTCCCTCCCATTTTTGTGTCTATCATCCTTCTAAGACCTCCAGGATGACAGGAACTACTCCAAGCCTGTCAGACCTGGCCTTGACTGGGTTTTCTCATATCAATGATCTGGGACTTCCTTCCTCAAATGCACCAACAATCAAAGAAAATCATTTGTAACTCTGCTATTTCTCTCACGGAAAAGTAAAAGTTGAGTGTTCACAATCTTTGGTGTTCACAATCTCATCGATTTCATCTATGAAACTAATTTGATGACCCAAATGCTGAGAATTCCACCCATCTTAAGATCTCTGTTATTGCTTTCAGGCACACTGAAATGAAACTATATCCTTGGGTTGTTGTTTGTCCTTTGTTCTTGAAGAGGATTATGTTATCAGGAAAGAAATATTCTCAGTTGAAACCATCTCTGACAGCTTTGACAAAGAAATGGATTTTCCTTGTTTCTGGAAGTGGGAGAAATAAAAAAATTAGCACTGAGGGACTTAGAAAATGAATTAATTTCAATTCAACTAGTACATATTAAGTACCTATAATGTTCTAGACATTGTGCTAGGCACCTAGATATACAATAGCAAAAAAGAATTTTTTAAAAAGAAATTATCTCTCTACAATAGTTTACATTCTGCTGAATTAGAGGGTTTGGAGCCTAAAGGAAAAGAAGGTTGGGTCATAGAGTCCAGGTTCTGGATTGAGCAAAAAACAAAAATTATTTAATTAAAAAAAAAAAAAAAAACTCAAGCTCTGAACTCTGGGCAGATTTCAGACCTGTTCTGGAAATCAACAAAGGGTGGATTAGAGCAGAAAGTTTGGTAAAAGCCCAGAATCCTTAGATTTACTGATTGTGGCTATCAAAACAACTTGACTTTTATGTTAAATGAAGAAAAAAATTAATTGTATCTATTCCAAGACAAAAAATTGGCATTGATTTAACTTTTATTTATCATATTTATTATATGTAATTTTATATATAACATACAAAAAATATAATTCATTGTTGTTCAGTAATTTTAGTTATGTCTGACTCCCTGTGACCCCATTTGGGGTTTTCTTGATAAAAACACTGGAGTGGTTTGCTATTTCCTTCTCCAGCTTATTTTACAGAGAAGGAAACTGAGGCAAACAAGGTTAAGTGATTTTCCCAGATTGGGACAGTATTCAATGTTTGAGGCTAGATTTGAACTTAGAATAATGAGTCTTTTATACAATATGCTCCATTTACTGTGCTACCTAATATTATATATTAATTAAAAATCAAGCATGATTTTATTAAACATTCAGAAACTTTAAGCCAAGTTATGTTTGCTTTAACTTTGGAAATTCAACTTGATAATTATTCTAGGTTTTTTTTTTTTTAAATAAGGTATAGCATCATTTTGTTAGGGTTTTGGTTATGGTTTTTTTCACCCCTCAATAAGCAGAATTTGAAGTTTTGCTATTAGTTCTTAGTTCATATATTAAGTGTATATTATGTGCAAGACTGTACTAAGACAGGGAGGGAGGGATGGGGTTGGAGGGGTGGGGTGGAGCAAAAACATCCCCAAAAAAGCAGAGAGAGAGAAAACTTCCCTGCCCTTGAAAAAAAGATATAGTCTACTGGATCAGAGAGTTTGGAGTCTAGGAGGAAAAAGAAGTTGGAAAGGTTAGAAGGAACCATTTTTTTAATTAATAAAAAGGCAAATAAAAATAAAGTCTAAATGACCAAATAAAGTTGAATGAATTTGTCCAAATTATGTTTGCAAAATCACCGATTTTGTGTTTTTCATTAGTCAAATTGGTTTAATTATGCAAATAGAATTGATTATTGATATATTGTTGTTATTTTCCCCCCAGTTGGTAGAACTAAATGTGCAATTGTTTCTATGAAAAGATTAATGCCTTTACTAAAACTCTTCAAAAATATCAATTTAAAATTCTAAAATCTTTTAACATAGAAATTAATGGATTGACATATCATTAGCTGAACTAGACTAGGAAAAAAATTCCAATATTGACTTGACTTGGAATTTTTTAGGGAAATATCTAAGGAAAGGTCCTATGGTCTAATGGGACAGCTATAAATAACAGATATGCAGTTTATTTTCAAAGTGATTATCAATTTTTGATGCAATCTTACTTTCATTGAAGTTTAGCTTCTTTGTTTATAAAATGAGGATCCAATTGTAATAATTTATTTTTCCCTTCTTAACTGTTCTTTGGAGAATTTTATATATATATATATCACTTTAAAAACAAAGTTTAAACTTCTTGTTATCTGACATGGTCATAGCATGTGGTATTCTGGTTAATCAAATTATATGATCTAAAGAAAGCTATATGTTTGTCTCTGGTATAGATTGCCAATTTGATAAGATATTAGAATGCAATAAAATATTTAACTAAGATAAACATAATTGAATTTTGACTTGGATCTTCATCTTAAAGCATACCCTAGTGAATTCCAGAAACAAAAATTAAACAAAAAAAAGTATTCTAAAAAAGACAAATGGGCTTTGGGGTGTTTCATTGCCTCAATGCTATAATTGTGAAAATGAATTATCATAATACTAATAAAGTACAAAAGTGACCATTAATAAAGATTTCTCCATGTGCCTTCCTCTTCTCTTTGCAGAGATGGGAGAAGGGACTATTATATATGTCCAGGTAGGTGTAATTAATCATATTTTTGTTATTTTATATACATAAATTAATGTGCATGCTTTAGTTTGGCAAGATAAAGCACCTACGCACATATATAATCTAAAATAAAAATAATATATTATTATTTTCTACAAAAGCAGTGATAGTAAGTCACATTATATAGCATTTTAAAGTTAGCAAAGTGCTTTCTTGACAGTAACTCTGTGAGAAAGATGGTAAAAGTATAATTATTTCCACTTTGTAAATGAAAAACAGAGTTTTGAGAAGAAATATGATTTGTCCGTGGTCACAAGCTAGTAACAGGTAGGATTATAATTCAGGGCTCAACTCAAAATCCAAAAATAATTCTATTAAGCCAAACTAATATAATGCCACTGAAGCCAGCTTTTCCTCAAATGAAAAGATATGTTTTTAAATTACAGACTTTTAAATATAGTTAGTATATCATTCATTTGTTGAATTTTTTTTTAAATCCACAATTGAACTACTCTATTCGATTTGATTCCGTTTGTCCTTTCCAGAATACTTTTTTGTTTGTTTGTTTAATGTTTGTTTCTGGAATTCACTAAGGTATGCTTTAAGATGAAGATCTTTCATGCAAAAACCAATTTTCCAAAGGATATTTGTTAAATAATGAATCCAATTTTATTTTATAAATATTTGTCAAAAACTAGTAAATAATTTGAAAATTATTTATCTTAGGGGTAGAAAATAAATGAATTATCAGAAAATTATTCAGTAAGGAAAAAAAAATCTTGACCAGAAGCTTTCAAAATAAAAGTCTTTGGAACTTTTCAAGAATAAATGACACATAAGTATAGTATACACAATTAGAGAAGAAGATTGATCATCACAAAATCTTTTTATTATGTAAATATGGCATTGATTTAGAACCAGGTGAAGATAATATCTTTAAAAATTAAAGATCAATTTTACTAATAAAATAATATGTAAAATGCTAAAAGGAAATATTAGCTAATAGACTATAGCAATAATCAAGAAAATAATTCATAATGATCAAAATGTATTTATTTATTTCAAGCATGAAGAACTAATTTAATATGAGAAAAACTATCAATATTGTTAAATATATAAAGCAAAAATGTGTTTTTAAGCCATACGTTAATAGATATGAGAAAGTCTTGATAAAATTCAATATTTATTTTTAATAAAAATACTAAAAAGGAACATAGAAAGATTTTTCCTTGACACATTAAAAACAACTACCTTTAAGCCCAACACCCAAGTAACATGTAGTAGAAAAACATTAGAAGCATTCCTACTAAATGCCAATATAAAATAAGATATAGATATATAGATATAGATATATATACTATAATTTTTGTTTGCTATAGTTCAAGATAATCTAGCAATTATAGTAATACAGAGAAAAGATATTAAAGAGATAAACAATAGAAATGAAGATGGGGTTTTCAATGGATTACAAGCTTAATTTGTCTAATCAATGTGATAAGCCAGTTAAACTAGTGTAGTCTTGAATCACATTGAATAAGGAACAGTTTCCAGGAATAAAAAGATGATTATTTCATTTTATTTTTTTCTGGTCAGATAACATCTAGACTACTAGATTAATCCACAAAATCATATGTGTTAAAATTTACTAGTAAAACCCAAGAAATCATAATTTAAAAATAATTCATGATAATGACAAAAGTCATCAAATCTTTGGAAATTAATCTACCCAGGAATTCATGGGAACTATAAAACTGTAATGATTAAAATAAAAAAATATAGAAATTATTGAAAGGATATTGAACATTCATTAATAGATCTAATTAATGATAATACTCCCAAAATTATTCTAGGTATTTCATACAAAACCATTCAAATTACAAAATGCTTTTGCATAAGCTACACAAAAGTATTTAATGAATTTTATATAGAAAAACAGACAAGAATTTTAAGGGTTACTGTAAAGAAGGTTGATGGGGGCAGCTAGGTGGTACAGTGGATAGAGCACTAGCCCTGAACTCAGAAGGACTGGTGTTCAAATCTGGTCTCAGACACAGCTTCCTAGTGTGTGACCCTGGGCAAGTCACTTAACTCCAACTTCCTCTAACTCCAAATGCCTCAAGGGGAAAAAAAAAAGTTAATGAAGGAAGTCCTGCAGTCTTGTAGTTTCAAAGTTAAGAACCTGTAGTGGAAACTGATGAATGATTATAATGATAATGCAAAATTATGGAAAATTTTGATTACCAAGGTTAGATACTTCTGAGCAAGTTAACTGAGATAATCTTCTGGATAAGGTATTTGAGAACATTTGCAGTGTTTAACAATTTTATGCTATGGTATTTAATATTTTGTCCATAATCCCCAAAATCTCTAACTTATTTTTTCGATTGTGATATTTCTTTTTTTTTTTTTTTTCGATTGTGATATTTCAACTGATCCATATCTATTGCTGAAAGACTCATCCTAGCTTTTTGTTGCCTTTGGTTGAAACCTAAAGTGTGATTTCAAATAAGGAAATAAAACATAACACAATTTTTAGACACATATATAAAATGATCTGTTCACTTTCTTCAGGTATGATAATTTTAACTCTCTCTTACGAAACTTGAAAATATAGAATTCTTTTTTTGTGATTAAAGTGCTTCAGTTCATATTCACTTCATTACTGACATGGAATATTTTTTTTTTAGTTTATCCTCCTGGCTTCCATTTCTGCTTCAATTTCCACAATACTATATCCCTATAGTTAGTTCCATTCCTATCTCTCTGATTGTACTTTTTTGATCTTCTTTAATGATGTCCATCTTTTCCCCATCCATTAAGTAAGTGTTTTAAAGATTTCTATCCTTATCTTTCTTAACTTTTTCTCCTTTCATGATATGGTTCACTCCTATGACTTTTATGAGCTCTATGCCAGTGACTTCCAAATCTTTGTCTCAACCCTAATCTCTCTGCAGAACTCTGAATGCATATTTCCAACTGCCTGAGTTGATGTTGTATAGACCTGGCTGATCTATAAATCCTTCAAATGTAACATATAAGTAACTGTTCTCTTGTCCCCAAACATATATTCTTGATATCTTTCTTCTTAATTTCTCTAGAATATAATGATCTTTCCAGTTGTCCAGTGACCTTGGAGCCCTAATCAGTTATTCTTATAGTGTAAGCACTGTAAGAACTTCCAAATTGACATTAGTCAATTTAGTGAAAAGAAGAAGAGAAGATTTGGCGTGAGGAAAGTAATATCAAACTATATTCAAGCATTTGAAAGATCACGCTGTAACTGAGCTTGCTCTGTCATAAAAGAAGTGGGAGCAATAGTAAAAATTGTGAACTCTAAATTAGATTTTATGTAATAATTAATCTATCTAAAAGTTGAATAGCCTGCCTCACAAGATAGTGATAGCCTCTCCCTAACATGAGGTCTTTTAAAAATAATAATTTATTTTTTTACTTCATTTCCAAAGTGTCTCCCTCCATCCCTCCTCATCCTGCAATAGAAAAGGCCATTATGTTAAAGATATCTTACCATCAATCAATCGAAAACTATATTATATGCAATTTTATTTATCAGTTCTTTCTCTGGATGTGAATATATGAGATCTAAAAGAAAACCAACCTACCAACCTAAATATCTATTTATTTGATATATTGTAAAGGGAATTATTTTTAAGGTATAGTTTAATTTAGATGACCTTTGAGGGTCTCGTTTAACTCAGAACCTAAGAGTCTTAGTAAATTAAGTAGCTCCAAACTTACTTATCATCTAGCCTGTCTCTATCCATTTCTTCTTCAGTAATAGCTAGAAAAATTTTGCCAAATGTTTATTAAAATCTAGATAAATAAGATCTTCAGAATTCTGTTTTGTTTTGTTTTGTTTTTTTTTAAGAAATGAGGATGTACCAAGAAATGGAAGTGGATAAATCTATCATAAATTTATCACTTAGAGTGATTATCTTTGATAACATAAGCAAAGAAAGTAAAAAAAATGCAATCACATCACCTTTTTCCTACCGACAACGCTAAAATGTCACAGCACAAACATCATTTGCTAATTACTATGCACTTTTTATCCAGTCTGTGACGACAGGTGGCAATTAGGAGAGTTATGAATCTGTACCTTTTATCTGCATTATTTTTAAGAGGCTGGGTATGCTAGAGTTATCATTGTTGTAAATTCTCACTTGTAGTATGAGATAAACAGTAATGTGACATTCTATTGAGGGCTATGTCCTAAATGCTGTGGAAAATGTTTCTGTTTTGATTTTTCTTATGGCTTAATTTACTTCCAAAAAGTCAGAAGGGTTTCCTCTGAGTGTCCTTTGTGCAAAGAAGACTCAAAATATTCTTCAGTTTTAACAGGAGGGTTTAGCATGAGAGAATCATCATGGAACAGTAGGAGTACTGCAGAGACCTCATTAGATGGTTTGTTACTACATAAATTTGCAATTGCTACTGGAAGGCAAAGAAACATTACCTTTTTTGTTTCTCACTTCCCAAGGAGCAGGGAAAATTTAGAATATATATCTATATCTCTCTATATGTGTGGAGACAGAGAGATATAGTTATATATCTATAGAAATGTAAATATAAAATCTTATAGATGTAAAATCTTTATAGATATATCTTATAGATATAAAATATTTTTGAATATTTGTGTGTATGTATTTTTTTAAGCTAGACCCATTATTTAATCAGTATAGAAAGTCATCTAGAGGGGAGGCTCCTTCAATCAATACAGATTGGCAACAGCTCAGTAATTTATAGTTTTAAGAGAAGTGGCTGGAGCATTGAAAAGTTAAGTGACTTTCCCTGAGTTACACCTGTTAGAATTCCTGTTAGAAGCTAATCCTGAATCCAAGTCTTGCTGATTCTGAGGTAGATTTTCTACCCTATACCTTAATATCTGTAGTTTGTTTGACCTGATACAGTGAAATCATTGAGCGCATAGTAGAGTACTAAAATTTGGAGTCAAGAGGATTTGTTCTGCAGTTTTACGTTGTAGGACCTTGGACAACAGACAACTTATGTCAGTCTCCTTATACATAAAATGGAAAGTTTGGTCTGGATGAATTACTTTCTTGTAAAACACAAATTTAACATGTGCAGTTGATGATCCTGTTATTAGTCTCCTTCTGCTACAACAGCTTTTATAAAAAGCTTCCTTGCTTTTGTTAAGAGCAAAATTTGAACTTTTCCTGGAGACCTTTCTGCAAGGGGTTAATTGCAAACTCGATACGGGGTGAGGTGATAACCTTGACAGATGACTTCTACGAATCCAGGAGTTTAGGCTATCTCCGCTGCCTGACCGTGACCTGGTCGATGAGAATGCTAGATCTGGTAGTGCCTCCTTTGTTTGTGGGGGCATTAATATAATTGGGTAAAGAAAACCGCTTAAAGACTCAGCTGCGATTTGGTTGGGTAGTCTGGGGAAGTGTGGGCTTCTTTTCTTGACCTAAGCAAGACTGAATTTCAATATCCTTGAAAAAGAGGGTGATAATTTCTGCCTCCTCCCTTATTTTCCCAAGGGTATTCTGACAATTAAAGAGAAAATGTATGTCTGGGAAATTGAGCTCCTCAGGCAGAAGCACTCTTGAAATACAATGTGGGTGGAGTTACTATTATGAATAATAATACCGGTTTGTTTTTTTTTTTTTTTTTGGATAAAGAACTAGCCAGTGTTTTCTCCCCCCTCCCCCTAGGTCGGTTGAAATGGAACTCTTCCGCTGAAAAAGCCTTTCCTGGGTAATTGTAAAATACTTGACTAGAGCCCAGCCAGTTGTCACTGGCTTTCTCGCCGGAATTCCCATTTTTAAAGAGTTGAAGGGAGAGTAAAATTCAAGGGCATCAAAATAAGCTGGAACAAGGCCTCCACACCTTTGGCCAAGGTAGCTGCCTGGCTGATCGCCAAGACTGGAGAGGGGGAACTTGCCAGGGATCACTGGATTTTCCGTAAGGGAAATTTTGAGTTTCTCATTGAGGAGCTGGCCCCTCTCTAGTTGGCTTCCTCTTCTCAGCCTCCCGCCTTTCTCCACCCCACAAACGCACACTTACACACACATACACTCACAAACACACACACTCTCTCTCTCTCTTTACCGGGGAGGAATTTTCCCCGACTCAGCACAGTGCTTCCCTGCTCGCCAGCATAATTCAAGACATAACTTTGCCTTGATTGCATATGCTGTCGGGAGGAAATTGAAAGATTAACAATCTCTAGGGCCGCTTTCCCTCGCGCCCCCTCCCTCTCTTTTTAAAGGGAGGAAGGAACACAAAGGAGGGGGCTCTGCTGCTCTCCCCGGTTTTCACCGCTTCTCCCAGGTCTGGGCACTAGTTCGCCACCCCGCTGCGAGGCAGGCAGAGCCCGACCCACCGCGCTCCCGCTGAACTCGCTTTCCCGCTGTCTGTACGCGAGGGTCCCTGCCTTTCACATGACCTAGCCGCGTCAGGGCCTGGAGGCTCCCCCAGCGCACACACCCCCCTTCTCCAGCTCTTCCTCTTGCCCCTCCCCCCTCCACTCGTCCTCCGGTTCGAAGTGTGTTTTTGTCTGCACGTGAGCCTTTGCTGGAGGAGGAGGAGGAGGAAAAATCAGAATAGGGACTCCCGGAACGTGTAAAGCCCGTGTCAGGGGTGATTGGACAGCAGCTGCTCTCGCATCTCCCAGGCAGGCTGGGTGTCCTGCCGGCTGGTGCCCGCGCCGGTGCCTTCGCGCGAGCTCCTCACCAGGTTGCAAGCTGAGGGGGGGGTTCCCTCTCTTCTGACCCGCCCCCCGCCCCCTCCAAGCTGTCGGGAATAGAGATGGCTGTGGTGCTGCACTCTGGATGGCAGCCAGTGTCTGTGTGAGAGACCGTTAGTGAGGACATGGGATGTGGTAGGATTGGAGAGAGAGGAGCAGCTCCTTGCAGAGAGCGCGCGCGGTTACCGGTCCGAGAGAGGGAGAGGAAGGGCCAGGCCTGAATCCTGAGCAAAGCACGGATTCAGAGCAATGGATGCTGCCTGTTAGGCCGAGGGCCTGCTGGATCGGGATTTAAGGGGATGCCGCTGCCTGTGGAGAACTGGGTTACAATCTGAAGTTCCCTGCTCCCCGGGAAGTGAGAAGCAAAAAGGTAATGTTTCTTTGTTTTCCAGTCGTGATTGCAGTGAGGCGGTGGGTCATGCAGCAGTTTTATTTCCACTGTAGAACGCTGGACTAGTTTTTTAAAAGCCATAAAATACTTATCTCCTGAGGTCTCAAATATTTTGTTTCTCAGCATGTGATAGATGATTTAAATGCTAACTCCACGTGAGAAATAGACTCCTCTTCCTCCTGCCACCCCTTCCCACCTCTTGGCTTTAGGAAGGCACATGCAAAATCTGAATTTCACACACAAAATAGCTGCAGGCTGAACTGGGTAGGGTGCTTTTTTTTTTTTAAGCCTTCCGTGAAAGTGTCAGAAGAGTGAACCACAGTCTTATCATCCTTAGTGGGTGAGAGGGGGCAGGGCGGGGACGTCTGCAGCCAAACAGGCTGCTGGCCGGTTTCCTATGACTGTTAAGGATGGACTGCTCTTTTACATTTCAAATGGCTGCTGCAAGTTTAATGCAGAGAAAAGGGGGACTGCAAAGGTTGAGGAGAAGGAAGAAAAGAGGTTAGAGAAAAGAAAAAAAAAAGGAAGACTGGAAACCACCTTTATTCTGTTTGTATCCAGTCAAAATGATTCTTTTGTGGGCAACCCACACCCAAAAAGTTAGTACATATTAAATTTAGAAAAGACTGCTTAGTCATCTACTTATAAAGCTGTGTGTGCAGTCTGTGTGTATACAGAAACTCATTTCCTTTCTTCATTACCTTGTTAGTGGAGCAACTGCCTAGTAGATTCAAGCATCTTTTGCAAAATTTCCAAGGGAAGGCTGTTCTAAGAATAGAGCTGGCAGTCACTTGCTACTATACATACCGGCTCTGAATGATACAACCATGCTGCCTCTCAAGCAAACCAGCATTCAAAGAAATGTGATCTAGTGCCCTTAAAAGACTCTCCTGACCCAACTATGAATGGATGAGGCTTTTTCATTTTTTATTAATGGAGCATTCAGAGAGAGAAAGCTGCTATTGTTTCTAGCTTATTTAGGTTTGTAGCTTCCCAGATTTTAAACAGAGCTCCACAGAAGATTGGAACATGCCCATTTTTAAGTCTTAAATTCTCAATGGTGCTAGCCTGGTGGTTCGTTTTTGGGATAAATGGTTTTTGCTGTGTTGTCTCCTAGTGGGTAGTAGAAGGGATGAATGAAAAAGGAAGTACAAGCCGGTGATACAAGTTTTCTTTACTCACTCTCTAATATCCCTAAAACTGACTTAGTTGTGAGGGAAATACTGAACAGATAGCTAAGTTAACATGCTGAAATCGGCATTAACCCTGGAAAAGATGTGACAGGGATTGAGTTTCTGTAACTGCAGTTAATAAACACTATTTAGTTTTGGGCAGTTTAGAAAATGTATAACAAAATGACAAAAATAAAAATAAAAAATGCATTTTATTATCTATATCATGTTCTTTTTTAGAATTGTCTCAAATTCATTCATAATTTTTTTTTTTTTTGGTTCACTGTACATTTGTGTGTAATTCATGCTGGTCCAGGAGATAAAAATCTGAAAGCAGAAGAGTTCTGATGATGATTCCCAAAGTGTCAGTCATCTCTTGCAGACTGTAATGTGTAGAGGAGAGCCACTTGTGGTACATTAACTGCTGTTGGCAAATAGAATCATTTTGCTGAGAATGTAGTTTCAGTTTGTTTAAGTACTCAGCATGAATGAGGGTGCTGTGACAAATAGATTTGAAACTATTAGGTCCTGGGTGGTTAAATAGCTACTGTTAATTTAATTGGAGTCAATATTTGAAGACTCATGGAAATCAAAACTGTACTGGCCAACCAGGGAAGAGTGCATTGGATTAGTTTGAAAAAGCAAGGCCTGAATTGCAAACTAAGCTATATACAAAAATTAACTATCAAAAAATGTAACTTCATGCATTCAATGGCAAAAAGAGGTTCAGTTTGAATGCGTACCAGAAAATCCATCTATCTCATTTTCTTTTGTATGATAAATAATAGATTATTTCTTGTTACTTTTGCTATTTTCTTCTAGATATTCAGCATAAACTTATTTTTATTGATGATACTGGTTGTTCGTACAGGATCTTGATGTAGGGGTTTATTTTTAGAATTTATTTCATTATGCTCTGATGGTGAGACAAGTGGTATGTAAAGCAGAGAAACTGAGGCACTATGAGGTTAAGTAATTTCTTTATTGTATAGTCCTTATAGACTAGTATTAAGTAAAAGGAAAGTACCATATGCAAGTTGCAGAACAGAAGAGAACAAGGAATTAGACCTTTCCTAGGGATCTGGAACTAAGATGAATCCAATCAGAATAGCATGGGTTGTGGAGGAGGGGGTAAAAGTGAAAGTGGGAGGGATTGGTATGTGATTGGTATGTGAAGGAGGGAAAAGAACTATGATCCTGTAAAGAAGTTCATGAAGTATCACAATTAGGGAAGTTTTTGTTCTAAGTTTTTGTTGCTGTTTTTTAGGAGTATGAAATAAATATATGGTACTTTCAGAGAAAGCTATTACCATAAACTAGTGCTCTTATTACTTTTCTTCTTTTAAGGAAACCTTTCTATTAGTAAGTATCTTATGCCAGATCTCTCATATATATTCTAAGCTATGGATTTAATATGACACTAAGACTTGGTAATTGTTTTCTAAAGCTTTCTTTATTTTCTAGAATACTTCTTAAAATGAGAAGTATAGCTTTTCTAAACTATCTAGTTTAACATCCCAGGTTAAGAACTAGTGTTTGCAAATTTAAAAATCAAAAATACATTTCAAACTACTCTTCTGTCTTTGAATTACAAATGACTCTGGGCATGCTTCTTAAAAATTTTGGACAGTAATATATAGATATAGACACATTGACATATATGTATGTATGTGTGTTCATGTATGTTTCTGGTTTTTTCAGTCCTGTATGACTCTTCATGACCCCATTTGGCATTTTCTTGGCAAAGATTTGCCATTTCCTTCTCCAAATCATTTTACAATTGGGGAAACTGAGGCAAAAGAGAGTTAAGTAACTTACCCAGGATCATATAGCTGGTAACTATCTCAGGTAAGATTTGAATTCTGGGAGAATCTTCATGTCATCAGTCCCAAGACTTTATCTAGTACATCACCTAGCTGCCCTGTGTACACACACACACCACAATGTTTATGTATATGAGTATGTGTACATATATATGTATTGTACTATACTACATCTATGTGTGTGTGTGTGTGTGTGTGTGTGTGTGTGTGCATGCGCGCACATATATATTGTATTATGCATGTTAGGATAGAGTAGATTTGGCTTAAATCTATTTAAATAGATTTATTTAATTTAAATCTAAAATTCAGTTTAAATCTAGCCTCAAACATTTATTAGCAGTCATTCTAGGCAAGTCCCTAAACCTGTTTGCCTCAGTTTCTTCAACTGTAAAATGGAAGTAATAATAGCATTTACCTGCTAGAATTGTTTCAAGGCTCAAATGAGATAATATGATTATATTTGTAAAGTGCTTAACTCAGTTCCTGGCATATAGTAAGCCCTATGTCAGCATAAGCTGTTATCATCACTGACATCATTACTACATGGTGTTTCCCTTGTTAGAATGTAAACTCCTTGATGTCAGGGAATGTTTCACCTTACCTGATACATAGTAAGTCAATACTTTTTGAATTGATCACAGGATCATCAATATAGAGCTCAATGGGACCCTTAGAAGCCATATAATCCAATCCACTTTCTATAGATAAGAGACTAAACACAGAAATTAAATGACTTGCCCAAGATCACACGGGTAGTAAACAGCAGAGCTATTTCAGGACAGCAAGATCCCTAGCAGTGTGAATCAAATCTCCTGAAGTGCTAGCATTGTTTGTATTCTGCATATTTCATTGCCCTAGAACCAGTTACCATATTTTACATGATTACAGTTTTGAATAGTTTTAAGTTTGTGTATTCAGCTACTACAAGGATTCATTATTCACCCTAACCTGGTACTTCTAGGGTTTATGATTTCCCTGGAAATAAGTACTTCCACTGTAGCCTATCTACTATGCTTTTGTAGATGTCCTTCATTACTTATTGTTACTAAACCTCCTTGACTTCAGTACGGTTAGTCCCTGATATAGTCTATCATTTTTAGCTAGGTAGGAATTGTTAGAATCTATTTTCTGTTAGTGGAGCCTGCCAGGGGCAACCATTTGGAGCAATGGATAAAGCACAGGAAGACCTCAGTCCAAATCCAATCTCAGATATTGCTAGTTGTGTTTCTAAGTAAGCCACTTAACTCTGTTTTACCTCAGTTTCCTCATCTGTAAAATTAGCTGGAAAAAGAAATGACAAACGACTCCAGTATCTTTGCCAAGGAAACCCCAAATAGAGTAATGGAGAGTTGGACACAAAAGTGGAGCCTTCTACAACTCAGGCTTTCAATAGCCTAGTGAGGTATCAAAAATCCAAATCTCATACTGGAATTCAAACTTATGTTGTATTAATAGAAGACTGCATTGATAAAAAATCTAATGCTCATTTCATTGAGCATTAATTAAATTAATTAATTAAGTTCCAGGAAATTTTCAACTCCTCCTTTCCCTTTCAATTAGTTAATAAGGAGTAAATAAATAAGTAAAATTGACCTGAAAGATTTTTATTTTTTTCCCTTAAATTTGACTATATATATATATATATATATATATATATATATGTTCTGGTTCTGGCTTTTCAGAGCCACTATAAACAAGAAAACGCCTTAGCCAAACATCTTTTAATATCTGTTAACTTTCTGCATCAGCATATATCCAGATTATCAAAGATTTTCACCATAGCCATTTCTTTTAGACACCAAATCCTTTCTTCTATCTTGTGGGATCAGCATAGTTTTGCTCTATAGGAAGTATCTCAGAAATTACCTGACTTCTTAGTATCACAGGATATTAGAGCTGGGTTAATGATAATGATAATAATAATAAATAGTACCATTCATGTAGTTCTTTACAGTTTGCACTTCATAAATCTCATTTGATCTAGACAACAATCCTAGTAGGTAGGTGCTATTATTCCTATTTTATAGATGAAGAGACTGAGACAAGGGTTAACTGCCTTGCCCTTAGTAAGTGTCTGAGAATGGCTGCTCTGGTCTTCCTGACTCAAAGTCTAGTATTTTCTCCCTCCAGCCACTTAGGAGCTGGGAAGAGACTTTAAAAATCCTGTAGGTTCATTGCCTTTATTTAATGTGTGGGAAAGGTCACAAGGCTAGATAATGACAAAACTAGGACTAAAACTCAGCTTTCATGGTTTCCAGTCTAGTAATGATGTGCTGTGCTACACCATCACCTTGGTGTTAATTCTCTGTCAGCAGTCTCATTTAAAAACAACAAACAAAACATCTTTGGCATTTTTTGAAGGTTGAGGAACTTGGGAAATTTGGCCAGTGGGAGAAAAGACCATGTGATATATGGTTGTTGTTTTCAAATAGTTAAAAGGATGTCATATGGAAAAGGAATTAGATAGGCTTTGTCTACTTGGGTTCAAAGGAACAAATAGGTGGAAATTGTTGGGAAGAAGGCGTTGGCTCAAGAGAAGGAAGAATTTACCTATAAAGGCAATTCAAATATAAAATAGGCTCAAAAATTCCTAAATCTCCATTACTGAAGACTTTCAAGCAGAAATCAAAGCATCATTTCTGAGATAAGATTTATGCTTTGAGCGGGGATAGCTTTTGGGATCCTTTCCAACTTTGCATCTCTGGAATTTTACAACTCTATTTTCATATAACAATAGAATTATGACTATAATTGTTAAACATAATTTATTATTTGTGTTTTGTATGTATGTGCTACTTTCGCTGGTCCAGCAGTAAGTCATTTGTCCCCCAAAAGAGAAGTCTCTATTTCTTTTTAAATGTTTTTCAATTAATGAGCACTTAATTTTCTTTATTTCCTCCTCCTAAATAAGAACTGGGTACTTAGGGAGTACCCATAAATTGACGAATGGCTGAACAAATTATCATATATGAATCTAATGAAAGACTATTGTACTGTGAGAAAAGAACAAACAGTTTCAGAGACACCTGGGAAGATTTGTATGAACTGATGATGACTGAAAGGAAAACCAAGAGAATAATAAAAATAGCAACCATCATGTTGTAAAGACAGCTTTGAGAGACTTAAGCACTCTAATCAATGAAATGACCAACTAAGTCACCACCAAATAATTATGAAAAAAGGGCAGGTATGTGATGCAGTGGAAAGAGTGACAGGCCTGGAGTCAGTAAGTCCTTGAGTTTGAATCTGACCTCAGATTCTTACTAGTTGTATGACCCCAGGCAAGTCACTTAACCCTATTTGCTTCAGTTTCCTCATCTATAAAATGAGCTGAAGAAGGAAACGAAAAACTGCTCCAGTATTTTTGCTAAGAAAAGCCCAAATGGGGTTCTCAATATTTGGACATGACTGAAAATGACTGAACAATGACAATAATTATAAAAAATGGGCAGATAACAATTGGCACTGACTGGGCCACATCCCAGACCCATTGGCATTTCTGATTCAAGTTCTTGAGTTGTTGTTTTTTTTTTTTAACTTTAAATTTAAATTTGAGATTAGTAGAAATAAATTGCTTTAAACTATTAATTGCTTTTGCAAGTAAACTGACTCTAGTTCTTAGATGTAGCTGGTAGATTCTAGGTGTCCAACATAGCCAAATCTCTCAATCTTATGTTGTTGTTATTTTTAAAATGGTCATATCAGAATCCCATCCTTTGAGTGAAGTAATTTTTTGGAGAGATGTGAATTCTAAATATCTAAAACACTTATTTTCAGACGGTCCTTCACACATAGTTGACAGTTTACATTCTTATTCTTTTGCCTGTCTTTTATTGATATGTATGTGCTATTCCATAGTCAGAGTAGTTTGTGATGATGTGCCTAGCTATAATGGCTACTAACGAACATTTTATAATATTTTAAGATTTTTAAGGTACTTTGCATATCTTATCTCATAGCACCCTTGTAAATGTTATTATTATCCCTATTTGATAAATGAGGAAATTGAACCTGAGGGAAGTTTTAGGGGACTTGGCTTGGGATCACCTAGCAAGAAAGTGAAGTAAAGAAAGTAAAGCAGGACTGAAGTGAGGTCTTCCTAATTCCAAGTCTAGTACTCTATCCTCTAGCCATTTTGTTGTTTCTCAGTATGCACTCAATAGTGAATGAATTGATTATTTACTTAATCTTTTAGGTAACTCATATCAGTTCTCTGAAAGAGTATATCATTAACTTATATGTGCTTGTTATTAAAACTGAATCAATAGTTAAAATTTCAGGATAACATAAGATGTACCTGGCTCTCATCCTTTCCTCAGTCTGTCTTGATATGTTGGCTTCTATTTGTCGGGGAACAACAGATCAGCAATCTCAGAATGTGCCATTTTGGCATAAGTGAGTAGAATCAACACATCTTAACAACAGTTTTGATTCCAGATGCTCAGAAAACAATATTTGAGGATTTAAACATTCATTTTCTACTTAGAATCAACTTGTTCTTTTACAGAGGGATTTCTTTTTTGGGTGATTCTTGATTTGTTTTCCTTTCTTTAAGAGAAAAAAAGTATAGGAAAGGGGGAGTTAGGTTGATAATTCATGAGAAGAAATGAGGATGATAATAGGGAGATTGGTAGGTCAGGCATTCTCAATCATAAAAATACATAAATATTAGAATTTTTAATTTAATTTGATAAGCATTAAGTGTATACTATTTGAAACATAAAATACTAGGCATTTGGAGAAAAATGAAAACAGACTATATTTGAAGATGTATAGGAAGTTTGCCAAGCCATTTTAAATCAAGCTATTTGGATTGGGGAAAGTATACCCTGATTCTTCCATGTTGTTTTCTGGATAAGAATGTGAGTTCCAATAAGGCAAGGATTGTTTTTGATTGCCTTTGTAGCCTCAGAGCTTAATACAGTGTCTGGTATATAGTATATTTTTAATAAATGCATGTTGATTGACTGAGGTACCAATTCTACCCACTGAACAGTTTAATATCTTTCCTTTTACTAGCATCATATGTTTATTTCTTGAATGTACTGAAAAATTGAAGGGGTGGGATGTGAAGCATAAGACTGACATGGACCAAAGAAAAAGAGAAGAAAGGAAGAAAAGAAAGGGGAAGGCAATTGGCGTAGAAGAATAGTTTACTTATATGTACATGTACAAAACATTGTTTCTTTTGATTCCCACAACAATCCTGTAAGCTAGGTATATAATTATTCCCATTTTACAGATAGAGAAACTGAGGTATGGGGGTTATTTGAGTTGTCTATTTTTATGTAGTAAATAGTTGGTTCAGAATAAATTTTAAAAGCATTTATTAAGTAATTGCTATATTCAAAGTTAAGTAATTGCTATATTCAAAGCACTTTACTAAGTGCTGAAAATAAATAGAAAAGCAAGATGGTCCTTGTTTCCAAGGGGCTAACATTGTCATAGAGAGACAACACATATCTATAGATTTGAGCTACAAGTCAGATGGAGAAGCAAAGGAGATGGTAATATAGTTTAGATGATAATGTAGTTTCTGTAATTTAATTTTTATTGATAAAATCACATGCATTTCTGATGTTGAACTGTGTGACAGACAGTGACAAGGAATTTGGTAGTGATAACTTTTGTTTTCTGGGCCCTCGGTAGTTTTATTTGCTCAAGAGGCAAGAGCTGTGACACAGCTGCTAGGTCCCCTCTCCAGAATAAGGGCTGTGGGTCTGAGCTGGAAGCTGGACCCAAAGTGGGGTGATGGTGGGAGGGATTACTTCCATGCTCAGGATTCTTAGACTTATTTACCTGACAATGATAGTTGTGGGTGGTAGCAAGGAAAGTGGATCCCTTCTTCAGAGTAATTGTTGTATTCAGGAATAACTGAAGAACTCAGCTATGATCAGGGCTGGTGGTCTTGAGTGGGGGAACTGCTATTCCAGAGACTGTTGCTTTCAAATTTATTTCCATTGGTATCTGAATAATAGATGGTCATAGAGATGACGGTACTAGTTTGACTTGCTGCTTCAGTTACGCTGACTCCACTTACCTGTAGGGGACATTTGGTAAGGAAGGCTGTTCCCACTTCCACAGGAATTCCATGATGGAGGTAGAGGCTGAGCTAGAGTCAGGACCAGTGGTCTTGGGAAGAGAAAGGAACTACTATTCCCAAGGACCCAGAGATTAGCTGCCTTTCTATGAAAATTGGCCAATAGTTGTTAAATGACAAAGACAATAGTAATAATAATGATAGATGATAGCTAGTGTTCATATAGTGCTTAAAGGTTGCAAAGCACTTTACATGTATTATTTCATTTCATTCAAACCCTGAAAGGTGAGTACTCTTATTATCCCTATTTTGCAGGTGAGAAAACTGAGTCTGAGAGCAATTAAATTACTTTACCAGGGTTATAAAACAAAACTTAGGTGTTTTGATCCCCAGTTGGCACAATGATAGAGACCTGGATCAGGAGTCAGGAAAACTAGAATTCTAACATGGCCTTAGACACTAACTGTGATTTTGGATAAGTCATTCAATCTATGTCTATTTGAGTTTCCTCATCTATAAAATGGGGATAATAATAGCGTCTGTCTCCTAAGACTCAAATGAGATATTTGTAGTTTTTTTTTTGTTTTTTTAACACTGTGCCTAGTACATTGTAGATACTTAATAAATATTTCTTTTCTTCATAAGTCCATTTTTCTTTCATATGTGACAATGTGAGTTCCATGACAATTACAAGACCTATCCTACTTCCATGAGAAAATTTAATTATTTTTAGTAGAAAACAGTAACCAGAGGACCAGCTACTTTTTGAGCATACAGCCCTTAGAAGCAAGAAAGTCGCTTCCTACTATATGGGGAAAGTTCTAAAATGGGTCCCACTATGTGAAGGTTTCTTGCACATAAGGACTTAATCAGTATCTGTAATGAATTCATTGATCCTTCTCTACCATTATAGCAGCCAGGGCTGAATTAATAGATATAGACATAATGTCCAGAAAAAGGAAAGAATGTATTCCTTCGTTTTTTGTTGTTTAATCATGATCTATTCTTTATGATCCCAAGAACTTCAAGACATGTCAGGCCCTTCCATTCTCCACTATCTCTTAAAGTTTGTTCAAGGTTATGTTCCTGTTTCCATGATATTATCTATCCATCTTACTGTCTGCCATCCCCTTTTCCTTTGTGCCTTCAATTTTCCCAAACATCAGAGTCTTCTTCAATGAGTCCCTTTTTCTTATTAAATAGCCAAAGTTTTAAATTACAACTTCAGTATTTGTCCTTCCAATGAATAGCCTGAATTAATTTCTTTGAATATTGACCAATTTGATCTTATTGCTCTCTAAGGGACTCTCAAAAGCCTTTTCCAGCACCACAATTCAAAAGTGTTGATTCTGCAGTGCTCAGCTTTCCTTGTAGTCCAACTTACAGCCATAAATACATTACTACTAGGAAAAAACATAGCTTTGACTATATAGAAGACCTTTGTCAGCAAGGTGATGCTTCTGCTTTTTAGTATGCTGTTGAGATTTGCCATAGTTTTCCTTCCAAGAAGTAACCATGTTTTAACTTTGTGGCTGTATTCACCAACTGCACTGAGCTTTGAGCCCAAGAATATAAATATTACAAATATAATAAATATATAAAATGTATGATTTGTCCATCTTGAGTAAATCTGGAGAATATAACTCATAGTTTCATTGATCTGTGCAAGCCACTCTGCCGCAAGGCAGTGATCTGGGAGGAAATTCCTAAAGTACTTAATCCTAATAAAGCCACATAGGAAAGACTGTTTTTTCTTTTTCGAGTCCAGAATTTTCGGAAGGATCAATCCTGAACATATCCAAAAGAGAACCATTGGTATTAGGGAAGGATTGTAAAGTATGGTCTTGTGTAGATTTAACATTAGAATTAGGAATTTTGGCCTAGAAAAAAAGAAGACAGGAGAAATGGGAAAACGTTTTGTTTTCAAGTATTTAAGTCTGTCAAATGCTATGTTGGGTCTACTTGGTCTGTAAAGCAGACTTAGAAACAAAGTGCAAAAGCTACCGAGAAACTAATTTCAAATTACTTTTAGAGTTGACCACAAGTGGAATGAAATCTCAGGAGATAGTGAGTTTACTATCACTGGGGGTCTTCAGAAGTGAATTAGAAAACCACTTGTCAAAGTTGCTTTAAATGAGGAATCACTTTACATACTCCACTTAATAGAGAAATTAAGCTATTTTCAACATCTGGTTTTTGAATATGCAGAGTTTAGTAGCATTGTGTGTATAGTAAATATCTAATATGTGATTATTAATTGATAGGTTAATGATATACACTGACAAATTATAGCAATTTATAGTTTGTAAAGTGTTTTATATACATTTTCTAATTTCTGTCTCAGAATAGCTCAGTAAAGTGGATACAGTCTACCCCTATTTTTCAGTTAAGTAAACAGAGTCACAAAAGTTGCACATTTTCCACTGATCACAACACTACAAAATATCAGAGGCAGGATTCACAGGCTTGATGAAGGAGGTGATATGATGTTAGATTTGAAGAATGGAAGAGACTTCAACTCTTGGCCATGAAAGAGCGGAAAGTAAAGTTCATTCTAGATATGGTAGTGATGGGGGTGACATGAGCAAAGGCAAGAGAGGACAGAATGAGAATAGGGATAGAAAATGGTCTACTTTGGCTAAGGAAAACATGTATAAATTTAGTGGCCAAATATCAGTACCATCTTAGGAAGATGACTTGGCCATAGATTTTAGAAGAGATGATTTCTGAGGTATCTTCTAAGTCTGAGATATTGCAATTCTCCAGGTAGTATTAGGTTTTTAGAGCATACTAAGAAATATTAATAGTTGTTATCACCAGGAGTATTATCAAAGACCTTAAAAGTTTAAATTTATTGAATTTAAGTTATAGATGAGAAATTTGAGACCCAGAGAAAGAAGTTGATTTATCTAAAGCTAAGCCTCTAGTTTGTGGTAGAACCAGGATTAAAATACAGCCACCTGACTCAAAGTTTAAAAGTTTAGTGTTCATCTCATGACACAAAATCACAACTTGGAAAATACTGGACCTTTTAATTTTTTTTGGTACAGTGGTTAGAAATATTCCATATTCGATCTTTTATTGTTTTCTACCACAGGTTATCTTTACAGAACTAATTTTTCTTTAACATTTAGAATCTTAAGTTGTTAGGAATGTTGTTAGAAAAAGGAGACACCTTTATATAAAATATATAACCTTCCTTTGAAAACACAAATTTAGAACTGTACAGGACATTAGAGATTATCTCTTTCAGCGGCATCAAATTCAAATAGTGATAGATCTCTGCAGGCTACATATTGACTTAAAAAACATAAATTAACATTATGTTGTATTATATTTTTGTTTATTTTGTTAAATATTTCTCAATTTTATTTTGTTCTGGTTTACCAGGAGTTTTGTGTTTTCTTCCTGGCCTTAATATTGAGACCTCTAGTTTTACAGACAAAAAAGCTGAGAACTAGAAAGGCTAAATAACTTCTTCCACATTACACAGGTAGTACATAGCAAAGTAGAATTCAGAAACCTAACCAAGAAACACTTGAAAAAAATAAAATTATTTCACATAGTATAAGTGGCAGAATAGAGATAGATGTCTCTTTACTCAAGCAGTACTCTGAGATTCTTTACTGCATCAAATAGTTCTTGATATTGTTTTTTCATAGATATAGCAATTGACCCAAGAAAACTAGCCTTTGGGGTAGATGTTAGAAGTGACAAAGGAACACAAAGCAGGAATAAATTTCAAGATCAAAAAGAACTCAAGGCAATAAAGTTGTTTTACCTGTGTGTATACATATATGTGTGTGTGTTCATGTATACACATACATCTTTGTCATTGTCATATATTAGTAATGTATGCACCTACACCAATAGATAGATAAACTCTCAAAGCCAGTGATGTCCAGTATTCCCAAAGCATAGAATGTTCTGCTTAGAGTAAAGAAGACTTTGTTTTAAATATTGCCTCTGATATATACTAGTAATTTAAGCATGGACAAGGCACCTCATCTAAACTTCAGTTTCCCCTTCTGTAAAATACGTTATTATAGGATGATTGTAAGGATCAAATCAGAAAATGTTTGTTAAATATTGCAAAAGCCTTAAAACACTATATGCATGTCAGTTATTCTTGTAATTATCACTGTTGCCTCCTGCTTACAGATTTCAACACTGTTGTCTGCGGAAAATGTTCCTTGTTTAGCCTTAAGCTTTCTCCTGACCTCTATTTTCTCATCTCCAACTGCCTATTGACCTGGGTGTCCTCTAAACATCTCAACTTTACCATGTCTAAAACTAAACTCATTATCTTTATCTAGTCCATTTCAAACTGCCCTTTTCCTCTTGAAGTCACCAATTTTCCACCAATCACCCAGACTCAAACCCACGTTCTCACCAATCTGTTACAAAATTCTATCAATTTTATCTTGTAAAATATATGTCTCTGGGAAATGGCCCTTTTTCTTTAACACCAAACCATTCTGGCCCAGACCCTCATCACCTCACTCCTGGACTATGGCAATACCCTGCTGGTTTTCTCTTCCCGAAGTGTCTCTCCACTCTAATCAATACTCTACTCTGCTGTCAAATTGGTCTTCCTAAAATAAAGGTTGGAACACATCATTTCCTTTATTCCAAAAACTCTACTGGTTCACTGTCACCTCCAAGATGAAATATAAAATCTTGTTTGACATACACACAAAGCCCATCAAAACCTACTTCCTTTTTACTTTTCTAGTCTTTACATTTTGCACCCCTGTTTTTAGATATTTGTTAAATACATATCACAATATCTGTCATATAGTAGACATTTAAAAAGTGTTTGTTTCCTTCCCCTTTTCTTCTCTTCCATGTACTCTGTAATCCAGAGACACTTGCTGTTTCTAGCACACAAAACTCCCTCTCCTGACCCTCACTAGTCCCCATACCTCTTCTTGATTGCCTGACTTCCTTCAATCTCAGCTAAAATCCCACCTTCTCCTAGAAATCTTTGATTCCCCTTAGTTCTAATTTCCTCTGCTTATTAACTCTAATATATCCTGTCTCCGGCTTGTTTGTACATAATTGTTTTTAGGTTCTTTCTCCCATTAAACTGTGAGGTCATTGGAAACAGAAACTGTTTTTTTGTTTGTTTTTTGCCTTTCTTTGTATCCTCAGAGCTTTGTCCAGTGTCTGCCACATAATTAATGCTTAATCAATTTCTATTGAATGACCTTGACCATAGCATAATATTTTTATAAACATTCATTAATTCCAGTTTTCCCATGATATGCCATAGATAACAATTAAAAATATTTAATTTACTTGACATTTATTTATATTTATTCCATACCTTTGATTGTAGTCCTTCTCCTCTTCCTCCTTATTATCAACACACTATTTTCTTGTTGAAGTACTTATTTATAAATAGGGATAGATTGTCATTCAAAGTTGGCTCTGATGCAAAAATAAATTAGATACTGTTCCCCCTCCCTCCCCATGAAACTTAGAGACTGGTAAAAACAGTTCGCCATAGTTGATGATTTTTCAGTTGTTTTTGTTATTCAATCACTTCTGACTGTTCATTTCTCCATTTGGGGTTTTCTTGGGAAAGATGGTGGAATGGTTTGCCATTTCCTTCTCCAGCTCATTTGACAGATGATGAAACTGAAGCAAACAGGGTATATTACATAGTAAGTATTTGAGGCTGGATTTGAATTCTGTAAGTGTTCACTGGCACTACTACATCACCTACCTACCCTTCAACTTTCATTGTCCTTTCTAAATGTATCCCTGCAATTCTGTGGCAACCTTTTTTCTTTCTAAACTATATTTCTTTAGAAGATGCAATAAATTGTGATGTCTTGATTCATTTCTTCCTTTGCATTTTCTTGGAGTTACTCCATTCTCCCATCTAAGAGCATATAAGTCAATTCATTTCAATTCAGCAAATACTTATTAAATACATACTTTGAAAAGGGCACTATACTATGTGCCAGGGATACAAAGATGAAATCAGATACAATCTCAGTTCTTAAAATATTACAGTCTCAGAGGAGAGAAGTGATATATACATCAAAAACGATAATATAAAGTAGATCATAAAAGTATCAAGAAGTTCACACATAATAGTCTAAGAAATTGCAAAGAAGTCAGATCCCTGCCAGCTAGGTGGTTCAGCAAGGTCTTTAAGGAAGGGCTAATGCATGAGTTAGATCTAGATTGAAGGAAAATATTTCAACAAAGGAGATGGGGATGAGCTAGATGTATATCCTAAACATGGAGAACTGTTTGCACAAAAGCACAACAACAGAAGGTGGCAAGATGAGAATGAAACTGAGAGGGAATAAAAAAAATTAGATAGAAGGCTGAAAAAATGGGTCAGAGATACTGTAGAGTGTCTTAATTGCCAAACTAAGCCCTACCTGTTGGCAATTTCCTTTTCCCTGTTTCATCCTTCTCCTCTTCTTTTCTTAAATAAGAGTTTCTGTGTCATGAAGTCAGAATTTATTTCAAATATATCTATCAAGCAACACCAATCTGATACCTATAACCTATAGGTTATCTATCTAGCTGAAGACACTAGCTGTATGACCTTTTTCTAAAATGGCAACCTATAAATGTTGACAAACACCATACCAGCATAAATGGTTGCCTACTGAGGTTATTAAATCAGGGGGAGAAATTCTAAGCAACTTCACATATAAAAAACAATTAACACATGAATAAAATGAAATCTGTGTAAGTGGAGAATGATTTTGCTAAGATGCAAGATTCCTTTGGGAATTCTCACTGTAGTGTTACCTATCACACAGATCATATAGAGAAGTTATAGATACCTTTTATATCCATAGAAATAATAATAGTGGTGATTGCAGTATCTCATTTATGTATCTCTTCATAGATAAAAAAGTATTTTCTTTTCCATAAATGTTTATGAGCAAACAAGTTAGTGCTAACATCATTATCATTACTTTACAAATACTAGAACACTAAGTACCTCCTCCAGGGTCATAGAATGACAGAAAGGAAACTTGAAACTTTGTTGTTTAACTCTAGATTCAAGACCATTTTCGATATGCCATGTGACCCCCCCCTACTAGAGTGTAATAGAGTTGTGGACTTAAAGTCAGGGAGAACTGGATTCAAATACCCTCTCTATTGCTTACTGTCTGATCTTGCCATAGGGGTGCTTAATTAAATACTTTGGTATTGTCCCAGGTATCATCTGACTGTATTATCCAAGGCAAGTCACTAAACCTTTTAATGCCCTTAGGCATCTTTCTTAAACAACTATGTAAATATTTGGGCACCTTTCTTAAACTCTAAATTATAGAATTAGTGTCAATAATCTTTTGTTAGAGGGAGTTTCCTCACCCGGAATATCCTACAACAAAGAAATCATAAGCATAGATCCAGGTTCCCTTTCCACAAAAAAATAGAACATTCAGATTCTCATTCATGTATGTTGTCTTTCAATTATTTCAATTCTGTGGGCCATACAGAGAAACAAAGACTTTGTTGTGCACCTGTGCCTTTCATCTGATTTAATATTTCCAGATTTTCTTTTACCATTGTGTTGCAACATAGTTCCAGCTGTAAGCCTTCATTTTTATTTTTTTATTTATTTATTCATATATCCATTAATTTAACTTATTTATTTATATGTACTTTAGCCTAAAAATTTATGATTCCAATAATGTTTAAACAGGGTCTTACCATCTGCCCTGCTATATACTCTAAGGATCACCGGGTCTTACTACATGACCTGCTATTATGCCCCCTAGACCTCTGAACATTGCCATCTGCCCAGCAGCTGAACCATAAAGACTCGGGACTTTACCATATGCCCTCCTACAAACCACTATGCTCTTCCATTCCTCCTGAAGCTGACCTATCTCCCTCCAATTAAGAATGGGAGCTTTTTGAGAGCAGGGACTATTTTGCTTTTCTTTTTGTAATTAGTGTTTAGCACAGAGTAAACATTAAATGTTTTCCTCCCCTCATCCACTCACTCAGCCAATACCTCTGCCATTTGTTAAGGTTAAAAAAAATAGTAGATGTTTTTGTTTGACATTTGTCTTATTTCTTAAACTTTATGAGGTGAAAAGCAAGAATCTGGGGATTTTAAATGGATTGAACCACAAAGAAAAAAATATTTTTTTCCTTCAGGGAAACCAGCTCAAATCTTACATTCTAGTTCACTCTTTCCCTCTTTTTTCTTGCTGAATTTAATATCATAATTGCCTCCTGCCAAAATCTTTTAGGAACTCTTTTGCTTCCAGTTACAATATTTTATTTGAGTCACCAAGAGATGTAATATCTTTATGTCTATCTGTAATTATTAAGTAATGAAATGTACTCTGGATAGTCTTAGGACTACTATTGGCTGTGTCCTACCTATTGAGACACTGATTTGTTCAGGGTGATAAGATACATACTAATTTTACAAAGTGAAAATGGGCAGAATGGTTTAGGACCATCTTTTGGGGGACTTTTATCTTTTGTCTTCTCTCCCTTCAGTCTCTACTTGTTCATCATTTTACCCATCTCCATTCCAATCAAAATGTTTTTGGCAGCAAACTCGGTGTGTTGTTTTGTGAAGTTTTACACTCTCTAATGATAATTTTAGCAGGAGACTGACCCATGAGCAGGCTATTCTAGAGCCTCATGTGTAGGTCCCCAAATAACGTCTGGGAAGCTTCAAAGGTTTCTCCCAGCCAACGTTTAAAGCCTCAGACAAGATGAATGAAGAAGAAGGAATCTGCCAACATAGTCCATGTAAGAATGTGAAGTCATTGCCAGCCCTGCTCCAGAGGAATTATATCCAAAGAAATCAACTATGTAAATATTTGGGCAGTAGTCTCCAACTGAGATTTACTGCCCTGTATGGATGTCAAAGGGAGCTGTAAAATCCTTCCTTAACACAGAACACTAAGAGCCCCAGTGCTCTTGCAGCAGCTTATTTTGGAAATTTATTTTATGTTCTTCTGATCTGGAATGAGGGCTGACCACCCTCATGGGTCTGATCATTTTCCAGATTTTCATCTAGCAGCCTGTTCCTTGGATTTGCTCTGCTATTAAAATGTCTCTGACCTGATTTAGGAAAGAATTTTTTTTTATTTTTTTTAACATTTTTATTTAAAATTTTGAATTTCAAATTCTATCACTTCCTTCCCTTTAGTCCTCCTCTTGAGATATCAAGCAGATATAGCTTGATTATACATATGCAATTACGTAAAACATTTCCACATTAGTCATTTTGTATAGACAAATAAAAGAAAAAATGAAAGTGAAAAATAGTGCTTCACCCTTAGTCCTTTGGGATTGTCTCAGAACACTGTATTACTA
Source organism: Antechinus flavipes (assembly GCF_016432865.1). Lineage (NCBI taxonomy): Eukaryota > Metazoa > Chordata > Mammalia > Dasyuromorphia > Dasyuridae > Antechinus > Antechinus flavipes. The sequence goes on from NC_067402.1 coordinate 161,613,679, forward strand.
AAATAGCTAAGTCATTCACAGTCCTTCATTGAACAATATTGCTGTTAGTTTGTACAAAGTTTTCCTGGTTCTTTTCACTATGCATGAATTCATGAAAATTTTTCCAAATTTTTTCATCCTGCTTGTCATTTCTTAAGGTACAATAATATTCCAATCCAACACAGCTTGTTTAACCATTCCCCAACTTATGGGCATCTTTTTGATTTCCAATTCCAATATTTTTGTATGAATAGGTCTTTTCTCCCCTTTTTTGTATCTCTTTTAGATATATACCTATCAGTGATATTGAGGGATCAAAGGGTATGCACAATTATTTAGCTCTTTGGGCATAATTCCCAATTGCTCTTCCTCCATCATCTAACATTTTCCCTTTTTTATCATATTTGTCACTCTCTAAGTATAAGTTGTTTTAATTTGCATTAATGATTTAGAACATTTTTATATGACTATAAATAACTTTGATTTCTTTGAAGACTGCTTGTTTATATCCTTTGACCATTTCTCAATTGGAAAATTACTTGTATTTTTATAAATTTGATTCTGTTCTCTATCTATTTGAGAAATTAGATCTTTATCAAAGATTCTTGTTACAAAAATTTTCCCACAGTTTTCTGCTTTCCTTATAGTTTTGGTTGCATTGATTTTGTTTGTGCAAAGACTTATTAATTTTACATAATCAAAATTATTCATTTTACATTTTGTAATGCTCTCTATATTTTCTTTGGTTCTACCTTACCTATAAATCTGACTGATAAACTATTCCATGCTCTCTTAATCAAATTTTATGTGTAACTCGTGTATCAATTTTTACCTTCTCTTAGTATATAGTATAGAGATGTTGGTCTATACCTGATTTCTGCCATATTTTCCCCCGAAATTCTTGTCAAATAATGAGTTTTTGTTCTAAAAGCTTAGATTTTTGGATTTATCATGTACTAGATTAGTATGATTATTTACTATGAAGTAATTTGTACCTGATATTTTCTATTTCCCCCCACTCTATTCTTAGCCAGATTAGATTGTTTTTGATAATTATCACTTCATAATACAGTTTGACATCTGGTCTGACATTCACATTTTCTTTTTATTGATTTCCTTAATATCCTTGAGCTTTTGTTTTTCCAGATGAATTTTTGTATTCTTTTTCTAGCTCTATAAAATAATTTTTGATAGTTTGATTTGTATGGCAATGAATAGACTAATTTAAGTAGGATTGTCATTTGTATTGATATTGACTCAGCTTACTCATGAACAATTAATATTTTTCTAGTTGTTTAGATCTGGCTTTGTGGGAAAAAATATTTTATAGTTGTGTATATGTAGTTCCTAGATTTGTTCTGGCAGGTAACCTCCTATAAAGAAGATATTCTTAAAAGGGCTAAAAATTATAATACTTCTTTTCAAATCTGTTATAATTAGAAATATGTGTTTATTGTATTTTGGGGCAAAGAGGCACATTATGGTTGTGTTAAAATTTTCTGGAAGGTACTGAATGGCCAAATGGTCATAATAGCTCACATTTGTGTGGAACCATATAGTTTACAAAGAACTTTTTTCACAATATCCATGAGTTTGTGGATTTAGTATCTGAATCCCAGATATTTTGCCTGCAAGTCTGAAAAACAACATGGTTTAATGGAAAGATTGCTAGATGTGGCGTTAGGAGAGTTTGAATCCTCGTTGGTACTCTTTTCTGTTGTTGAGTTGCTTTGATAATGTCAGATTCTCAAACAACTGAAATAGTTTGCCATTTCCTTCTACAGCTCATTTTACAGATGAGAAACCGAAGCAAACAGGATTAAGGGACACGCTCAGGGTCACACAGCTAAAAGGTGTCTGAGTCGGGATTTGAACTCAGGTTCTCTGCCTCCAGGCCAGCACTCTGTCCACTGTGCTACCTTGCTGCTCTATTGGTATTCCCTCAACAAATCACCTCTCCATGCCTCCATTTTCTCATCTGTAAAGAGGGTACAATATTGCTTGCACTACCTATCTCACAGGGTTGTTATAAAGAAAATGCTTTGCAAATCTTAACATGCCTTTAAAACCGTAAGTTATTATTAGTGATCTTTAATTATACCTTTTGGTATAATTAGGCTAGATGCCTGAATAGCTTATGGAAGCTGTTTAAAATTGTGGTTCAGGGGATTTCAAAGATCATTATAGGGACATTATATATGAAATGAGCTACTACTTATTCCAAAAGAGAAAGGAGTAGAATGAACACAAACTGAATGGTTTCTGGACAGGAAAACTTGTCTCCTAATAATGCTTATTTATGTGGCATAATGTACCTATTGCCAATGACCACAAATTGTCAGCTATGTGCTGTGTGTGGTTCATGTGGTTGTGTAGCTTTCTAGTATGCAAAGAATAGACATTTTTATATGCACATGCAAGAAAGTTTAGGGGCATTGTATTTTTTATTGTTACTGTATATTTGCTTGGGATTAGGCACCCTGGTGGTAGAGTGGCTAGAGCAGAACTCTGGTTTTCTATTCAGACAGATCAGACTGAAAATCTAGCTGAAGACACTTAGCTGTATGACTTTGGTTTGGTCACTTAACCCCTGCCTGCCTTGAATTTCCTCATTTGTAAAATGAGAATCATAATATTATCTATCCCCTGGATTGTTAATGAGTATCAAATGAGATAGTACCTGGCCCATGGAAAGTGTTTAATCGATGCTTGTTCCCTTCCCTCTTGTTATCATAAGTCTTATATTAGATCATTACCCCTGGAATATATGTAAATATGATATTTATCTTATCTACTATTGCTTCACCACTTCTGAGTATGGATACCTCTCCTACTTGGGCAGATCATAATTTCTCTACTATTTCTTAAATAGCCTTTGAAGATTGTGTGTCTGAAAATTTTATCACCCTGTCACTAGCCTGATGATACACTTCTCTGAGCCTCTAAAAAAATAACCAGCATTAAAGTTGGCAAAATACTTTGCATATATGTAGGTGCTAAAATTGTCTTAATTATACAGATGGGAATGGGAGCAATGAGGGAGGGAAGTGAGTGTGTATGGTTCCCCAAAAGGAGTCGGTGTTCCCACTACATACAGGAAATTGAGTAGAAGGAGGATTTGAGTGAATGGAATATCGTTGTGCAGTAAGAAGTGATGAAAGGGTTCTGAAAGATAAGACTTAAATGATGATTCAAAGTGAAAAGCAGACCCAGAAGAATAATTTATACAAGACAACATCGTAAAGACAAAAACTTCAGAAGACTAAGTGACCAGAGGACTGATGATGAAACATTCTGTCTCCCTTAGATAGAGAAGTAGTAGATTTAAGATGCAGAATGAGACATACTTTTGGACTTGGCAGTACAAGAATTTGTTTTGTTTTTCCTATGTATGTTGGTTAACGTATTTTATTCTAGTGGTAGAAAAAGAAAATAATTCTTTGCAATTGGAAAAATAAGAGAGAATATAGGTAGAGTTTTTAATGATTCTGACAGGCTCACTATATATATAAAATCATCATAAAAGGATTTATATAGTATTTCAAGATTTGCAAACGTGTACGTGTGTGTATGCTAGCTTTACATCTTGCAAATTTGATAGTTGTAACTTGAACATATTCATCTAGTGATTCATTAATTTTTTTAAATGAAGGTAATCAGACCAAGGAGTGATCCCTGTGGTATGCCACTAGAAACCTCCTTTCAGATTGCCATTAATTAATTTATATTCAAATATAGTTATTTAACCAATTATGGATCTACTTATCTTTTAATCCAATCTCTCTCTCTCTCTCTCTCTCTCTCTCTCTCTCTCTCTCTCTCTCTCTCCATCACTGGCACATCACTACCCAGCATAACATGCCCTTATAAGAGAATGTGCTGTATTCTATGAACAAAAACAGAATGGAAATAGCTCAAAAGAAACACAAGATGTGCAAATTTAGAGAATCCTCCCCAAATGTTCACATAGGCTATTTGTGACCAATCTGCAATAGAGCGTTCTGAGCTCATATAGTCTGATCTGCCACAATTGACAATGTAACTTTATTCTAACATAGTGATGTCATTTTGGTCTTCATCTAGAACCGAGGACAAAAAACTCCATCTTGTCTTAAAAGATAGCACAAGAGATATCCTCAAAAGTTTTGATAAAATCAAGTTACACTATGTCCACTATATCCTAGTAACTATTTAGAAAGATAAAGCCTAGTTTTACATTCTTTCTTTTAATCTAGTGAATGAATCCATGCTGACTCCTAATTATCACTGATTTCTAAATGCTAATAAACTTAGTATTTAATCTTCCAGGAATCAACATCAGGTTTGCCAATATGTAATTTTAAGAATCACATTGTTTCGTCTTTTCAGAATAATATTAGACTGTTTTCACACTTTTGACGGTGGGATATGATTTCTCAAAAATTACTAAGTGTGGTTCTGCAGTCATGTCTATTAATTCTTTTCATACTCTGGAATGTAATCATAGTTTGAATTCATTTAGTTTGGGTAGGTATCTTCTCATTATTGTTTCATTTGCCTTGGACTCCAATTTCTTCTTAGTTCCATTTGTTCTATCTTTTTCTTACTAAAGAACTTGGAAGCAAAATAGCAATTGGATAATTCATTTTTGTCCAGTGTGGTATTTGGAGTGTGCATGACTTTGGTGTCAAGAAGGTCTTTGTTCACCCTCCCTCTGACACACTGGTAGCTGTGTGATACTGAGGAAGTTATTTAACATCTCTCTAAAACTGCAAATTTCTGATGAGTTGCCAATTTGTATTAGCAGAGGAAATTTCCACACCAAGACAATCTACACAGAGAATCTTATATTGATATCACAAGTTATGATAAAAAATTAACATTACATCATAAACTTCAAGCAGTAGTTGTCCTTGCTCTATATATAAGCTTTAAGATTATCTTCCCAGGTCAAAAGCTATGATCCTACAATCTCTTTACTTCTCCTCACCCATCCTCTGACTAATCTCGGAGAAAGGAACAAGCATTTAATAAACATCTGCCATGTGCCAAGTACTATGGGACTTTAGAAGTATTAACTTTTACTGTAGGGATGTTATTTCATTTGTTATTCTCACAACAGTCCTATGAGGTAACTGTTAGGATTCTGGCTAAGTGACTTGATCAGGGTCACACAATTAAGTAAGTGTCTGAGGATGGATTACAACTCAGATCTTCCTGACTCTAGGTCCAGCACTCTATCTTCTTCACCACTTAGTTCCCTCAGTGATAAAATGTACTTTCTATGGAACCTGCTTTGACTCTTTGATTCCTTTTCTAACCATATTCCTCCCTACTAGTGTCCAAAAGGCACCAAATACCTTGAGAATAACTAGTTTAATTCTGCTGTCTTTAATCAGAAGACAAGTATTAAGTTGGCAAGTATTAAGCCCAGATTTTTTTTAAAAGCTTGTATATGTTGATTTGGATGTGCTTAGTATATTGAAAATATATCATATGGAAATAAAGCAATGAACCTCTCTATAAGATGCTATTAGATAATCATAGAAGTATGATCTTTCACATTCACATTTAACAATGGTTTTGTATATAACTGAGTCCACACAATCTTACTTTCCTCCAGGTACTTAAAAGTAAGAAATTAGCACTTTCACTATTTACAAATTTCATCATTATTTTTTAAGGTGGGGTATAGTAGAAACCTGAATGCATTTGAGGTCAAAGAATCACATTTTCTGAGTTCAAAATTCCTATCTGTGAAAAGAAGTTAGAAGGGCTCTCATAGATCATAAAAATCTAACTCTAAATTTTGTGTTCCTCTTGTGTTTGAAAACCTGTTCTAATGTCTGAGGGAGATATTCTCCCTTATCCTGCAAGAGCATATACTTTATACATGGTAATGCTCATGATGGTCACTAAAGTCTTATTACTATGAAATAGTATAGACTGACACATTTGGAGTCAGAAAGATGTGTTCACCTCTGCCTTAGATTCTCACTAAGAAATGTGACCTTGGACAAGTTAACTTTTTCTGGCCTCAGTTTCCTCATCTGTTAAATGAAGATAATAATAGCACCTACTTCCCAGGGTTATTGTGAAGATCAAATGAGAACATATTTAAAGTGTTTTAAGTGCTACATAAATATTAGTTAATATTATTATTAATACCTTAATAAAGAGCCAGTTTTCAAGGGCCCACATATCAAAAGGTCACAAGCTTGCTGTTCTAGGAAAAGGTAAATATCTAAGCCATTGTTTTGTCCATCAGCTCAGTACATTCCTTGACCTTCCATTTGTGATAGCCATCACATCTGTACAGCACTAATCAAGCATAGGTCATCATCTCCTTTACAATGTTATTCATTGTTATGAGGAAGAAATAATATTTCTCCCTTCCCAACCCCACCCTTCTCCATTACCACAACCCTGACTCACCTCGGTGTCTGGTCTGAGTTTCCGTTCTGAGGGATCACATAAAATGGATGGATGGAGACTTCTTTGCTCCGCTCCCCAAAGTCTTTCCATTTCCCTTCTCAGCTGTGGGGGCTCTGGGAATGATTGTTAATGTTTGTTGACCCTTTGGCCCACAGTTCCATCTGTGGAGGACTGGGATTGATTGCTCTTGGAATGTGAAGATGTAAGGCAGATTTGTGATTTGTCCCCTGAGTGGACACAGTGTCCCCAGCAATAGCAAATTTAAGTGATTAAAAGTGCTCGCCCCCTCAGACACAACAGCATTTTGATCATCTGTTGCTGTACAGTAGCTAAAAGTGATCACCCCTTGGACAGATCATCTGTGATTGTTCACTCATGTCCAATTCTTCATGACCCCATATGGAGTTTTCTTAGCAAAGATACTGGAGTGGTTTATCATGTCCTCCAGTGGATTAATAAAAATAATAGTTAAGTGACTTGTTCAAAATCACACAGTTAATGAGTGTCTGAGGCTGGGCCTGAACCCTGACTCTAGACTCACAGCTCTGTCTACTATGCTAAAAAAACCTTGCCAGAAGTTACAAAACCAAGTTAGACTCACAGCCAGAATCCCAGTGCCCACCATCCATGCTGTGATCTTCCTATTCAACTCCTTTGACAATCACCAGTCATCTTTTTTTTTTATTAATAGTACTTATATTTAGTATTAGTATTTTAGTATTAATACTTTTTATTAGCATTTACATTTATTTCAGGTATACAATTTATATGCATGTTACTGAGCAAAATTGGATTTCAAACCAATATACAAATGTCATAACAAGCACATATTAAATAACATCATTGGTGCTAGTGTTATAAATATATTAATGGAACTCATAAGGGGACTGCAGCTCATGACTTTTTTTCCCCCATGACTTTTTAATCTTTTTAATACAGCCAAAACTTTTGGTAGCCCCATAAAGGCAATACTAAAATGGCCATACTTCCAAGAAACATAGATGAAAGAACATTTTTACTCCTATCTTTTCATATTCACTTACTTTGCATTGTAGCGAATTAGACAGGAAAGCTAATAGTGAATGTATTTTAGCCAGTGTCAGCTTCTTTTGTAAGTAAATGTTAAAGGGAATAAGGCTGGCTGTACTGGGAATCTGCCTTTTCTATCTGTGAGCACTGCACTGCACTGTGCTTTAATTGAATGATTGGAGATGGATGTATGTTTTGCAAAATGATATGTAAAATCCTGAGTGAGTCTTTGGTAGGCTAATACTTTTTCATCATTATTATCAGTAAGAATTATTTGTTTCCCTATTTACCACAGTCAGTTTAGGTTTTGTTATATGTCCCATCATTTTACTTTAATGTTCTATCACATCAAGTACCATATCACTCTGATAGTGTAGGCAAAACTATCCTCATTGAATATCCTCAGTGTTTCTAAAAGTTGGGCCAAAGTCTTTCATAGACTTGCGTACTTGCCATGGGCTCTTTTTAATTTCCTGAGATCTGTAACTGCTTTGTGTTTGTACATTTATTTGTTTATAAGCTTCATTTAACGATTAACAAATTGTGATCCATATTAGCCCACCAAAAAAAGTCTTTGAAGAAATGAGTCTTTATGTGATTTGTTTACATTTTGTTAAGAAGAGAGTTAGAATTGTGAAAAGAGAAATTAAGAGTAGAAGCTCTAGCAATATGTTAGGAAGTTTTAGTCACATCCCTTTGAACAGTTCTTTTGGTTAGCTAAGTGGCAGAATTTCAGGTACTACTCCAAGACTTCTGGTCTTGCCAGGGTGTTCAGTGTCATCTGGGGTTTAATGAATAATGTCTGGAAACCAGTTGCTGAAAGACCAAAGGTTTTGTGTTTAGAAGACATTTTGGATGCTTTAAGGCTTACATTTTTCATCATGATATATGATGTCTTACAATTTTAAAGAAAAAAAATTTGAGGCTAGTCTGACACTTTATCAGTGATTAATTATTAGACTTTCCTGAATTATAAAGCAGAAAAGTTGAATTCACTTTCCTATTTCTTTAATGTAAGTGCTTTGTATTTTTTTTTAGATATTACTGCCTCTCCTAAATGTATTGTCAAAAGTAGCAGTGATGAATTGGTTCCAAGAGATAGGGATCAGAGCTCAATTTTAATTTTCATTATAAGCACAAATTTCTCTACCTATTTTTGATACTGATGACTTCCAAGATTTCTTCATTTATAGGCCCATATATGTTGTTTTATATTACTACAATGATACTACAGTTGATAATTTGACATCAGAAACACCAAGAAATAGGATAGAGCTAATAGCTGAAATTATTTTATGTTTTAGAAATTTTATTTCCCCTATTGTCTGATTTCTCCAGTATTCTAGAAATCCAAGGCTATTTTTCTTGAGGCAACTAGGGTTAAGTAGCTTGCCCAAGGTCACATAGGTAGTAGGTTAGGTCCTCCTAACTCTAGAACCCAATACTGCTTTAGAGATGAAATCCTATAATTGATGTGAAAACAAAGTAAACTATGAATATATAAGTAAACTATAAATCACAGAGGTAACAATATGTTTGGTTTTTTTTTTTTTAATTCAGATTCAATGTTTATCAGAATTTTAAGCAGTAGAATTCAAGGAACAGGGGACATCTAAAGAGTAGGTCATAGTCAAAAAAGAAAATTGGAGAGTTTCGTGAAAGATGATAAGAATATGAGTAGAATGAGACAGGGAGAAGAGTACTAGCTAAGGATACTGAATTCAAATCCTTTCCCTTTTCACTTGCATGATTTAGATCAATTCACCAGATTTCTGATGGCCTCAATTTCCACAGAAGTAAATGAAGGGGTTAGGACTACATGACTATTCAGTTTCTTCCAGAAAAAAAATAGAGTAAATAAGCATGAAAATTGTTTAATTTTTGAAATGAGATGGAAATGTTCTTGGTAAACCACAATTGAGATTTGCCAAATCCCCAATTCTATTGACTTTCTACATAGGTACACCTAATTATTACAAGGCCTATGCAAATACACCTTTAAGAAAGTTTACATTCTGTAATCTTATCCAGAAAAAGCTATCTACACAATCATCTAGGTAACCCACAGGTTTTTTTTTTTTTTATTATGAAATTGCTCTACATAAAAATATCATAATTTCTCATTTTTATTATTTGATAGTATACTCCAGGGAGAAGTTCTTCATTGCAATTAAAAAGTATTTGAACTATTTAAAATAAATTTATATAAGATAAAAGAAAAAAAAAACAACATTCTTCAGGCTACTTTTCTGTGGCCACCCATAGATCTGAATATTGTATCTTTAACAGCAAAGTAGATGAACACAAGAGGGTAGAAACACAATTTTCAAAATAACTTTTCCTATATGTCCTATGGAACAATAGTGGGCTTGGCATGCCATTGCTTGTTATAGAATTATATTGTAGCAAGACAATTTATGGTTGAAATGGTAACCAGCTGACATTTATAAGAAGACTTGTTTTCCAAAGGATTTCCTTTGAGGGCGATGTCAGAGCTCCAATTGTGCCTGAGTAGCTGAAAATGAAAAGGAAACTAGTATTATTTTACAATTGTTGGTACTCAAAAGAAATTTCAGGATGCCTAGCAACCAAGGCAAAACTAGCAGATGGTGGGTCATTTATTATTTGTACACACCCTAGGATAGTAAGTAGGTCTCTTTTCTGAATTGATTGATGCTGAAGGAGAATCTCATTCTGTCTAGAATGGACTAACAAAAGTCTACCTTTTTGAGTTGAAAATCACAGATGTGTTGTCAAAAAAAACCTTAATCCTGAAAAAAAAAGTTTGAAAGTTCAAAGCTCAAGCTCAGCTTTAAATCTGTTTCCCTCTTTTGCAAGGGGGGCATTAATACAGGAGAAAGTTTTTCCTATACCCTCCAAGTTCAAAGAGTAGACTAGTGTTGACACTTTGATACCCTGGAACTGACCTACTTAAACTGCTGATAGTTAAGATGAGAGTACATAAAAAGCTCTTTGTTTTGAGGATTTCCTTCTCCCCTCAAACAAATTTTTAAAAAGATCTTGGAGTAAATTTTTAAAATTCTAGCTTTTGCATGCTTTTGGCAGAATTCTTACAGATTTATTAAAGTCACCGAGTATTAAATGCTGGCTAATAATTGAAGGAAAGACATATCATTTTTATTACTATGATAAAATATTTATATGGCACTATTAAGTCCTTCAGACACCAATTTTCCTATGTTTTTGAAAAAGTTAAGACTGTGAATAAGATATTGAATTAAATCTCTACACACTTAATCCTCTTGAAATGAGGTGAACCTTAGACTATCCAGCATGTATGCAATGTTTCTCTTATACATTTTTCTTTTCTGGAATGTTCTCAATAGTATGAAAAGAGTTTTCAAAATAACATGTTACTCTTGCTAGTTGCATGTGACTCTGTTGCTCTGGGACTCTATACTCCAATACACTGGGTGGTTTCCTAAACTTGTGTTGAATTGTTCAAATTCAGAAGATGTACTCAAAATACCCCTCCTCATTATTATATCCAGCTATGTAGAATTGCAAAGCTGGGGATTTACTTTTTGGCTGTAAAGTATTGTTGGATTTTCATTCTTATTTAAGAATTCAGGATCCTAAATCCTGTTGAGTTTCATTGAGTTTCCATAGAAAAATGATGAAAAATCAGATTAACAAATATTTGTTTAATATTCATGATTTGCAATACAATTTTACTTCCAGCTTAGGGACCTATCCTTCTGCCCAGAAAAAGTTTTTTGTTTTTTGTTTTTTTTTCCCTAAGAACAAATATAACTCCAGATAAGAATAGGTTATCCTGTTTGGAGACAAGTTTAGATTTCATAACATAACTCATTTGTTATATTGTTATTTTATTTTACTCTTTTCATTCCTATTTTTATGATTGTCTGGACTCAATTAGTTCCCTTTGACTCAAAATATTATGAAAATGGCAACTGGAATCTTAAAGACTGCTCAAATGGTACACATATCCTGGTGGGTTCTACCAAATAAGACCTGGTGATGATGACGATAATCATCATTGTTATCAATATTTTTATTTATTTTGGTCACAACAAACTCATAAAGATTGTGTGTCCATTTAGCACAGTGTCTGGCACACAGTAAGTGATTAATAAATGCTTGATGGTGTGGATTAATTGACTGGGATATAAAATTAGCTGATTAGGTATGGAGCCTTTGTGATCTTTATTCATAAAGGTTAGGATTTTATCAGTGTATGTACAAATATTTTAGAATATCAAAGTATGACTAAAAGTCTTTTCTTAGTATATCCTTTCTTGATATAGATAACTATTGAGTAACTTCTTATTCAGGAACAAGGGAACTTTATAATTAACTCATCTAAGTAAGACAGCTTCATTTTGGATCAGATCCTGTAACAAGACAAGGAAGTCCTGAGAAGGCTTCTTTTCACCTTTCAGGCTTTTTTGGTGTGGTATCAAGTGATATAGAATCAGAGGGTCTGGGTTTCAACAAAAGCTCGGTTAATTATTACCTACATAACTGAACAATTCAGTTCCATTTCTAGACCTCAGTTTCTCTATTTGTCAATGTGTAGGTGGAGGGAAGATATATAATCACTAGGGTGCCTTTCAGTCCTAATAATTTTTGGCATTTCTGTAACTCTTTAAGGTTCCTTAAGTTTTTTACATAAATGTTGCCCATTTAATCAATAACATATATATGAAGTAGGTGCAATTGTCCCCATTTTATTACTAAGCAAACTGAGTCTTTGAGAAATTAAATAATGTTCCCAGGATCACACACATTGAAAGTATCTGAAGTAGAATTTGAACCCAGACTTTTCTGACTGGTGGTTCAGGACACTCCTTGTTATACTCCAACTCTCTCACATTCTGCCATCTATCTGGAGGAAGAATGAGAGGCATTTCTCACTGGGAGCCTAAATAGGTTGGATGGAGTTTGCATACAGTTAGAAGGCTATTAATGCAAAACAGCAGATTATGCATGGGAATTTCCCCCCTTTCCCGATTAGCAGAAAATAGCTGCTGAATGGCCGGGTGGGAAGGAGTTAACCAGGCAAGGTTAATGCATCATGCAGAGTCTCTGTGTTGGAACATTCTGTTAAATCTGAGCAGAAGCATCTGGTAATCAGGGGGGAAAATGATGCATGTTAATAGGGGAAATAAATGGCCTTTCGGTGCAGAGGCTTTTAGATTGGAAAGACACAAAAGAATGAAGGTCAGATTGATGGTTCAGTCGTGTCCCATTGGATTTTTTCCTAGGTGGTGAAGGCGGCACACAGGTACCTTTCATTATCTCCAGGGGCTTCCAGGAGTATGATGTTAAGGAGAGAGTGGACCGAAAGGGGAGTTTTACTTCTATTGAATGAAACAAAAGATTTTTTTCGGACAATGCATTTGCCAGATGGCTTGGTGGCTGGACTATTCTTGTCTAGGGAGGGCAGAAGATTAAAGAAGCAATGACTATCAGTTATCTCAGAGGTCATCCTCAGTCCTCACACACACACACACACACACACACACACACACACTCCCTTCTGTAGGTGCCTGCAGTTTTATGTGTCCGGTTTTATCTGGTTTGTCGGTCCAACTGTCATGCTGGTATTGGATATTAATGCTGTTTTTGTTCTTCAGTCATTTCAGTCCTCTTCAATTCTTCCTGACTCCATTTGGGTTTTCTTGGCAAAATACTAGAGTGCTCTGCCATTTCCTTCTCCGGGTCATTTTACAGATGAGGAAATTTAGGAAAACAGAGTTAAGTGACTTGCCCAGTTGCACAGGTAGTCTGAAGCTGGATTTGAATTCAAATTTTCCTTCCTCTAAGCCTAGCTCTCTATCCACTGCACCATTGAATTATTAATGTTTTTAGGGCAGTTGTTAAGTAATTAACCCTTTTGTTTGAATTAAATTGAATTAACACACTTTTAGGTGTACGGGTTCTTTGTATCTAGAATATAGGTATAAAAGTACCTTAAAAGTAAAGTACTTTTTTAAGCTTGTGTCTTTAGTACCTAAAACAGTGCTTTGCTCATGCTTAATGAATGTTGGTTGAGTAAGGGAGTAAGAATGACCATTTGAAAACTTTTGAGGCTTTTGAAAAGCTCATAATTTTCCTTTTCTTTTAGATGACGGAGGGGCGTCGCTGTCAAGTCCATCTCCTTGATGATAGAAAGCTGGAACTACTAGTACAGGTAAATTATTTTTGTTTTATTTTTAAAGTTTTTCTTTTTTTAAGGATTTTTTTTTTCAACTCTAGTTTTCAACCTATTTCCAAATGGCGAAAAAAATAAAAGTTTCTCTCTCCAAAATACATAGTCAGGACGTATTAGTTGTGAAACTCTGGTTGAATTCCTCTCCCCTGATTCCATTTTGACAGATATATATTTGGACTCTTGTTAAATAAAAGTCCACAACAACTATTAGCAAATCTTTATATTGTAACTACCCCCACTCCTGGGAAGATTTTTCTCATACCTATCCTAAATGCCTCCCGCTTCAAGTTAAATCAATTTGTTCTTTCATGTTAAATATGGATGGGAAACAGCTGTCAGAAATCTCTATTTGTCGTCATATTTTATAAAGACAATTAGCTATTCCCTTTGTTTTCTCTTTTTAAGAATATTTTCTTATTCATCCTTCTAAAAAGGTTCAACATTTTATCTGTATTTTACATCTGGGTAAATTCAGATCCAGAAAATGAATATTGCAAAAAAAAGAGAAAGACAGAGAAAGACACACAGATACAGACACAGAAAGACACACACACACACACACACACATACACACACACACACACACACACACACAGAAGAAGGGAAGAGAAGAAGGAAGAAAGGGCGAGGGAGAGGGAAAACAAACAAATTCATGTCAGATAAGTCAGAAGTGAAAGAAATTAGAACTATTTTCTCCACCCCAAGCCCTGATTTCTAGTTCTAAGTACTTTAAAAAAACCATTAATTTCTTCAGAACACCAAAAATTAGTTAAATCTTCAGTACAAAACTCCCCAAAGATAGTAATTTTCTATTTTTTGTTCTGAATTGGACTTGTATGCAAATAAATATTGAATACCCTATTGCCAGTTTCACAGCTCAGATACTTGTAATGTCACGATGCAATTTTTCATCATCCTTCAAATTTCTCAGCTACGATGAGTGCAGTGTCTGCAGTGTGTCAGTAGGTTAAAATTATGTTTTTTACCATTCATTGACTTTAGAAAAAAACTCTGGGAATTTTCTTAAAGAGGGAGCTGAGGAGACAAGACATCTGAGTGGGAGATGTAGAGAGAGAAAAAAGACAGGCATTCTTATCTCCTCCAGTCTTCTTTCCCAGGTTGTATATACATTATTCAAACCTGTCAAAATTCAAACAATTAACCTTAAGAATTAATTTACTCTTTTGACCTTCATTAAGGACTAAATTATATCTTAGATTTTAGAGGAAGTCTGATGTTGAGCAAAGTGTGTTCATTTAGACTTGTGCCTTAATGAATGCAAGAATAGTTAATAATCAGAGTTGATTGTTGTTGCTGTTGCTGTTCCTCCTTAATTTTTGAAGAGGACCAATAACATCACAGATAATATCTTGACTTGCATGTGAATTGGAGTTAAATGAAACAGAGCTGTGCAAAGTCTTCAGTCTCTTCCGAATGGTTAAAAATCAGTTTGTGTGTGGGCATGTATGTGTACTTGGAATTTTTTTATACTGAATTTTCAATTATGAATGTTAAAATCTTTGGAAAGAGGTAGTGCTCTATTTGACATCAAAATAACAGCTGATGTCCAGCCTGCCTTATGTAGTTAGGATAAACACTTGCCTCATTGTAAGAGCGGCAGTGCTATATGAGAAATTCTAAAGCTGATTTGCATTATTTAAAAACTTATCTCAGTTTGTGATTTCTGGAGAAATTCTAAATCATAAATAAAATGAGAAAATGGTCTCTTTACCTGTGTTAGATGCATACTGTGTCTGTATTAGCTTCCATATACAATCTGTCTTAGTATCATATTCCCAAGGGACCTATTGCCATAGTACCTAATTGCCTGGCATGGGGTGGGGGGATTATTTTAAAACAAAGGACTATTAAGTGGAAGGCACAATATGCTCCTTTGTATTATATTTCAAACTAGATAAACAAATCCTAGGATAACAAGGTCTTAGCTATTAGTTGCTGATTCGACAAAAGCCAGTTTAAAGATAGGAGATATCTATGTCTACTCCAGAGAAGTGTGCTCAGACTCAAAAACGTTTTATATGATCAGTAGATCTATGGAAGACACCTTACCTCTGAGACCATCTGGTTGTAGATCTTCATTAGATGAGGCAATTGAGGCCCTAAAAGTCTATGTGATGTCTCCAAGGTTACACAGGTGTTAAGAGTTAGAGACAGGATTTGAACTTAGATTCTCTGATGTGATTCATGAGATTTAATCAATTATATCACACTCTTAAGACTAATATCTTTATTTATTCAACAGATATGTTTTAAGTATCTGTTACAGCACACATGTGTGCTCTAGTTTGTAGCATAGATGACTTCTCATCCATTTGATTTTTAAATGATATATTTTGACCTTAATGCCCTCTTTTAATTTTTTTTTTATTTGTGAAGATATTAAAAAGAAATCTAGTCCATGTGGTTCAGCTTCATTTGCACTTGAATCGATAAAATATATCAGTTGCTAAATATTCTTCAGTGTTCAAAAATGTTGTAAATGCTCTTAAAATAGAGCATTGCATTTTCAAACCATTGGCTCTGGTATAAAGTGGGACTCCTCAAAAATTTAACCAACCAAAGGTTGAAAGATTGAAGGGGAAGGGTTAGAATGAATGTAGCTTTATATCAAGTAACTGCATGAGAAGTCTAAGACCTTCTTTAGATCCAAGGCTATTCAGGCTTTTAAAGCAATGAACAATTTGGAGCTTCAAAAAGCTTATCCAATGAGAGAAATACAGTACTGAACTATAGACGAAGATAGGGCCCACAAGCTAGTTCTATGTTTCATTGATAATAAATAGAGATTGTCTAGAGAATGTAGGTTGATAAGACAACTATTTACATGATTTCTCTATGTAGTGTATGTATCTTCCCACTGTGTCTTTGAGTAGTTCATTTCTTTCCCCAGATTAAGAATACAATTATTCTTTCCACATCATAGGGGTTAGGGACACAGCACCCCTACAATCTGGAAAATCTGTATAAATTTTTTGGGTCTCCCTTTGTATCAGAGAAGTCAGAAAATTCTGATTCTCCTTGACCCCACTTGGGATTTTATTGGCAAAGATGTTGCAGTGATTTGCCGTTTGCTTCTCCAATTCATTTTATAGAAGAGGTAATTGAGGCAAACAAGTTTAAGGTACTTGCCTAGGATCACACCTGAGACCAGATTTAAACTCAACTCCTGATTTTTGTGGGGTGTTTACAGTATTAAAAGATAAAATATGTTGATATTATGTGACACTATACATATATTTTATTAATTTCTGAGTTTCTAAGCTTTTTCTCTGTCATCTGCTAGTCTTTTCATGTCATCTGTGGCTTCTGCAAAACTCCTTCAGAATTCCCATTACTTACTTCAATCTGCAATATATTGAAACTGTGATGGGGAAGGGATAACTGTAAAATGTATATAATTCTACCACAAAATATGTTTAAGACACTTAAAAGTTTGAAAGGATCAAATTCATCCTTTTGAATTCTTGACAATACCTCAGCAAATCTCTAAAAATTGAATTATCAGCAACTCCTATGTGACTCTTAGGATTTGAACTGTACTCCTATGAACTGGCTGAAAAGGGAGGTATATTTGGGAATTTGCTAATCAATAATAGCCATTCCTTTCAGTCTCCACTATTATCTTGGCCAATCAGAACTCTAACCCAGAAATTCAAATTCCAAATTAAGGAAGTCATATGGAATTCTCTTTCTGAGACTTATTGTCCTGGCTTCCTCTGCCTTGTCCTGCTGTTTGTTGCTCTGTGGAGCTAGTGGAATACCAGGCTAGCAGGGTGTTTCCTTTCATTTCATTGGACCACATGTGCAATAATAGAAATCAGGACATTAGATAGGTAGGTAGATAGATCGATCAACAAACATACACATATATATTTAGGAAAGGAAATCAAGCTTGTAATTTCATAATCAAAGGAGACTCAGTGTAGACTAGAAAGACCAATGCATCAAGAAATTAAATGACTTGCTAACATTTGACAGAAACACTGTTTGAACCTGGCTCTTTCTGAGTCCAAGGATTGACCTTTAACCACTCTGCCATACACTAACACACATATGTAGCCAAATTTAGAAATATGCCATGGGGAAAAAAAAGTAATATTGAGCATAAGATATACTTCTATGAATTATTATAAGTTTCATAAAAATACTAGCCATTTAATGGCACTATTGCTTTTTCATTTTTATACATTTTTGAAGGGGAGCTTGATGTAATGTAAAAAACACTGCTTTAGTATCAAGAAAGCTAGGTTTAAGTCCTAGCCCTGCCCTTTTCTGTGTAAAGCTGGGCACCTCACTAACTTTTTTCTAGCTCAGTGTCTTTTATCTGCAGAGTACCTAACTCACAAGGTTTTGAGGAAAATCCTTGTTAAACTGCAAGGCAATATATGTTCCTCTCTTTTCCTGCCTGATAGGTATATTTTGGGGGAGACTCTTTTAAGGACAAAGAAAGAGGAAACAGATGTAGGCTATAACTGAACTTTCTAAATTAAATGGAAGAATTTCCTGAAGGTGAGAGTTGTCTGGTGCTGAAAAAGAATGAGTTAATGAAGGGAGAGTCTGACATCTCCTTGGCTTGAGGGCTTTTGAATAAAGGATAGATTTTCCTGAGTCTCAGATGCTTGGGTGTGGCTCTTTCATTACACTTTCACAAGGTTTCTACCAAGCCTAAATTACCTTAGTAGGCCCTGGTATCCTTGTTGAGTCAGGCCTGTCTGATTCTCCTTGACCCCATTTGGGATTTTATTGGCAAAGATGTTGCAGCGATCTGCCATTTGCTTCTCCAATTCATTTTACAGAAGAGGTAATTGAGGCAAACAGGTTTAAGATACTTGCCCAGGATCACGTAAGTAAGTAGTGCCTGAGGCCAGATTTAAACTCAACTTCTCCTGATTCCAGGCCTGGCATTCTATCCACTGCACTATCTAGCTACCTATACTAGGTTTTCTTGACATGAAAATGGCCTTTGAATTAAAAATAACGGTTCTGTTTGTAATGATCCTGCCATTAAGATTCAGATGGACTGGGATGGGCATTTCAATTTGTGTTTAGGTAGATATGAGAAAGCAGGAAGAATTTAGCTGAGTTTTACATGATGGAGGGAGATAGTGGGTGATGGAAAAATAAGAGTACCAAGCTTTTTCAGTCTGGTGGTGAAGGGGAGAAGAAAGATGGAGCATTAGCTAGTTACGATAGAAAGGTAAAAGAAAGGTTTTTTTCAGGGTCATTATTCCTTCCAATTTTCGCATATACTCACTTGTTCAGCTGGTTGTTTCAGCTCATTCTGCCAGCTTTTGAATTTTTTTTTTTTTTGGCTTTTAGAATTCCTACTCCTTTTTATCAAAAATTTTATAGAACTGAAGTTGATGCCTCTTAATTTCAAATGGCCTCAGTGCAGTCCATTCTTCATTGGTGTAGAAAGTACCTCTATACAGGAAAATAGCTTCTCTCTAAGTTATCCCAGTATTGGACTAGAGGCAATGCTACCAATTTTTCTCTACCCTTTTACATTGAGTTCTTCAGTGGTGATCCATAAGCCAGACATAAATGACTCCACTGTAATAGAAGAAACAAAACTTTTTTTTGATGTAGAAGAATATGGACACTAAGTTTTCCATGAGCCAGGATCATGAATTGTTTTTATGATATGCAGTTTCCCTATTTCTAGAGAGAAATACTGGCACAAAAACAATATAATGTGCTTAATAGAGAAATGTGATGTTTTTTAAAATTATCATAGAATTTATTAAGCCAGGTATTGTTCTTGATTGAAGCAGCAAGATAATTCAGTGGATAGAATATTGGTTGGAGTCAGGAAGACTCATCTCCTGAGTTCAAATGTGGTCTCAGATACTTACTAGTTGTGTGACCCTGAGCAAATTACCTACTCTGTTTGCCTTAGTCCCTTATCTGTAAAATGAGCTGTCAAAGGAAATGGCAAACTACTTCATTATCTTTGCCAAAAAAAACCCCAAATGGTGTCATAAAGAATGGGACATGACTGAAATAACTGAGCAACAACATCTTAGGTTCTAAAAGGGATACAAAGATGAATAAAAACAGCCAGTGACTCCACATTTTGTATCTTTTAAAACCCAGATGCTTAAGAAACCATCTCTAGTATAAAACTACCCTGTGTATGTCTTGAACATAATAGTTGCTTTAATAGATGTCTGTTGAATGCCTGTCTAGAATTATCCTTGGCAAGATTGATAGTCAATCCTACATCATACTTTATGGTGGAGATAATTCATCATTTCAAATTGGTTTTTGACCAGTATTCAACCAACAATCTTTACATATTTAAGTGTGGAAGAAAAACATACACTCGTAGTAACAAAATCTAAAAATGGATTAGCACCGATTATGTGCCAAGAACTAGTTGCTGTAGACACAAATCCAAAAGCCAGATAATCTTTACTGTCAAGGCACTTAGATTTTATTGAGGGAATTGATTTCTCTTGAGCTATAATACGAGACAGCATTTCATATGTATCAGAATAATGCAAAGATGGAGCCATAGGATTGCAGAGAAAGGTAGTTAAGAAAACATTAGATGTAATAGTAAAAAAAAAGTTTGCATCTTTATGAGACCTTACCTAATTCATTTAACTTAGCTAGATGGTACATTCAATAGAGTGCAGAATTTGAAGTCAAAAATACCCAACTTTAAATACTGCCTCATACACTAACTGTATAATAGTTAAAATTTTGAGCTCTAGTTTCTTCTTCTACAAATTAGAATATTGGACTTGATGGTCCAAAGTGCTTTCCAAGTCCAAAATCTTAGAGGTTCTCAATCTAGGATCCTGAGCTAAGAAATGGTCTTTGAGCTAAACTATAAGGGATAACTAGGATTTCAACAGATGAAAGGAAAGATTTGCTACTATACACACAAGAGGTGTTTATCTCTCCAATGATGCTAATGATCTCTAAATTGCCATATAAATGGCCTTTCCTCAGTCTTCATCTTCTAGCACTTTCCATTATATTGAGTTTAACAACACTTTTTTGTAAGCATAGTGATCAAAGTATTAGAAAAGAAAGTTTTATTAAAGAAGGTATTTATGGATACTTTTGAGCGATTAACTGCACATAAATTTCAAAATCATACATTTGAATATGATGTTTCTCTGGGAAACGCATCTTCCTCAGGTCTTATCTTTTGTACCGCTCCCATTCAACCAGCAAGAAGATTCTTTCTCCAACTTCTGGTCACTCTGCATGATACTTCTCTGCTTGAGAATGTGACCATCTTAGTTACCATCTTTCTCAAGTGAAGTGAGGGCAAATTTCTAGAATTGTACAATCTTTTCATTTTCTTTTCCTATGCCAAATGACAGGAAACCTTGCACCTTTCCCAAGTTGTCCTGTGTCCCCTCTTTCTTTGACCCCCTTTTTTTTTTTTACTTTAGTTCTCTTTAGTTATGGAGGCCACCTATTAATAATAGTGGTTTTACAATGAAATTGGCCAGTGATTGGGAAAGGTGATATTGGCACCAATAGCTTATTTATGTATATTTATTGCTTTTCTCTGCCTTTCAGCTCCAGAGAAATCTATTCCTTTCTTGTTTCCATTGTCCTCATCAGGAATTTAGAAAGAAAGAAATAATAAAGAATGCTAAGAAGAAGAAAGCCCAGGGTTCATGTACATCTTTTCATTTGGACCTTATCATTCATCAATGCTAGACCTTACTAAGTAGAATGCCCCCAAAATGGTAATGCTGTTGAAATACCATGCAAAGTGTCCAGATTATTTCTCCTTTTCCTGATCTCCTTTAGATAGAACAGTCTGTATTCCATCCCTATCTGGAGCTCACCAGTAAGTAGCTTAATGATTTATCCATCTAAGGAGGTGATTTGGTATCATTAGTCATTCAATATGCATTTATTAAATCCCTGAATTCTAACTAAGTACTTGACTAGTTAGAGTTCTTTAGGTTACAGAGGCTGTGTGTCAGAAGGGTCTCACATAGCTGCCTTTTCACATAGGACTCTATATTGTTAGGCATAATTTGCAACTAATAGTCAATAGATTAAGTATTTTATGTTACCATGTGTCAGACACTGTGCTAAGTCCTGTGGCTAGAAAGAAAAATAAAAGGCCGTCCTACCCTAGAAGAGTTCACAATCTAATGGGAGAGACAATATATAAATGACTTTGAAAAACTATATACAAGATGAATTAGAGATAATTAATGGAAGGAATGATATGTGCATGGAAAGTACATACAAATAAATGTCAAAAGACCACTTTGCCCAAGGATTACTAAATGTAAAAACTAAATGACTCCTCCATCATTAACCAATTTGGAGAGGCAACTTGGCGTAGTGTATTAGTAGTTTGGATTTAGAGTCAGCATAGCTCTGAGACATACTAGCTCTATTATTCAACCTAAATTATTCAACTTGTCTTTTTAAAAATCTTATTTTTGTTATAGGTGTAATTGGGAAAATAACAGTGCCTACCTCACAGAGTTCTTATGATCTATGTAAAGTACTTGGCAAAACTTAAAAGTGCTAGATAAGTATCTGCTATTGTCATTATTTACTTAGCTTCATTGAGCTATTTGTACTTTGGTTTCATTCTCAACCTAACTCCTTAAAATGCCTAGTGGAGTTAGGAAGTTATTTATTTTTTATTTATTTATTTTTTATTTTCTTAAAGAGGATTAAAAACCTTGAATTCCAACTGTCTGAGAACTTCCTGTTTACCGGGCAGCTTAATCCTAAAGATTATATAGATATGTGGTATTCACTGATGGAATGAAGATTGTTGAAAGAGTTTGAATTCTAAGGTCACAATAGAGGTAACTGATTGTACTAACTTTGGCAAAGAGAATGAAAAGAATAAAGAGGGCCCTGCAGTTACAGTATGGTGATGGGAAAGGAGGGAGAAATTTAGAACTTCCCAGCAAGAGGAATTTCCACGTTCCAAACAGGAAATATGTACTTAAATGGCTAAGGATGCTTGGACAAAAGGGATGAGGTCACATACCACTCTTGAGTCATAGGTGGGGAATGTATGAAGCAGTTTAACTGTATGTCTGCAGCCAGTACTTAAAGTTATATATAGATCCCTGCAAAGGTGAACAGAATTTGCTTTGGGCTCAGAGCACCAGCTACCTGATGCCCCAGGGGACAAGTTATACCAAATACTTGATAATATGTTTTGAGTTCTCCCACACAGTATCACCTATGGTAGAAGTAGGGGAGAAGGAACTAACCTTATTTCTGTGTACTCTACCTAGATCCTTCCAATGACTTTCATTACTTTCTGATATGGTGATTTGCCTCTACTTTTGACTTTTGAACTTGAAGTTCTACTATTAACTTTTGTCTTATTGATTTGGAGAAGCAGAGTTGATTATAATACAGTCCTATGATCACCAGAGTTTAAAGCTGGAATGAGCTGCTGATGATAAACTTCAGCTTTGCTCAAGTGTCTATGGAATTCAGTTAATTTAACATTTATTAAGCACCTGCTATATGGAATATACTGTTTCCGTTTTTATATTATTAGTAGAGCAATATTGGGGCCTCTGGACTTCAACATATCAAACAGCTACAAATCATGATAAATAGTACAGATCACTTCCTATCCTAATTTCAATCTTTTCATCAAAGCCAACTAATAAGAATACACATTTTCCTCAAATTATATAAGTTCTTGAAAACCTGAATATAAATGATTTTTTTAAACTGAAGCAGAATAATAACAGAGCATAACATAAATGTAACTGAAGCCAACATAATAATAGTTCATAGTTAATCTTTACAAAGGATCTTATTCACTGAATACTCTCAACTCTTGGTAATCAATCAGTCACTATACAATATTAAATGCTTATTATGTACCAGGAAATATGATAGGTGTTGGGACTACAAAGATAAAAAAGAAATATTTCCTGCTCTCAAAAATCTTATATTCTAAAGCTTCTTAAACTGTGGGTCCCAACTCCATATGCAGTCACATAACTGAATGTGGGGATCTCAACATTGATTTATTATGACTAAATGTTTGGTTGGTTTGCCTATTTTATATATATCTATATACCTGGGATTCTATAAAAATTTCCCAGTTGAAAAGGGGTTGTGAGTGGAAAAAGTTTAAGACGTCTTATATGTATATATGGATGTATATCTGTGTATATACACACATACATACACACACACGTATATAAATACACACCCATTCTGTCAGGGGAAACAATGTGCACTCATATGGGTAGACCCAAATATATTCAAAGGAAATTTATGGAGTGGGTACTAGCCTGTGGAGATACAGATCAGAAAAGTTTTCTGGGAAGTGGTTTGAACTGAACTTTGACGGAATCTAGGGTTTCTAGCAATAGAGAGGACTTCATTCCAGACATTCATTTATGGTGGATAAACTTGAATAGAGTGAGAACTTTTCTTCTCAGTGAAAACTTTTGAGGAAGCCACCTACACACCAAATATTTCCAATTCCTTTTTTCTCAGTCACTACAAAATCCCTGTGATCGGACTTCTCATCATTCAAATAAAAATACCGTATCCAAAGTTACTAGTGATCTCTTAATTGTCCCCGCTAATAACTTTTTCTCATCCTCATCTTTCTTGACTTCTTTAAAAGCCATGGAATATGAACTGGAAAGGGAAGAGACTGGAAGGTAGAGAGGTTAAGTATTATTATGTCAGAAAACTGAGGCTTATTGTGATTAAGTAACTCCGGGTCACATAGATAAACGTACTGGGAAAGAATGAGAGTGGAGAGTCATTACTTAAAGGATTCCTTCAGTAAATCCATTTGTAAAGCAGAGAATTATTTGGTAATATAAACCCTTTTTAGCTTGTTAGTTTTTTTTAAAATGAAGGGTACTTGCTAAGATTTTATAATTGTTGATGTTATGTACTCAGTTCAGTTTGCATTCAGTTTACAGAAGCAAAGTTTGTCTAGCAGAAGTGCTATGTCCCTTTTTCCTTTCTAAGTCTGAGGCTTCTATATCCTGAAGTCAGATTGTGGCTATGGTTCACTCACATCCAACTCTTCTTGATCCCTTTTGGAACTTTCTTGACAAAGACACTGGAGTGGTCTGTTTTTTCTTCCTCCACCTCATTTTACAGATGAGAAAACTGAGGCAAACAGGGTTAAATGACTTGCCCAGGGTCACATAGCTAGTAAGTGTTTTAAGGCCAGATTTGAATTTAGGAAGGAGTCTTTCTGATTCTAGCCCCAGTACCCCATCCACAGTGCCATTTAGCACATGACCTGATGAAGTTAATATCTCTAACTCTTTAATTCTTTGCTTGTAGAAAGAGAGAAATGTCTTAGATGACTTGTATAATACAATAATCCTATAATCTAAACACATTATCTCCTGGTATTCAGGAGTACTAGCCACTGCTTTCTGTTAAACAATTGTTTTTCCCAGCTGCCTAATGGGACTTAAGTTATGGAGTATACCAGCAACTCACAATCTATACCAAAATAACAGCAAAATGGGTGTGTTATTTAGAAAAGAAGAGTGATACTATAAGCAAATTAGGAGAGCAAAGGACAGTTTACCTGTCAGATCTTTGGAGAAGGAAAGAATTTATAGCCAAAAAAGAACTAGAAGATATTATGAAATCCAAAATAGATAATTTTGATTACAT
This sequence comes from Antechinus flavipes, assembly GCF_016432865.1. Classification (NCBI taxonomy): domain Eukaryota; kingdom Metazoa; phylum Chordata; class Mammalia; order Dasyuromorphia; family Dasyuridae; genus Antechinus; species Antechinus flavipes. The sequence continues at coordinate 161,638,955 of NC_067402.1, forward strand.
TAAAGAGTTTTTGCACAAACAAAACCAATGCAGCTAAGATTAGAAGGGAAACAAAAAGCTGCAAAACAATATTTAGAGTCAGTGTTTCTGCTAAAGGTCTCATTTCTAAAATATAAAAAGAATTGAGTCAAATTTATAAGAATACAAGTTATTCCCCAATTGATAAGTGGTCAAAAAATATGAACAGGCAGTTTTCAGGTGAAGAAATTAAAATAATCTATGGTCATGAGAAAAATGTTCTAAATCACTTAGTGATTCTGCAAAATACCAATAACCATCAGATAAGCAAAGCAACCTCCAAACACTATCCAAACTCAACAATTGCCCCTTATCTTTCTTAGAGATAAAATAGAAACATGACTTTGAAGGTTGGAATAGGGCTACATTGTAAATGTCCCTGTTTAATATCTGCTCTCTGTAGCAAACTACACTACAGCAAAAGTCTATACAAAGAGATTGTATTGTTGGTATATGGGAAGGTGAGAGTTGATGGCATGATGTCCATTTTACATATGTTGGTGATTTTTTTTTAGGGGGGGGCGGTATACCGGGGAGGTAGATGTTCCCCTTAACTCTTGAGTTCAAGTTATCACAAATATATGCTCCTTGCTTTTTCCCATTATGGACTGTATCCCCTACAGAATGCCTCAATGTACTAGCCAGATGTTGTAACACAATGGGACAGACATTTTTTTGACATTCAAATGAATTCCATAGTGTTCTGCAAAGCTGAGAGAGAACATGTGGCTAGCATGGGTTTTTGGAATGCCAGCAATCTTTGAAGATTCCCTGGAGAGCTAAGTTTCTCAGGAAATGCTTGATTGCCAGTTTAGAAATGATAATTTTTTTTTTTTCCTTAGGAAAAGAGTTTTTGAAAATTCAGTTGAAATCCTTTTACTCGACAGCAATGGACCCACACAATAATACTTCACTCAAAAAAAGTTTCATAGCACTTAAAAACATATGGCTACATTAAACTGAGAATGGTAAAGTTATGTTTAAGAATCATTTCACTTTCTGAAAAAGGTATCCAGGTTGCCTTATCCTTTTTAGTTCATAGGATTTAAAATTGGAGGAAACCTTAGAAAGCATCTAGACCAATAGTGTCAGGAAAGCCACTAAATCATAGATAAGGATCCTTGCAGGGTACATACTGACTTAGAAAGCTATGTATTATTATCTGTTTAACTGTACTTTTATTTATTTTGTCAAATATTTCCCAATGACATTTTATTTTGGTTTGGGTGATACTTAGAAATATTGTAGGCTTCTTACAGACAGTTTTTTACAAGTTAAGAAATGAGGCAAGAGAGATCAAGGAGATGATTCAAAGTCAAACAGGTAATAAGAAATCAAGATTTGAACTCAGCTTATCTAATTTATTTCTTCTTTCTGCTATACCATGTTCTCCTTGCAATGGCAATGTTTGTATAGCAGTATTTCAATCATTTATAATAAAATATATCACAAGGTTAGTATCTATATGATTCATGTAGAATTTTTAAAGATCCAGATTGCCCCCCAAATAATCTCTTCTACAATTTGTTTTACATAATAGATAAAATTTTGGCCAGAGCAGTGTATGTAAATCACTGCTTTCTCCCTGGTTTTCTTCTTATTTTATTCTTTGGGTTTAGAGCTTGGATTAAACAACGATATTACATTTCACACACATGGAAAACAGCAGTGACATTAATAACTCACAATTTCATAGTTTATTAAGTTTATAAATATCAACTCACTTAACTTCTTTTTTGAATAACCATTGTTAAGCTGCATCAAGGTGAAGCAATTGTGAAGCTGGTCCTTTTCCTCAAAGGGACTAATTCCTCCTCACTGTCAGGTACCTAGTACCTTCCTTCTGCCCCACCTCACCCCCAAACACACACACTATCAAACCAAGAAAAGATTTATCAGTTGTTGGAATGAAGTGATCACAATTTCTTGTGAAATAATTTGTCACTTCAATTAACCATTAGCTTTTTAAGTATTTTATCTTTTATTATGGAATAAAAAACAAGATTCACTAATAAACAGGCAGAAAGATTTAAGGTATAGTTAGAAGGACCCCTAAAATCACTCTAATCTAATTTGTAAAATTCAGGCCCAAAGATAACCTTGATGAGGTAGAATCACAGACTTTCCAAGTTGAAAGAAACTTGAGAGGTAATGGGAAGTTAAATGTAGATTTCTGAGGGGCTCTTGAGTCACAATTCCCTCATTTTACAGGTGAGGAAACAGGAGTCATAGGACAGTTCAGTAAATTGCCCATAGCCACATAGCTACTATCTGAGGTAGTATTCGAACTCAGTACTTCACTCCAAGTCCAGTTTTAATGGCTTAGAAAAGAGCACAGTACAGAGGTGGTTAGGTAGTAAAGTGGATAGAGTGAGTGATTTATCTTCCTGTATTCATGTATGACCTCACACACAAGCTGTGTGACCCTGAGCAAGTCACTAAAATTCTATTTGTTTCAGTTTCCTCATCTGTAAAATGAGCTGGAAAGGAAAATGGCAAACCACTCCAGCATTTTTGCCAAGAAAACCCTAAATAGGATCATAAAGAGTCAGACACAACTGAAAAATAATTGAACAACAATAAGAACACAAGAATGACAGAGTTGTGCCTAGAACTATTCTCTGTAGTGAAAAAAGAGTTCAGTAGTACACATTGTGGACGGCAACAAGCAATAAGATTGATGATGAGGAAGCTAGATCGGTGAAGGCTGGGAGGGAATATTATAGTGATACAGGCAGTGGGAATGGATTGGAAGGAGGGAAACACTTAAGAAATATCTACATGTTCCAAGCATCTCTCTAAGACTTCTGAGTTTTAGAAAAGGTGTTTATCTGCGTTGGTAGTGGGACTGTTTTCATTTTGGAGTTTCTGTGCCAAAGAAATAATTAGTCCAATCCCTGTCGTTATGTTTGTTTCTAAGCTTCTAAAATTTTATCATCTTAAAGAAAGGACCATAAATGTAAATGATTGTATATGTCTTGACTAAAACTCCCATTAAGTATATTTTCACAAGTTAATGTGAACATTTCACATCCAAAAACTTCTCTCATTATTCTAATAAGTTTTTATGAATATGGTACAAGGCTAGGCAAATTAGGAGAATTATTCTGAAAATAATTCTTCATAAATTTCATATACACAGTTATTTGTACAGGTGTTGGAAAATAAGGAAGGAAAAGAAAAAAACCTTTTGACTTTTGTCCCAGAATTGAAGTTATGCTTAATCATTATCTTCTACTCAGTACATTTAATAAACATTTTTAAGAGTCTAGTGCATGCAAGGTTTATTTGGTTTTCCCACTGTAATAGACTATGTAGTAAATGAAACAAGTTTCTCCTCTCTTGGAGTTTATTTAAAGTATAGAGTTATAATCCAGATAACAAATAATTATGTAGAATATTCTTAACTATTACAAACAAAGATGAGTTGTAGCAGCCTAAGAAGAAACAATGTGGTATAATAATGAAGGGTATTGAAACTTAGGGTCAGAAGAACTGAACCATACTGATTCTGACTCATATAGGCAATGAGATCCTGGACATTAACCTCAGTTTCTTCATTTCTAAAATGGGCTTAGTTATGCTCACCCAATCTATCTCATAAAAACATTTCATGAAAAGTATTTTGTCAACTTTTAAGTGATGTAGAAATAGGAATTATGATTAATATTGAAGCACAGGTCTTCCTTTCTCTACTAAAGAAGGTGAGTAAGCAGGAATCCCATTGAAGAGACCACTACAAGGCCAAATACAGAAATTACTTGGCCAGTCTGCCATGTGGGAGCATCTTTTGTACAACCTTCCTAAAGATAAAAGTTTTCACAGGAGCCCCCAGGAACATCCCTGTTATAACAAGAGCATTAAATATAGAAAAAGTTTTATTGGGAGAGGGGGAGAGGGAGGAGGGAGGAAAACAGGACAAGGAGGAGGTTAAGGGGAGATAGAGAGATGCAATGAGAAATCTGAGGAATATAAATGAGAGAGTATGAATTCATATCTAAGTCCAAAGACTCAAGAAAACTCTTCCTACCCTTTCTCCTCCCCTTCACCCCTCTGATTAAATAACTTAACTTCTAAAGCTAAATCTTTCCTTCATCAGCTTTGAAACATAGAAAACCAAAAAGCATATTGTCTTGCTAGCCATAATTCACTATTATTCAGGGGCTATTTTGAAGGTCATTTCTCCTAGGCTGGAAGCATAATGGTTTATATCCTGCATCCATGTGCAGGCTATAAGCTGAGACTTACTGGTTGTAGTGTGATTTGTTTTCTGAAGTTAAGCTAGAAGGGGGTGGGGAGAGGGAAGACTAAGCAGAGATATTTAAAAGGTGAGATTGAAGTCTGTGTTGCCAGCAGGGGAAACATACCTTTTGTGTTTCAATAGCCACCTGTCTCTTGAACTCATTTAAATCACTTGTGTTTAATAGGCACCTTAGAAATATGTCATGTGGTAATATAGCTTTTCCTTCCCTCCTTGTTCCCTTCCAATGGGACCTATTTCTAGTCTGTTCATGTTCTTTGTAATGCTACAGACTCTGTTCTCTGGACCAAATTTATTAATTCCTTTTCAGAAAATTCAGACACATCAATTTAACATCATCTCTACCCCCTGAGGGATTAAGTCAGTTCCTTCAGAAGTTTTTCTTCTAATGTTAGTCTTTCAAACTCTGGCATCCTCCTGATTGTTCTAAAATTAAAATAATAAAGGTAGGAGTTGTTTTTCCTTTCTGTTTTTCTTCTACTTAGAGTCCTCTTTCCAGTACTATGGCTTGCCATAACTGTCCTCCATACCTTTAATGTAATGTTCTCTTCCTCCTTGAGGAAAAGGGACACAGGAAAGTGATGACTAGAGAGGGACACTTTGGCCCTGAAATGAACAGGATAGCCAATGGATCTCTACGAGAGTAGCTCCCCAGGAGTAGTGGCAAAATTGACTTAATATTGATTCTAGAACTGAAAAGGGGGTAAGAGTAATACATAAGAGAGTGGGCTTCAATCACTCCTCTGTAATAATGGAAATGAACTAGATAATCACCAAGGTCCCTTTCAGCTTTAAAAATCTAAGCTTGAGTTAATTTAGAATTGCTGCTTTCTCAAAAATAAAGACTAAGAATATGAACTGTCTTAGGTATTTTGAAACTAATCTGACCAGCCTTTACATTTCCAGAGAAGAGGATTTTTCTCCTGATAGTAATATTTTTTAAATCATCTGGATTAATATCCGTACTCTGTTCCATTAAGAAATAGAAAGGTATTTAGGAATTTCTTTGGGGAAAAAACACTTTAAATTTTTGTGTATTTTGTACCAGTCTTTAAGCCTTGGTACTCTGGGTTATGAAAAACAGAGTTTCACATTCTCAAAACTTTTGCATTTGCCTTTTGTAGACAATGCAGATACCAGGTGGGGGAGAACTGCTATGGTAATATATTTGCAGGCAACCTTTTGTATACACTCAAGTCTGGTAGATAGTTTTACTTCTTTTTAGGTACTAACACAAGAAGATAAAGAAAGAAAAAAGAAGTGAGGAATTTTACAACAGGAACTGAATTTAAAAAATGATACAGGACATTAGTGACAAGAATATTCTAGGAAAAACCTCACAATGAAGCAAATCCAAGGTTTTTCAGGTTCAAACACAATGTCTAGCAGATATCCAGAATGTCACTAAGCCTCAGGTCTCTAATCTTTTAATGAAAAAGAGCCACTTTAAGCAATATTCTTAGGATATAACTTTTTGATCATAAGTAGACAGACAGATGGATAGATGGATGGATATTTTACAATACTGCTAGAGATATTTTATATCAAGTCATTTGTAGAAGGAGAGAGGGAACGAAGGAAGTAGAAGAGGGTGCATATGTATATTCACACACCTGTGAAGGGGGGAGAGAGGGAAAGAGAGATAGAGAGAATTTATGTATACATAGGGATAGAGAATCAGAGAGAGATAATAAGAGAATGAGAGAGTAGGAGAGAGAATAAATCAACAAGCATATATTAAGTGATTAATATGTACCAGATATTATGTTACACTAGGAATACAAAGACAAAAAATTAAATAGTATTACTCAAGGAGGACTCCAGGAGCTTAAATTCTATGAGGGAGCCCGTATGTATAAAAATAAGTATAATGAATGAATGAAAATATATGTGACATGCACTGTCCTCAGTACTGGAGATACAAATACATGAGCAAAGAAAATTCTTGCCTTCAGAGAGGAGAGAAAGGACACTATACTCACAGAAGAGTGATGATGAAAGAACACTTTGGACTAGAAAGTTAACTGGAAGATGAGTGGGCTAAGGAGAGTAGATTTATATACCCTTTAGCAGGGGTGATTAAATATTGGTTCCAGAACTGCTAAGGGGGTGGGAATTGTGAGCAAGGTTTTGCCACAGTGAGACATCTGGTAAAAAGATGGCTGGGGAGTAGAAGGTAAAGTGAAGAGTTACTGGTGCATGTCTGAAAAAGTGGACCAGGTGAGACACACAGCAATCAAGGCAGCAGAGCCCCCAGTGGGAAGTTCAAGAAATAAAAGGACTAAAACTTTCAGGGCTGGCAAGAGAAGCTGGGTGGAGATGAGGAGGGGGAAATTAGATTTGGTGGAAGTGAGGAAGACTAGAATAAGAATAATATTAAGAAATAAAAAGATACTGGTTTTGGGCCAAATCTATGATTTCATCACTGGAATCTCTTTAGTTGTTAAGGATAAGAAGACCTGTGATTTTCTCTTTATGAGGAAACTGCCTCTCACAATGAAGATCTATAACTTTTCTACAACCTAGAATCTTAGAAGGTTGTCTGGGGGCAACCCAGTATCCAGTGTCACACAACCTGTATGTGTGAGAAACTGGAATTGAACCCATGCCCATTCACAACACCATGCTGCCTCTTATTCCTTATAGAAATTAATACAACATAGTAGAAAAAACAGATGATAATTATTGATCTCAAGATCTTTGTTGTGAAGCACACATGTAAACTAGAATTTGGAAGGAAGGATCCAAGTAGCTCCTTTAACTTTCTGTCACTAGAACACCATGGAATTAGCTAATTGTCACTTTGGAAGCAGGAAGAATCTTAAAAGAGCAGTATCAAACTTTGGTAGTGGGTGATGAGGCCAGAGGCAGCACTTACAGAAGGATGAAGACATTACAGTGGGGGTTCTCTCTGTGCTGTGGAAAGGGTTAAAGGTTTGGTTTTTATTGGCCTCTCCAAAATTTATTTAGTTGTATTAAAATCACATATGATAGCAAGAATGATTTTCAATGTAAGGTAGTTCAGAGATCAATTCAGCTAGATAGTGCAATGAATGGATAGAGTGCCAGACCTAGAGTCAAGAACATGTCTTCCTAAATTAAAATCAGACCCTTAACTAGCTGTGTGATCTTGAAAGTCACTTAATCCTATTTGCCTCAGTTTTCTCATGTAAAAAAATGAGTTGGGGAAAGAAAGGGCAAATCACTCCAGTATCTTTGCCAAGAAAACCCCAGGGGATCATGAAGAGATGGACAGAATTGAAAAATTATTAAACATCATCAACAACCAAAACAACAAAAATGTACCTCCTTTGTCCAAAGTAACAACTATTACAAAAAAAAAAAATAGGAGTTATGTCTTTATCTATAATAATTTCTTTAAATTTCTAATCTAATTGTTTTGTTTATTGAATCACTCAGAGTCTTATTTGTAAATCCTGGAACTTGTCTGTTTTCTGCCTTCCTTAGCACAGGCTGGAATTCTGACTTGAAATGTCAAAATGAAAGGCTTGCTCTTATCAGTTACTGCTACTACTAAAGAAGAGGATCTTGGGACCAGACATCATAGAATCACAATGGTTAATCAGGAATGGAAGCCAAAGATAAGGGAGGTAGAAAAAATACCTAGTTGCCTTTGATGAGTTCAAGTAACCAGGAATAAGTTATTTCATTTCCAAATATTAAATTCCTTTTGAGATGTGATTGCTAAGTAGTTGTCTGTGATTCTTGCAAGATCCTAGAAGTTTAAAAAAAGGGAAGAGGGCAGAATTTTACATACTATAAGTCATGGTTTGTGAGCACCTAGAAATGAAAAGAATGTGATCCCAAAGAGATGGGTTCACCAAGACTAGTTTATGCTAAACTTAGCATATTTCCTTGTTTGTTTTTTTTTTGTTGTTGTTGTTGTTTTTGGCAGAGTAGACTCTAGAATCAAGGAAATGTCATTGAAATAATTTGCTTAGGTTTTTATTCAATTTAACAAATACTTATTAATCATCTACTTTGTGCTAGGTACTACCCTTGACACTGGGACTTTTGGTGAAGTTTCTCATTATATCCTTGCTGATAAGGTGGAACAATGTTAGATTGTTCATTTAAAAATAGGGAAAATATATTCAACAAATATCACAGGCTGTCATGCACATGTCTGTAGTGAAGAAGGTAGAGTTAGGTAGATTGAAAACTAGTTAAGTGGCCATATGATATTAAATGACAATGATTAATGAATCCATTTCAGCCTAATAATTCTTACACTGGAGAGAAACACGATCACACCTTTGTTTTATGAAGATTATTTTAGCAGAAGGTAGATCTAAAAAAAGAAAATTACAGCAAGAAGTCCAGTTAAGATATCATTATAATGGTATTTGATTCTAATCATGCTATGTGGTAAATGCTATAGATCTTATTATCTCCATTTTACATATGAAAAACCCAAAACTCACAGAGATTTCATCTGTTTGAAGATTTCTCAGCCCAATATATACATCTTCCACTAGGGCATCTTTGTGACCTAGGCCTTCAGGCTGGTTGCTGTCTTCAGTACTAACTGTATGTAATCTGCCCTCTACAGATTTAGAACCTACACCCGCACATCAGTGGAAGCTTTCAGGAGCCACTTTAGCTAAATCTTGAACTACTCTAATGATTAAGTACATAAGCAATAGGGTGACAGATTATTGCTGCTTAAAACAATGAGCAAGGATGAGAGACCCCGCTTCCACTAACTCCCCACTATCTATCTGTGTTACAGACGTTATTATCCCCATTTTACATCTGAAAAATCCAAGACTCACAGAGACTTGGTCACAGAATCTAAAATCAGATCTTTGCTGACTCCAAATCTAGGGCCTTTTCTAACACATCATACTATTTCCCTTACAAAATTTTGATGAGTTATAATGACAAGTTAAAACTAGTAGCAGAAACTTAATAAAAAATATGTGTAAAGTCTTAATATTTTAATCAACTGTGCTTAACATGGGGACATAGACAATTTAATGAAAATGAATCAACTGGGTAATTTGGTGGCCAAAAAAATCCAATGTGAATTTAAACTGATTAAGAGGAGAATTCACAGAATGAAGGAGACAATAGTCCTGCTACATTCTGCCCCAATCAGACCACATTTGGAGCACTAAGAATTTTTCTTTGAATGACAAAAATCATTGAGTTATTGTTTAGTTGTTTCAATTGTGACTGACTTTTCATGGTCCTAATTTGGCGTTTTCTTGGCAAAGATAATGGAATGTTTTACCCTTTCTCTAGCAGAAGAATTTTATAGATTTTATAAATTTTTATAAAAATTTATTTTATAGATGAGGAACTAAGGTGTACAAGGTTAAGTGGTTTGCCAAGGGTCATATAGCTAGTAAGTGTCTAAGGCTGAATTTGAACTCATGAAGATGAGTCTTCCCAATTTTAAGCTCTATCCACTGAACAACCTAGATACTAAAAAACAAACAAACAAACAAACAAAACCATCGAAACCATCTACTTCAGGGAACTAACCACATAGGCTATTGACTTAACTTTGAGTACAAAATTGCCACATGGGGCTTTGGCTGCTTTCTCTTATTCTTGATGTATCAGAACTTGGGCCTCCTTGGACTTTTATCTGGAATCCACTCAAGGTATCTTCTGTGTATCATCCTTATTAAATACCTTCCTGCTATGGCCCAGTTAGTCTTTTTTTGTTAACAATTGACTGATATAGCACTGTTTTGTTTCTTTCCAGTAATAAACCTATAATATGGGGGAAAGCTGGCCTGAAGCAGGCACAGTCCAGAACAGCATAGCAGGAACTATTTCTAAATATTTTTTATATGATCTAGTATAGAATAATTTACTTAATAAAATCTATCAAAATGGATGAAATAAATAGGATAAAAACTGGTACTGTGTGATTCCTGAAACTATGATAAAAACTAAAAAAGCAATTTACTGAATTTTTATAACATCTTTAACCCAAATTACATTTCTTCCTCTCCTCCCCCTTAATTACCATCACTAACAATACACATCCAAGTTATATATTATATTGTGCCCTATGTTGCTTGTAATTCCAATTTTGGTTATTTCTTCAGCTTTCTCTTTAGTGGTATTGTTGTAATTTATTTATGAAAAGTCAGAAAAAGGTCAATTTAAATGCAGACAGTATGTACATTCAGTGTCAGTTAAAACAACCCTCACCCCTACCCATATTGTATAACCACAACTTCCCCCCCACTATCTAGTCCAAGACTAGCATGCATGAAAGGACAGGTCCTACTCCTTCTAGTGACATATACATGACATTTATCTCTCGATTCATGTCAGAAGGAATGTTTCAAACCACTGGAGATTTTTCAGTTGAGTCTACTCTTCAAACATGATTTTCTTTTCTTTGCATCACATAGTTTTCAAATTCAGCTATAACAGAGTAAAAATATGGGAATCTCTTGTCTCTAGAGATAAAAATGACTAGAAATGAAGACTATACATTTTTCCTAAAAACAAATTTTTTGAAGAAGTAATGGGTGTGTCTGTGTATGAGTGTGTGTGTGTGTATGTGTCTTTAAGCAATTAATCTTATAAACTCATTTAAGTTCTTATAATATAAACTCATTTGACTCTTTGATTTATCACCTTTTGGAGAAAGAGTTGAACAGTAAATTACTAATGAGATTAACCATAGAATTGCAGCTGGAATTCTGAAAAGATAGCAGACTTCCATTTCCAAAACTTCCTTATAATACAAAAGTTCCATTCTTCTTAGTATAGATTTTGGGGACTTACGCACCTTCAGGATAAGAAGAAATCTTTTTGATATTTACCTTAAATTCCCACTCATGTGAATTTCATCCCGTAAAAATGGGACCTCTGGGTTTGATTCCTGACTCTGATGCTCACTGGTCTGAAGGCTAGAGGTATCCCTGAGCTTTTCTGAGCCTCAGTTTGTTTGTCTATAAAGTGATGTAGGTGGCAGCTGAGTGGCTCAGTGGATAGAGGCCTTGGTCTGTGGTCAGGAAGATTTGAGTTCAAATGTGGCCTCAGATACTTACTAGCTGGACATGTCAGTTGTTTGCCTTAATCCACTGGAGAAGGAGATGGCCGACCACTCCAGGAGCTTTGCTAAGAAACCATCATAGACAATATGGTCCACAGGGACACAAAGAGTTGGATATAACTTAACAACAACAACCTAGTGTGAATACTTGTAAGGCAGCCAGGCAGCCCAGTGATGGAATTCTGAACCTGAAGCTAGGAAAAATGGAGGTCAAATTTATCTTCAGATATTTTCTAGTTGTATGACCCTGGACAAGTCACTTAGCCACTCTCTGCCTCACTTTCCCCATCTGTGGAAAAAAAGGAATATAATAATTTCTATCTCACAGGATCATTGTGAAGATAAAATGAGGTATTTTTGGAGCTCTTTGCAAGCTTTCAAACATTACACAGATAATTCTTATTATTAACAAATATCCACTTTGTAAAATCCTTATTAAGGAAGTCCTTTGAAAACTTTAAAGCAGGATATAAACATTAACTATTATTACTATGTTTTTTGGGGAAAGAGAGAACAAATGCTTATCACTACCCAAAGAAGTCTTTTATTTGGCTGAATTTTATTATTAAGAATACTCCTATTTAGTCTTCTCATTTCTCCCACAAGAGGGAAGGAGGAAATAAATTAGTCCATTCCTTAATGTCTTTCCATAATTATGAGGCATCTTTCTGCCTATTAGTTATTGCTGTTGTTGTTCTTTCTCCCCTTCCTGGTTTTTATTCACTATCAGAATGTTGTATTGTTTTGATGTCCCATGAAGCACTTAAGACTGTCAAGCATGAATACAGAATATATCATTTAAAGCATACTCTCCCTGTGCTGTGACTTTTCCAAGACCTTGATAAAAATAAAGTTAAATGAGTGATCAGTGCTAGAAGTTTAAAAACTTTATTTTGGCATAGTGGGGTCTGAGTAGGAGTATTGTTTTAGAAGGCCAGGCAATTCTTTTCACTTCTGGGCCAATGCTACCTCTTTAACACAAAGATGGCAATGAGGGATTGAGTATTTTGGTACCTAAAGATGGAGGGAGGTAGGAGGAGAAACCATTCTAGCTTCTTTTAATAATGCGATGACTAAAATAAGGGTATTCTGTGCCTTCAAAACTCATTGGGGAATGGAGAAAGGAATATGCCAAAGAACTCTCAAAAGAGCCATTTGAATATGAGGAAATTTTGGTTTTCAGTTTCAAATAGCCTCAGGATAGCCTTTGCAAAGGAATAGATGTTGCAAAGGGAGAACATAAAAAGCTAATAAAAGTTAGTACTCTTTACCTAAAATCCTTTGTTCCAAAATTTTACCCTGAAACCATGTATGTATGACTGGCCACAAGCTTCTTACCACTTCACTGGGATAGGGAAATGCCAGATGTGGAATGCAGATCTGTACTTCCCCATACCTTATAGCTTAAAGTTCTGAAAGATTAAGGATTTGTTCAAGATAACACACTAGAATGTGTCAGAGTCAGGACTTAAAATATCCTGTCTCTGAGGCCTGGTCCCTATAAAGTATTTCATTTAAACATTGAAATCTGGAGGAGGCCATAAAACCAATTTTGGATTCTGAGTGCTAGGTCTGGTAACTGTGCCATGCTTCCAGGAATAAACTATTGTTTTCCCCAAATCCAGAGTATACTTCTGGAGAATCCTTAGTAGAGTATATGACACTAATGAACAGGCCTACCATTTTAATTCTGCTCAGATTCAACCTCCCTGGGGAAGTTTCTGAAACAGGGAATCTGTGTGGGGCATTAACCAGTTAATTAATCAGTAGGATTTTTCAAAGGATAAGGGATATTCCACAGCTGGTGTAGAATCCTGGGGAATAGCTCTCTGATGGTAAAGTTGTTATTTCTATTCCACCCTGCTGGAACTCTAGATTCATTGTTTTCTGATAGACAGGCAGACAAGAATAAGTGAACATCTAAGCAGCAACTGGCACCATGCTGAATGTGGGGGATACAAATGCTAACAATTAAGACAGTCCCTTACTCTCCGGAAGTTTATATCCTAATGGATAATACGTAAGGTGGAAAACTGACTACTGTAAGAAATACTGAATTAGATTCATGTGAGTTAAATGATATGACTGCCAGGCCAGGTCAAAGAATTAATATAGTTTTCTTACCTATGCCATTTTAATTCTAAATGTCATTTCCTTCCTTCCTTTCCTTCCTTCCAATCATGGTTAAATGAATTGCTTAAAATACTACAGATAGTAAATGTCAAGTGCATGAAGTGAAATTTGAACTCAGCTCCTCTTGACTCATGACTATTGCTCTGTCTACTACCACCTAGCTGTCCAATTTTAATTCTACTTTGCTATACCTAAGAGATCAGGGCACAGGAATCTGAATAGGAAGCGCTTTTAAAGTTTACTTCCTAGAAAAATTAAAGTAGTTATCTAAAGGAGATACTCATTTATTCAGTATTTCAAACAGCCATTATATTTTCAGTGGTAACCACCCTTTCTACATTTTAGTCAAAGTTTTCATGAGTTACTACAGTGGGGAAAAAATAAATCATTCCCTGGTCATTAACCTTTCCGTGCCTCTCTGTTATTAGCTAAGTTGATGTTTTTATGATGGGTTTAGAACTACCATCTGAGCACTGTATTTCACTGAAATAGCTTTCAAACCCAAGGTTACTTTCATACCACAGTTTGACATCAGAGTATAAAAGGGAGAAAGCCAAAGTCCTAAAATGTGAACCTACAAACAAGTAGAGCTAAGTGGTTGTTTTCCTGACTGGTCCTTCCATTTAAAGGCTCCTCGGACAATCTCCTAAGAGCAATAGTTAGAAAGTAGGCTTAAGGCAGGTTTTAACTATGAGGAGTAAGGCAAGTTAAGGTTTGGAAGGCTATGTATCAGAAAGGTCTTGTCCTGCACTGTATCTCAAGGAGAAAAGGCCTAAATATTTGTGTGTGAAATAGCTAATAGAGCTCTGGAATTTTGGAGCTGTAAGGGAACATAAGCACCATGAGTCAAACTTCTCCCTTTGTAGAAGAGTAAACTAAAGTTCAGAAAGGCTAGTGAGTGGCAGAGACAGTCCAAGTGATGAGGGGAGCCTCCAAACTCTCTCTTTCTCTCTGACTTTGGGAATGATCCATGAGGTAAAGCACTTGAAAAGCTCCTTAAAGGAGACATTCTCCCTGAACTCTTCCTCTGTGAGACCCACCCTAGGAAACTAAGATGAAAGTGGTTTATCTAAGCGGGACTAGTTGAATCCAGAACTGGAAAATCCCAACCTTATTGAATTAAAGATTAGTTGAGAAAGGCCAGCCCCCATCAAGAGCAAACCCCAGCTTGTAGCCAAGGCTTCTATTATAAAAAGAGCCAATTTTAAACTCAGTCCTTGCAGAGGACCTAATATGCCATGCTGAGGAACTCTCTCCCTGGCATAGCAGCAAACCTCTGCCTGCTGAAATGATATTCTCTTTCAGCATTACTCTCTCTTAACTCTCTCACCTAAGACTTTATATCTCTCTGTCGGGATTTCTCTCCTAGAAACTTTACTTCTCTGTAAGGACCTTACCACTTAGGAAGTCAGCCTTTCTATTCATGCATAGCAAAGGCCGACTTCCCAATGCCAATAATAAACTTCTTTTAACCAGTCCAGCTTTTCAGGTTCATAAATTCCTTTATGAAGGACCTCTGTACCACCAGAAGGGGGTTCCTACAACTCCCTACCTTCCTCCAAATCCTAAGGGGATTTAGGGGAGCCAAACCTCTTCATTTAGTTCCCTGAATCCTGAACCTGATACTACTCATCATATAACTCCCTGACCACCAGGAATCCTAATCTTATCATTTGGTTCCCTCACCAGGAACCCAGGAACCCTAATCTCATTACAAGAACTGGAAGATGCAAAGTGAAGGGAAATGAGTAGAGTTAGACAGAATTAGATTCAAATTTTAGCTTTACCATTTATTAACTTTATGACCTTGGACAAATTTCTTAATCTTTTTCAACCTCAATTGCTTCATTTACAAAATGTGGATTCTTGTACAACCTACCTTTCAGAGCAGTTGAAAGAAAAGTGCTGAGTTTTGGTGCAGGGCAGAGTTGTGGGAACCCCTTCTGTCGGCGCAGGTCCTTTGTAAAAGAATTTATGAACCCGAAAAGTTAGACTGGCAAAAAGAAGTTTATTGGCACTGAAAAGTCAGCTTTTGCTAGGAGGCTGACTTCCTCCTCAGTGGCAAGGTCCCTACAGAGAAGTTGAGGTCTAGCAGAGAAGACCTGGCAGAGGTAAAAAGGGTTTAACGCTGAGAAAAGGGTGTCTTCTAGGCAAGCAGGGGTCCTCCCAGGCAACTATGCCAAGGAGAGGTCCCTTGGCCTGGCATGTTCCTACTTTGGGCCTCTGCAAAGAAATGAGTGAACAGAAACCTATTCTACCTTGGCTGGGAGCTGGGGGCATTTTGAGTTGAAATCAGACTGAAATCTTCCAATTGAATAGAAGATTTTCAATTGAATGAGTGTTCCTGGAATAATTTTCAATGCAATAGAGGGTGTAACAGAATGAAACTACTTATCTTGATTCCCTGGGGTGGGTCTTTTGCAGGGGAGAGCTTCTCAAGAATTCAAGGAGAATTTCTCAAGCATTCCCCCCAAAGTCAAAGGACAGATTCAGGGTTCCCTCCATCAAAAGTACTGTGAACATTGCAAAGTATTGTTTAGATATGAATTGTTATACGGTAGAAACCATATTTCATGTCTCCATCCAGGGATCTTTTTCCACTTTCATCTTTTCCTTCTGTTAAAAACAGAGATTTTAGAGGATTTTGTGATCATGGGTTTAGAATTTACTTTATTGATAATTTAGTCCATCTTCTCATTTTACATATATAACATATTGCCTGGAACACAGCAAGCTCTTGACAGAAACCTGTTGATTGAAATTATTTTTTCAGAGAAATAGGATTTGAATGCAGCTTTATTGTCCTCCTCTTTGAACCCAGATATGTTTCTTCTAAGAGTTCTTAGACTGTTTTTAGGATCCTTAGAATCTTTAAAAGTTCCTTCCTGTAAATAGATCCAAAGTGAGTATCCATTGATTGAGAAATGATTGGAAGGGAAATGATTGGAAATACTGTAATATGTGAATGTAATAGAATATTTTGCACAATAAGAAATAATGATCATAAGAAATTCAAAGATGTTTAGGAAGATTTGTGTGAACTTATAGAATGAAAAAATAGAACCAAGAGAATGATTAAAGGAATATAAGTGTGAGGTTGTATAATTACCCATGTAAAATATATCCACCTGCATTTCTAAATTTTGACTTGAGAATGACAGGAATACTTTATTTTGTTCAAGTAAGCATCTTAGAAATATAAAGATCAATGAATTGGGCATGCAACTGAAAAAGCTAGAAAAAGAACAAATTAAAACCCCCAATTAAATACCAAATTTGAAATTCTGAAAATAAATTTTTTAAAAAAAGGGGAGATTAATAAAATTGAAAGTAAGAGAACTTTTGAGCTATTTAATAAACAAAATTAACTCTTAGTTTTATGGGAGAAAAACAATAGCAAATTAAAGAATAGCAGGAATAGATCAATAGAAACTGCCTTACCCCTCATCAAAGGAAAATCTGATTTTTGCCTTGAAGTGAAAGAAAAAAGGATGTAGCTGGGTATCTTTTCTTCAATTTGGAGAAGTGCCAATCTAGAATCACATCTATTTGCCCCCTAGATATTTTCTGTCTAGGGGGTATATTAGATTCATTTAGGTGGCCCAGTGGATAAAGTACCAAACCTAGAGTCAAGAAGACTCACCTTCATGAATTCAAATTTAGTCTCAAATGCTTACTCTGGATTAGTCACTTAACCTTGATGACCTCAGTTTTTTCATGTGTAAAAGGAGCCGGGGGAAATGCCAGACCATTCCAATACCTTTGCCAAGAAAACCCCAAATGAGTTTGTAAAGAGATGGACACTGACTGAAAATGACTGAACAACAATAGATTCAAGATAGAAGTTATTTCTCTAATCACCAATTCTTAGCTTTAAGGGAAGCAAAGAAATCCTCATCTTATACCCACTAATTCGGATTTTTCTCACCAAATCCTGATAACAGTAAAAAACTAAATCACAAATAGGAAATAGCATTGCACTCATTCAGCCATGGAAAATAGCAAAACAAAATTGAAGAATTTAGACAAACTAGAATATATCAGAACAACTCTCAAGAGTGAACGAGTTTTTCTGATGGGAGGAAAATGTCTCTGGACAAAACAAGAAAGAGCCTGATCTCATCTAAAAGGGAATTCTTTCTCTAAAGTTCTTGAACCAATTCTACTACTCACAGAAGAACGGTAAGCTGTCAGCATTTTTTCCACCAGTGAATACACAATGGCTTCCAAAATACCCTTGGCTTGGAAACCTGAGTTAAAAAAATGAAAAAGAAATTTAATTCTGAGTAAAGAGGAGAAAAGTCCTAGAGAAGAGATAAAATGTAACTAACTTCTTTACTAACAGCAGAGAGGTAGGGGACTACTAATAGAATTGTAAACATTGTAATAAGAGGTTTTTATATTAGACATATTTTACTCTTTTTTTTTTTTTTTGGTCACATAGTGGGGAATTTAGCAGGGGGAGGGCCCAGGAAACGATTGCTGTAAAGATAAAAGGCATGAATGAATGAATAAATGAATAAAAAGCATTTATTTCTTAATAAATACAACTAGGATATACAAATAGAAAAAAAAAAGAGAGATTAAAAAAAAAAAAAAAGGGAGAGAGAATTCCTTTCATCAAGGGATGCATATTCTAATTGTTAGAAACAACACACATAAGAGTTTGACATATATGTGTGTACATATGTATATATATGTATAATTTTTCCATAATTAGAATGTCAGCATCTTGAAGGCAGAAACTATTTGATTTTTGTTCCCAGCGTTTAGCATGGTGCTTGACACATAAGTCCATAAAAAAGTGTGTTCACTGATAAAAAAGAACGAGATCCCAAATATATATTAATAGTGTTTTACTTTCTTATCCTACTATCATAAAATATGACACTCTTTCCCCAACTCCCGACTTCTTTGAAGGAGAACCTTAAAGAGAACTCACAAAACAACCATGTGGTGAGATTATCTATCCTTCAGACACATAACAGAATATAGTCTGATTATGCTGAATGAAGAAGAGAAAATGGAGGGGTGATGGGATTGCTACTTTCCTTCCTGAGGATATCTGCTTAGCAAGGAATAATCCTTCTGTGTCACTAGGTCATAGTCTGTTATGGCTCTGTGCTTTATACAGATTGACACATTATTATGAAAATTTTTAATGCTAACTCTAAAT
This sequence comes from Antechinus flavipes, assembly GCF_016432865.1. Lineage (NCBI taxonomy): Eukaryota > Metazoa > Chordata > Mammalia > Dasyuromorphia > Dasyuridae > Antechinus > Antechinus flavipes. The sequence continues at coordinate 161,657,591 of NC_067402.1, forward strand.
CACATGGGAAATTCAAAGCTTTAAAAAGAAGAGAAGACTGAGGGGAAGGGAAGGTCACAAAAGCTTAAATTCTCAGCCCAAGCGCATCACAAGGTTAATGCTTGAATAAAATACTAGCTAAAGGAAGAGGTGAAATGATCCTTTCCTTGAGATTGGAACCAATTGCCTGGATTTATTTTTTATTTTAAGTGTGTCAGAGGGCTGAACTCTCAGATTTCTATTCTACTGGAGGGAAATAGATGGGAAGAGATAGTGAGTGATAAGCCAAGGGACAAGGGAAAGTGAACACAGTTATAGAGATTTGGCCTAGCATGTATTAAAAAGGATACCACCCCCCTTGCTCCTACTTACTCTGACAAATTTCCCTTATGTTGACTCAGGATGGTATGGTATACTCAAAAGTAATGTGTGACTACATAGTGGGAATTCATACTCCAGTGGGTTTTTTTGGGGGGAAAGCCCTGTGTAAAGCTCTGGGACTTTTTGTATCATTATCATCTTTATTTAGAAAAGGAAATGAAAAACCACTCCAATATCTTTACCAAGAAAACCCCAGATGGGGTCACAAAGAATCTAACAACTGAAATAACTGAACAATCAACATTATTATTATATAAAATTCTTGACTTAATCAGGAGGGTTAGGCTCATCTAATCATTCCAAGAATCTTACATACTCATCGACTAATCATCCTTCTCTTTTAGAAGAAAGACCTGGTCTTTCACTTCCTGTTTATGAATCTTAACGTAGGGAGCTTAGGAAGGAGGCAGAAAAGTCTGACTGTGCACTTGGACTGCTGCCTCTTTTATCTCCTTCAAGTATAGAAGACTGATCCTTTATTCTTTGCTGTAGGAGCTAAGATTTATAACGAGGAAGGCAGAGATCATACTGCATATTGAAACCTTTTGATAAGAGGCAAAAGGTGAATCCAAGTATCAACTATCAGCTGTGGAATGAAGCTTGACAGAAAGAAACTTAGAGGGGCAGCCTGGCAAACTAGAAAAAAAATTAGAATGGACATAAGAGGTCTTGAAATTGATTCCTAGTTCTGCTATTTATTACCTGTATGACCTTGGTCAAGCATCTTAAACTCTGGACCTCTGTTACTTCGTTTTTAAATAAGTGATTAAAGAAAAAAGAGCCAATCAGAAAATCTATGGCCTGAAATTTCGGTTGACTGTACACAAATGCATAAAGATGGAGTAAAGGAGAAAATGAATGAGAGATCCTAATTCAGAGCATATTAATGTCTAATTGTGGATATATTAGATCCATAATCAAAATATGACTGGAATGATAAACTTCATTTAAGAGGAACAGAATGCATAAAAGGTAGAACATAATAGGTTGCCTATTTAGAGATAATCATGTGAGGAAATTCAGGAACCAAATGGAAGAATTGATGAAAATTTGACATGGAAACCAGTGGAAGCAAAGAAAAAGCACTACTGTTATTAGGATACTGTAGACTACTTGGATAGAAAGAGGAAATAGATGAAGAATTTAGGAAATATCTCCTCTAGCAAAGAGAAATGATATAATAATGAAGGGATGCGTCAATTATACATCCATCAGAAGGAGCTTTCACTGTCCAAAACAAAGCAATTAGAAATTGTTTATTCTGCTTTAATTGTATATTTTTAATGGAGAATACCACTAACAAATCTAGACTTGATTATCACAAATAAAAAGGAAACTGCTTCTTTGGGTAAAAATGCTGGGAGCCTTTCCTAGAAAGTGACCACTACATCTTTAATGAGTTACTAGAGTGGTAGATAAGAAAAAGAATGTATATCTCTTACTCTGAGGTTAGCAAATCATGTGAAAAGGCAATTCTTTTGGAAAATATGGAGAAATGTGAGCAATATCACAATATAACTAGACAGATTCCATGCTGGCTAAATGACTAGAGCCAAGGAGCAAATCATTAATGATTCTAGAAGGAGGTCGCCAGGGGAGAAACCTAGGAATCTATTCTTAGCTCTTAATTCTTTAACATTTTTTCCAGTGATTTGGATTAAGGCATATTTTGTAGGATAGGAATGGCCAAACTGCTCCACTCTTAGGTATGAGATTAGAACAGATGGGACATTCATTTATGCATCCAAGAGTTTACAAAAGGCATTCAGGCTTTTGAGGGCCCAAGTATTCATTTTTCAATTGTGTCTGATCTTTTTATGATGTCATTTGGAATTTTCCTGGGAAAGATACTGGAGTGATCTGCCATTTCCTTTTCCAGATCATTTTACAGATGAGGAAACTGAAGCATACACAGTAAAGTAACAGTAGTTTCTGTGAGGGCAAAAACATGGACAATTATAAAAGGAATTTAATAGGAAGACGACATTCACATGAGATTCTGAGACCCCAAAACAGGCTTTGATTGGACAAATTTCCTTTGGTGTTATGAGGTTAGGGTTGAGAAGACTGGCGGTGATGATGGTATATGAAGCAAGAATAGTAATAGCATTTAACAGCCTTTTTATTATCTATAGATACCATGCTTAGGAGAACTGATAAATAAAAGATTTCTTGTAGGACTGAAAACTAGGGTCACACAGTAATAAGTGTCCAAGGCCAGATTTGAACTTGAGAAGATGAATCTTCCTGATTCACTCCAGATCTGGCAGTCTACCCACCTTGCTACCTAGATGTCTATCATTGTGGTGATAGATTTGTGGATCTCCTGTCAAGAGGTAAAAATGGAAGCCATGGGAGCAGATGTAATTTTCAGGGAATGAATAAAGGAGGAGTAGGAGGAAGAACAGGCATGGTAAAGGGACAGGAGATAGGTAATGATCCACTAATCAAGAAGCCAAGTGAAGCAAGAGTATCTGATGTAACCTCCTACTCTAAGGCTACCGATTGCCAGGGCCATACATATCAATTTTCCCCGATACACATGAAGACTCTCTCTCTCTCTCTCTCTCTCTCTCTCTCTCTCTCTCTCTCTCTCTCTCTCTCTCTCTCTCTCTCTCTCTGTGTGTGTGTGTGTGTATGTGTGTGTGTGTGTCTTCTCTCTCTGTCTGTCTTCTCTCTCTCTCTCTCTCTCTCTCTCTCTGTGTGTGTGTGTGTGTCTTCTCTCTCTGTCTGTCTTCTCTCTCTCTCTCTCTCTCTCTCTCTCTCTCTCTCTCTCTCTCTCTCTCTCTCTCTCTCTCTCCTCTCTCTCTCTCTCTCTCTCTCTCTCTCTCTCTCTCTCTCTCTCTCTCTCTCTCTCTCTCTCTTTTTCTCCAACTCTGAATCCCTCTACTTTTCTGCCTCTCTTCTCTCTGCACCCTTCTCCTTGCCTATGGCAAAGCTGGCCATTTATATTTACTCTCCTCTGGGATTCCCGTGCCTAGCCCCTCAGCACTGAGCAGATGGATCCACAGAAGGGAGACACCTGGAGTTAGTGCTGCATCCTAAGAAAAGATCTAACACCTGTAAGACACAACCTCCTGCCTCAGAGGCTAAGGCTCCTTCTACCTCCTGGGTCCACCCCACCAGCTGACATGGTCTACATGGCAATTCTCAGAAGGAAAGTCTCCAACAATCTGAGATTGTTGTTTGTCTTTTGTTTTTTAAGAGCATCAATGACATCAGGAAGGTGATAAATTGACTTGCGAGTGAATTGGATTTCAGTGAGGCAGAGCTGTGCAAAATCACCAGCCTCCTCCCTCTCTCTCCTCCAGAGTTATCTGAATCCAGTGGCAAGACAAGTCAGGACAACTGGCAATAGCAATGGCAGCCCTTGATCTTTTTAAGCTAAATTCCTTCTCAATTCCAGTTTGTCTAAGGCAAAGTTTGTTAAAGGCTAGCTAAGAATTGGGACAAATGATGGCTTAGTCTTCACAAAAGAATCATTCTGGGAAGGTGAGACCCTCAGAGTTTTTAGCCAGAACGGAAACCGAGAATCCAGAAAGGGAAAGGGCATTCGGGAATGCTGCATAGAGGTCAAGTAAGCCTAGAGGGAACCAGGCTTCTAGGAGGGCAAAAACATGGACAATTCTAAGAGGAATTTTAATAGGAAGACTACATTCACATGAGATTCTGAGACCCCAAAATAGGCTTTGATTGGACAAACTTCCTTTGGTTGGACAAACTTCTTTTGGTGTTATGAGGCTAGGGTCAGGTTGAGAAGACAGACAGTGATGATGATATATAAAGCAAGAATAGTAATAGCATTTAACAGCCTTTTTATTGTCTATAGATACCATGCTTAGGAGAACTGATAAATAAAAGATTTCTTACAGGACTGAAACGAATTCTGCTCTTAGCCAAAGTCCAGCTATTATGTATTGGAAGCTTTCTATCAAGCCAAGTACTTTGCTTTCTTTTGCCATTTTGGTGTTATAAGTTTTGGGCTTGTATGAAAATTAATTCAAAGGTGCATTTAAAAAAATGGGTACTGAATTTGGGTTATCTCTAGCTTAACACAGATTCTGACCCAATTAAATATTTTACTTTTTCAATGAACATTTACTCCCTGGTCTGTTAATATGGAAAAAAAAAAAAACTGTATTAAGAGGATTTTAAAAGTTCTCAGTTGTTTTTGGCTGGACCTGACTCAATACTGACAGTTTATATCTTATATTGAAATGAAATGTGACACTCATAGGTCATTCAAGAGCTTACTGCCAAATGGAGTACCAAGTGAAGATACATGTTGATTCAGCCGAGCACGATTTCTTAGTATTTCCATGCTATCGAGCCATGGTATGAAGCTTCAAAAAAAGGAATTAGAGCTCCTCATGGTGAACAGGAAATCACATCAACAGCAGTAGTTTTTTCTGAGCCAATCAAGTCTCAGAGAATTTCAGTACATCCTAAGTAAAAGAACTCACTTAATCTACATGGAGGAAGGTTTTAGAAAAATCTCATATAACAGCATTACGACATATTGCTTCTATCATACTTTTTTTTTAACTGGATGGAGACACATTGAAGAAAGACAGGTAATTAACCAAAGAAAGTAAATTGTATAACTGAAAATATCCCTCCTGTAATTCTGAACTATAATCCATGTGAATCCAGAAATAAGTGATAAATGGGTTATGTTTCATGAGGGTTCATACAGAATGCAAAGAGGTCTTTGGGAATAAATTGTTTACTTTAATGTACTTGTGCTTTTAAATCATGCTGCTCAAGTTACATACTAGTGGCTTAGGTAAAAGTTTTCTACATCTACACTTTAATTTGACAGTAGTTTATTCATTTTAGACCCTCCTAGCAATCTATACAAAGTAATTCAAGGAATTATTATATTTCTGTGTTAAAATGATAGTGTATGATTGACAATTGTGTTGTTGGAGAACCAATGCCCAGTGGTGGGAATAAAAGATTGTTGATTTTGAGAGTGATGATTGAATTTTAAAAGGATAAATATGAAAGGACTTCATGCTGTGAATTCTTTGAAAGGATATAAAATACTAATTAAGAAAAGGAATCCCATAACCCCAGTGAGACAACCAGAAAGGAAAGGTAGTTGGAAATTATTAAAATTTTCACTGTTAAAATGGAAAGGGAACCTAACCATCCAAGATTTCAAACTATAATGTAAAGAAAGCAATAATGATCAAAATGATTCAATACTGGTTAAGAAATAAAGGTTAATTGGTGAAACAGATGGTACAGAACATATAGAATCAAACCTAATATCTTAGTATCTTAGTGCTCATAAACCCAAACACTCTAATTGGTGAGAAGGATCTAATATTTAACAAAAACTATTAGGAAAACTGGAAAACATTCTGGAAAAAATTAGCTCAACTTAGCATCTCATAGTATATACCAAGATAAGCTGCATATCTTTTATATAAAAAGTCACATCAGAAACAAATTAGAGGAGCAAGAAAGAAAATGCCTCTCAAATATATTCATATAGGAGGAGTCATGACCAAATAGTCACAGAAGATAAAATGGATAATTTTGAATACTTAAAATTAAAAAGGTTTTGTACAAACAAAACCAATGCAGTCAAAATTAGAAAAGAAAAAAGTAACTGAGGAAAAAAATATCTGCAGTAAGTTTCTCATAAATCTCCAAGCTTTAAAGAAATAATTCAATTGTATAAGATTGAGACATTGCCCATTCATAATATTTGATGATTTTATCTGTTGGGCAATTTTAAAAGGGCCAAAATTAAGCTATCAATAGTCATATGAAAAGAATATTCCAAATCACCAAATATTAGCAAAATTTCAATTAAAGAAGCTCTGAAGTTTTACTGCATACTTACAAGGGCAGCTAAGCCCCCCCCCCTTTTTTTTAACTTTTACTGCATAGTCACTAAATTAACTAAGTCTGAAGAAAAATAACAAACATTGGAAGGGCTTTAGGAAAACAGATACATTAATGCAATGTTTTTGGAGGCATTGTTGGTCCAGGCACTTTGGAAATCAATAAAAAGTTACTATGTTGAGTTGCTACTACTAGGTCTGTACTACCTAGGTCTGATCAAAGAAAGAGCCAAAGGATCCAATGTACAAAAATTGTTTATAGCAGTTTTTGTTTGGTTTTTGGTAGTGAGAAAGAATTGGAAACCAAGAGGATGCTTATCAATTAAAGAATGGTAGAATAAAATGAGACATATAAATATAATGGAATTCAGTGAAGAATGGTATAGGGATTGTTTGACTTGATATATACTGATGCAGAGTGAAGTGCACAGAATCAGGAGAATAATGTATACAGTGATAATAGCAGTGTAAAGACAAACAATTTTGAAAGACTTAATAACTATAATCAGTGTAGTGACCAACTACAATCCTAAAAGACCATAATGAAGATTACTATCCAGTGCCTGATCGAAAAACGATAGATTAAAGATGCAAAATAAGTCGTCTTTTTGGACATAGACAATATAAGAATTTATCTTCCTTGATTGTACATATTTGTTACCAAAGTTTAATCTTGTTTTCCCTCCAATGGAAAAAGGAAGATTATAGACAAAACAAATACTTGTTAATTAAAATAAAAGCAAAAGCAAAAAAAAAAAAAAATAACCCTGTCACTGTTGACCTGCAGTTCAGTAACAAGTTTAATTCTCTCACAATGAGAATAGGATGAATTATGAATAATGTAAAAATACTTCTTTGGGGAGAGACGCAGTGCCAACAGTGGTATAAGGTAGTCGCCCTGTCAGCCAGACAGTACAAACTAATTATAAAGGGAGTTAGTGTATAAAGTTATAGCCCTACATTAAGATACAAAACAATAGCTATTCTACAGAGGGAGGATGAACTTGTTTCCTGGCTTGGGTCTAATGCTTGAAGCCCTATTCCTACATGGGTTTCTGGCATTTAGATGCCTACTATCTGAGCAACAGCTGATTACAGAAATTTGAGCTATTATTTTCCTCAGATACTCTAGTAAGGCTATATGAATGAGCTGCTTCTTCCTTAGTTAATTGTGAGTTCTAGAGCAAGTAAGAACCCATCTAAGTCTAATCATCAGGAAAGGCCAGGACCAGAACCTGACTCTTCAGGATTTCTGTGAAAGTGACTCTTAGACTATAAGCTCTTCAATGGTATGCTGAATGCACAGAAGGAACCCTTTGCATTAGTAAACATGGGAGTCACCTCTACAAATTTACAAATGTCCATATGTGACCAAACTAGAATAACTGAAATACATGATCTTCCTCTTGTCAAATTGTGATATCCTTGAACCAGCCAGCACATTTTGATCCTAGTAGCACATTTGATCCTAGTCTCAGTTGGTCCGATTATGTATTTTTATAGGATTTCTTATGTATTCTTTCTTTTTGTTTTATTAATCTGCAGGAGATGGGAGAGTTGTCTGGATGGGAGACTTGCATTAATTTTTTCTCATGTGGTTTAGAGTTAGAAATAAGGACAAAATCTCTGTACTAAGTCACCTGACATTCTAAGAACCAGTAATTCATAAGATCAAAAATTTCTGGCCAAACTCATATGAAAATATTTAACACAATGCCTTTCCCAAAGCCTCTCTACATTGGTATTGAGGGGATTGCCTTTAAATCTATCTCAGGAGCAGGAGGGAGTACAATACCAAATATATATAAGCATGTATTTATGTTATATATGTAAAAGGTTTATTCATTTTTGAAGCATCTTAGTAGCTTTTGTGCAAACCCAAAGATGGAGAATTGGGAATCTGATTCTCCTTTGTATTACCTTATGTTCTTTATAAAAGGAACCATGAGATAAATTCTTCTTTGAGCTTGATTTAAAGAAACAATTTGTCTCTGCAGGACAAATGCGTATGCTTTTTTTGTCAGACAGTGCTATGCAATCCAAAGTGTTTCCTTTTTTTAGCTACCAGGAAACTTAACACAAATTCAGTGCCCAACAGTAGTAATTAACTCATCTCAAGTACTTGGTAGCATCTACTTACTCCTTGTGCTTTTCTGTTTTTTGTCCTTAATTGTCCTATTGTACATTATTTTTAATTTTCTAAGCTGCCTTAAATCCATTTGGAAATAGGCAGGATATAAATAATTTTTTAAAATATGTGTACATGTGCCCACAATTCTTTTTTTTAGACTAGTCAACTGTACTGTAATACCATCTGTTTTTATTCATTTAATTAGTGTTGTATAAAAGAGGAGGTTCTCTCTACGGTGCCTTTTTTTTTTTTTTTTTCACTTTTGCCTGACCTTAATGGAAACTGCCGTTCAGGAACAAATTTTTCTGCCAAAAATTGGTCTTCCCTTTTTGGCCTCCTAGGAAACCCAAGATCTGTACAGTTTTTCATTAAGCTCTGGCCCCAGTGAGAGTGCCATTTTAATTCTATTTAAAATGACATCATCAGCATAGTAGATTTCATTTCTCTAACATGTACCTTACCTGCCAGCAAGAGCCATACATAGGTAACAGTAAGAAGGAGAAGACCCAAGGGGAGGGAATCTCAAAATTAAAACATACAGTTTCATTTCTGAGCAGATTATTGAGCTGAGTAAAAAACTTTCCTTTTCTTGTATCCTATTAGGTCATTTGAAAACCTATTAAGAATTAAGATTAGGGAAAGATATGTTAAGGGACAATTGTGGTACATGGAGGTAAATATCACTGAGCATATCTAAGGAGTTTGAAAAGCCTATTAATTCTGGAAAGGTTACAGGATCATAGAATCTCAAATTTGGAAACTAAATAGTTCAGTTTATATATAATACATACATAGGAATTGTTCTCTTCAACAAAACCAACAAGGGGTCATCCAGTTTCTATTCAAAGAGCTCTAGGGAAGAACATCCTACTGCCTTTTAAGGCAGTCCAGTCCACTTTTAAATAATTCTACTATTAGGTCTTTCTTATATTGATCATATTTGGTATCTCTTCTATTTGCTCTTTTCAGTTACCCCTTTGAAGCAATTGCTGTTTGTGTTTTTCCTGAATATTTCTGCTTTAAAATAAAATTGCATCATCAGTATATTTTCCCCAACAAACTTCCTCTTCCCCAAACCCCCGCCAAATCAGAGTGGTAGAAGAAGACATTTTTTCTTCCACATGATAGTACTTTAATATTCATTGAGCACCCACCATGCAGAGGTGCTATATAGACACTCTACATATAACTTGAGAACTAATCAAATAACGGACTATTAGATAAGAAGATCTAGGCTTAAGCCTTCTCTAAGCCTCACTCATTCTTTATTTATTGATGGACATGGTAGGAGTTGATAGCCACTCTTAATATGTATAATGTTGCTAAAGATTTGAATCTTTTTAAAGTCTGTTGAACAACATATGCTACATTGTCTGTAAACACCAGTTCCCCTTTTTAAAAATCACTATTTGTGTTCTGGAAGCATTATTTGACTTGCTGAACATTACATGCTACCTGCTTAATTTATACAAGTACTGGGTAACAACTTATTAATATTAACTGTAGCATCACAGAATTTCAGAGCAGTTCATCTAATCCAATCACCTCATTTTACAAATAAGAAAACTGACCCAGAGAAGTATAGTGACTTGCCCCAAATCAGCCAGATTTTGTCACCCCAAGTTTAGTGCTTGACTATGAAAAATATTACAATACAAAATAGTAATTAAAACCAGGATAATAGGATGAAATACTACTTATATATTTAATATTAGACTAGAAAAAAGGATGAGATACCATTTCATTCACCTTTGTTCAATGTGCCATGGTATCCTGGTGAAGATTATTCATTAACCATTGGGTAAGTAGTTATTTCTTAAAAAGCAATTTATTTCCAAATTTATTATAGGAAAAAAGTCTGATCTTAACAGAGAAGGCCACCCAGGCTTTTTTGTGTGTGAATAATAATTTAGGTGGTTACCTCTCTACTAGTAAAGAATGACTATTGCAAAAAAAAAAAAAAAAAGCCTCACAATTCCTAGAACCATAGCACTTCTCCATTTAAAAAATTATTTACTTTTTATGCTAGGCACTATGCTAAGATATATGAAAATATGTATTTCTAGACCCAACAGCTTCCCCACCTGGCACTGTGAAACTTAGTACTATGTGTTTTGTTTTGTTTTGTTTTTTTACTGTTTCCCCTGACCAAGGTGTACAGCTCTATCTTTAATAGAAAGTCCCTACAGACAGAGCTACCCTGGACTGGCAGCCCATATAACATTAGCCTGAGCAGACTAATATGTGTCTGGGTTACTATGTTAATCAGAAGCCAGTCCCTAATGAACATCTGCCTACCCTTTCCTATTCCCCTGGGTGGATAAGGGGTAAAGCAGCTTCTTTATTCCCCTGGATGACAAAAGCAGTTTGCATTTCTTGGAGGAGTAATCATTATATATGTCTGTCAAAGCTTTCCCAGTGGGCATGATTCAGATGAATATCAATCACCCTCCTGGTTTCCTGAAAGCTGAGTCTAGATTGTACCTTAGCAAAACAAGGAAAGTAAGACTTTAGAAAGGAGAGAGAGTGGGGGGAAGGGAAAAAAGAAGCTTCCAAAAGGGAAACCAGTCTAAAACTCATCTCTGTGGTTTGTCACACATACCTAAGTTCAGTGGCAAAGCCAACCCTGAAGACAGACTCAGAATTTAGATGATGGACGTCCATGCTTCAAGGGAAATGGTTTGTTGTTGTTTTTTAATCCTACTTTGAATATTTTAGACTCATCAAGCAACACTTGCCTTCAGTTATTTATATTTGGAAAGAAGGGAAAGGAAACCCAATTTGGGTCAGAAATAATGGCTCAGAATTTTTCCTTCTATGTATAAATTTCTTCCAAAGTTCTGATAGTTTGCATTTACCATACGTGCCTAGAAATGTGTATGTGTATATATATATATAATATATATTTGTTTAAAACAAAGCTATTTTTTCTCAGTAATTGATGTAGTAACAGTACTGAAATGACTGAATAAAAATAAAAATTCATAATGGTAAAAAGTTAGTCTTTGTTGTTCAGTCATTTTTCAATTATGTTCAACTCTTCATGACCCCATTTGGGGTTTTCTTGGCAAAAATACTGGAGTGACTTGCCATTTCTTTCTCCAGTTCATTTTACAAATGAAGAAACTGAGATCAAATTTGAACTCAAGAAACTGAATCTTCCTAGCTCCAAACGCATCATCTAGTTGCCCTTTACTGTCTTACTACTTGTGTGGTTTGGAACATGTCACACTTTGTGGTTCTCATTCTGGACTTCAGATCTCTCAAATTAAAATTGAGAGGATTGAACTGAATAATTGCTAAGCAGCTTTCCTCAGATCTAATTCCTATTTTTCTATGATCCTCTCAATGGAATTCAGAAGACATCACAGCCTTCCCTAAGCCTTCATAAAGTTTCTCTTTCCATTCTCTGCCCTATTTCTCCTGCTTGGAACAGTATAATACTTGTTCCTAACTGTATCTCACTTTCTTTAGAGTTTCTAGAAATTAGATGATTTTCAGACTGCAAACAAATTATATTGGGGATATAATAAAAAGCAGCCTCTATTCACCTGGTCACATGAGTTAGAAAATCCACTTTGGCCTTTTGGGCCCTTGAGATACCCATTTTTTATTTGTCTAATCTCCAAAATGGCAGTCTCTCTATTAATTTTATTTGTTTTCAACCCTTTTAACTAGGGATAAAGGATAAAGTGTATAACCACTGATAGATTCAGGTGCATCTTGGTTAGATCAATCCCCAGAGAGCTATAACCACACTGTTAGAAATACAATGCCCTCATTGACCCATGTCAAGTATATTTCTGACAGTGGCGTTATATCATCTCTTCTTGGTCCATTCCTCTAAATAAAAAAGGACAAGCTAAGTCATCATGTGAAAGCTGCAGATACCTTAATTTCAGGACCATATACCCTTATGAGGGATGCTGGATGACCAAGGAGAACTCCTGAACCCATTGTTTTTTATTTATTTATTTATTTATATCTCCCTGAAATATAAGCAAATGCAAATTCTCAGCTCTGCCTTTTTTCAGTACAGGAAAAAAAAAAAAAGGGAGAGGGAAAACAAGAAGGAAACGCAGTTTCAACTAATTAGAGAGAATACAAAGGAAGGGGAAAGGGGCTAAGGCCCTCTTTGGCCATTTAGCATGACCTCATGCCTTTCACTTAATCACATGATTCTCTCCCTCCTCCCCAGAAATAATGAGCAGCCAATGAGCATTTTCTCTGCTTATTACAGAAACCCCTAGGGTGATTGTGGGTAGCAGGCCAGACTCCCAGCTGCTCTCAGGAATCACAATAGTTCATGCTGGATTCATTCAAAACAATTTGTATCTCCTTCTTTTGCTTCCATCCATCGCAGTTCTCATAAAAGAAAATCTTTTTGGAAGCAAAGAGCTGTCCTACAAGAGAATACATATTAACACCCAGTGCTGAATTGGTGCTTCTGTTGACTCGCAGGATAGTCAAAAGCACCCAGTCTATGGTTCTTTCTGGATGGCCGGGAGTCACCTGCCCAGTCCAGAGATTAAACCACAGGTTGGAACAGGAGTTGGGAAGGGCATAGTCTAGAAGCCTCAAGTTCTGCAATAGCTGCATGAACAATGTTTCCTTATTCTTTGTGGATATTTCCTAGTGAAATGAGGACTAAGTGGAAATTTATATATCTATAAATCTGGGTATAGATATATTTATCCTTGATAAGGATTCAATGGTTAGAACACAACTGTAATTCATTTCCAAGCACAGATGGAAGTTATTTGACTTTTTAAAAATAAATCCAGGAGTTGGAATGTCCTTGGTTAAGAAGCTGTGAGAAAGGCCGAAGGGCAGGACAAGCTTTGGAATAAGGCACCTGTATGTAGTTCTAATTCCCTACTGTAATTGTGCTACCAGCAAAAGAATTTCTGAACTGGATAGAAAATAAGCTTGATAAACAAAATAAATTATGCAAACTAATTTCCTTTATTCCTCCAATCGCCAGATGTTTATTGAGTTCTCATTATGAAAAAGAGCAATCTTTCTTAGAAGAGGGAGACCATAGTCCTTCTATGTACTCTGTCTATGGTAGACCTTAACTGGGGTGTTGTATTCAGTTCTAGGCATGACAGTTTAAGAAGGACTTAGATATAAACTGAAAAGTGTCCAGAGGATAGCACCTGGACAATGAAGGGACTTCAGTCCCTATCACATGACAGGCAATGAAAGGAACTAAGAGTATTTAGTTTGGAGGAGGAAAAAATGGGAGAAGGAGATGACATCTTCAAGTTTGGGAAGAGGGATTAAATTTGTTCTTTGTGGCCCCAGAGGACAGGAACTAAAACATATAGGTACAAGATGCAAAAATAGAGAAATAAGATAGACAATTAGCAATCAGTGCTGTCCAAAAGTGGAATGTGCTGCTTCTAAAGGTGATTGCCTGCCTCTTGAGGGATCCCCCTTCACAACTACTTCCTGGGCATGGTATAGTGAGGTTTCACTTCAGGTATAAGTTTAATTTGACAAACATTGTGAGATTCTCTGATTTTTTATAGGTACAAGGCACTGTTGTAGGTATTATGGACAGAAAAGTATAAGAAATTGCCCTTAGAAAATTTCAGTTAAATAATAAGCATTTATTCAACTCTTACTATATGTAAAGCACTGTACTAAGCAAAAAGGACATAAAGACAAAAGAATCTCTGCTCTTGATGAGTTCACAATCTAATGAAGAAAACATAAAAAAAAAAGTATAAACAAGCTAACTACAGGATCTAATTGGAGAATTAGGGCAATACAAGGTATACATGACCAATAAGTTGTCCTTTTAGGAGAGAGCAAACACTTATGTTAGTTAAATATGGCTCAAATCCTATTTATTTGAGTGAGGAGAAGATGGGACTTAGCTGAGTGTTGGAGGTAGATAATTCTCTTAACATTTCTTTTCTGAAAGATGCCAGACCACAGGTTTGGTTGTGGGTCTGGAGGACTATAGGTTCCTGGAGGTAAGTTGCACTTATGAGAAAGGGAAAGGAGAATTGCCATGACTGCTTGTGGGACACTGTGACTTTCTTATGTGAATTCTTTCTAAGGGATTTAATAAAGGCTGTCCTGTTCCTGAAATGCATATTGTGATCTGGATATTTGACCAGGAGCTAAGTGCCCTGTTATAGATATTTGTGAATACCTGGACATAAGCTATATTGATAGGGTTCCCACATCTTAATTTTAATAGAAAGTGAGACTGGTGACTATGCACTGCCCTCCCTCATTTAAATCCAATTCACTTACATGTCATGGCAAAACTTCCCTGATGTCATGGTCATCTTCTAGAACATGGGACAAATTACAAGAAGATCCTTTTAGGAAACCAGCAAAACAAGCTATGTGATTAAAAAAAAAAAAAAAAAAACTTAAGGTTTGAATTCATTCTGCATTAAACCCAGAATTTAGAGCGTTGAGTCCCTGAATACAAGTGACCAAGACAGTACTTCCCTTGCATCATTAATATGTCTTTCCAAGATTCTCTATGTTCATCATTTCTTAAAGCACAATAATATGTCATTTCATTTATCTACTGTAATTTATTTTGCCTTAAGATTATAGATTTTTATTGTGAGAGCTGCAAGGGACTTTAGAGTTTTTCTAGTCTAAAACTTTATTTTTGTTGGTAAGGCCCAGAGAATTAAATGAATTACCCAAAATCATCTAGGTAGCAGAACTGGAGCATGACCCAAGTCTTCCAACTCTAAATCCAGTATGTGTTTGTTTTTGTTTTTGTTTTTGTTTTGTTTTTCTGTGTATATTCAGATTGAGAGATCTTTGTAGACTAGAGTAATCAAGGAAGACTGGGAAAGAGATGGAAATGAAGTTGGACTTTGATAGAAAAAGAAGGAATAACAAGCAAAGGGATAACTATGGGAATAAGCATAGCACCTTCAGAACCTAACCAAGCACAGTTTGTGTATGTATATAATAACAATGATAATAATAACTAGCATTTAATAGCGCTTTAAAGTTTGCAAAGTACTGTGCATATGCTATCTCATTTGATCCTGAGAAGTAGGTTCTTTTTACAAAAGGGGAAACTAAGGCTGAGAAAAATTAAATGACTGGCTCGGGGTCTCATAGTCACTGGGAAGATTTGAACTATTTTGAAGATCGATAGACAATGAAACTGGACTGCTTTGTTGCCTTAAAAATTAGAAGTCCGAATTCTGTGATCTCTAAAGTTCTTTCCAGGTCTCAATCTGGATGTCAGGCGGAGAAGTAGAATTTGATGCATTAGAGGTTAGAGATACGTGTTACAAAAAGCTGTGGTTGCTGTTTTAGCTTCTTCCCTGCACATCCCTGCCAAGCAGGCTCTTGGCTGAGAAGTGCTTTCCTCCGGCCTTTCTCTTTGCCTTATGCAGCCCCTCTTTGTTAGACTGATTGAGTCTCTCCATGTTGGGGTGACAAGGGCACTTCCTTAAAAAGAGCTATTTTAAGGGAAGGATTTATAAGAAGAGTGAGCTTGGCGAATTCAGGAGGAAAATCATGTTCAAGTCCAGAAAGCACTTATAATGGCTGAGAAAAGAAGAGGAATGGACAAATAGACGAAGAAGGATAAAAGGCAGAGGTGGAAGAACTGGGCTAACTGACCCAACCAGGCTAGTGGCCAACCTGAAGTCAGGCCGTGACCCATCATCTTGCTGTGAATCTTCATCCCTGTTCCCTGCCCAGCATGTTTTATGGGGCATGATTGTGTATGAGGCCGTTATCTCTCTAGGACAGGATTTCATTTCTGGCCTGGCTCCTGGCCTGATCCCTGCAAAGCTGCATGCTTGTTTACAGTTCAATGTAATTGGCAAATTATAATCATCAGGATTCTATAAACATCCTCTCAGAGTATTATAATAGTATTTTGCTTTCTGCTTAGCCTGCAACTTTCTCTGAGCTAGTTTAAAGGACTTTAGAAACAATATAATTCAATAATCACCACTACCTCTTGGTCATCTAAGTGGTATATTTTTAATTTGGAAGGTAGGAAGTTAAGGGATTGAAAACTTAAGAGACTCACTCTAATTATGCAGAGAATTAGAAACAGGAGCTTTCTTCACTCCTTGTCCAAGGCTCTAAAATTGGGATTTTAGAAAATAGGGTCTCATCTTGAGAGACCTTAATCTTTCCTTGCCTCATTTCTGTTTCTTTCTGTCTCTCTGTCTCTGTCTCTGTCTCTCTCTCTCTCTCTGTCTCTGTCTCTGTCTCTCTCTCTCTCTCTCTCTCTCTCTCTCTCTCTCTCTCTGTTTCTGTCTCTTTCTGTATGTATATGTCTCTCTCTCTCCTATCGTTTTCTCCATCTAGGAACTGCAAGTGATAAAGTTGTCTTTCTCCTCATCAAGCTTGATGAGGCAGATAAGATGAAAAATTGTGCTGGATTTAGAGCCGAAGGACTTAGATATAAGTCCCACCCTGTTATTTACTGCCTGTGTGGTCTTAAGCAAGTCACTTGTAAAATTATATAAAGTAAAGGAATTTGAAGTCCTTTCAATTTAAAAATCTATAAAGCTATGAAACTAAGGGAATAGACAACTTAATAGGCAATCACTTGCCATGTAGATATAAAATAGTAGCAATAGTTCAGAAGGCAAGAAGCCAAGACACCAAAATTTTATTTAAGTGATTTTTACTATAATGCTGACAATTAGAAATTCACTTCTCCTGACTCCTTGACCTCTTTATGCTGTTTATATATATTTTTTTCCCTATGGAAGGAAATAAAGGTTGGCATTTATTTCATTTGTTATTATGTCTTAAATGGTGGTAACTTTGAGGCAATAATACTTTTATTCAAATGATTTTGTCTTGGTCCAAAACATTTTGGCAATTTTGATTTATACCAGAAAAGGGTCTTGTTATTAAAAGTCACCCTTAAATTTTTTTTGAGACTAATCCATCTGTGTTATCCAGGTTAGAAGTACAGTACAGTACCTGATAGATATCCATAATAGAACTCCTGAGTACCAGATAACCACTAACTTCAGCTTCCCATAATAGACTACAAGTATGTAGTACCTATCACACCTATATATCCTTTGTTTATTTTATATTTTTTTTACCACAACTAGATTGTTCATATTGACCATCCCCCCTTTTCACCACATTTGTTGTTCAGTCACTTTTTTTTTTTCAGTCATATCCAGTTCTTTGTGATCCCATTGATATTTTCTTGCTAAAGATACTGGAGTGGTTTGCCATTTCCTTCTCCAGCTCATTTTACAGATGAGGAAACTGAGGCAAACAGGGTTAAGTAACTTTTCAGGGTCACACAGGAAGTATTTGAGGCTGGATTTGAATGTAGATTTTCCTGAATTCAAGTCAGGTGCTCTATCCACTGTACTACCTAGCTGTCCCCACCATACATTTTTTACCACACTGTCACTACATAACTTTTAGATATTTCCAAAAATCTAATTCATTCTCAAAGAACAAGTAATTGCCATCACAGAAGATATTCTATCATTAATTTGTTCATCTATTGAGCAAATATGTATTTTGTGCCTACATTTTCAAGGCCCCAAAGTCTTATTCTGGAATCTGGATTCTCAAAGTCTACGCCACTGGAACATGAGTTCTGGCAAACTTGTCAAGATTGGAAAGGCCACAGTATTGGTTCCAGCAAAAAATTATCTTTTATTCAAAGGACCACCATAGCTAAGTTCAGAAAGAGTTCATCACCAGGTGGTCCACAAAGCAGTGAGTTTTTTGATTAGTTTTGAGAAATCTTGCATACAAAATATTCATTATAGGAGTTCTTATCGTGGAGTCATTGAATTTATCTTTTTTAATAGGTCTTGATAACTGTATTTTAGTATAAGTAGTTTCCTTTTCAATCATATGTATTTGATTTTATTCATTTAATAACATTATTCTGAAAAGTCTGTTGCCAAAGGGGTGACCCAAAAAGGTTAAGAATTTCTGGTCTATTGAGTTATGGAGGAAATGCAATCTGTTTTGCAATTAGAAGGGAGTCAGATGGAAGATTATCTATAATAAAATAGTGATACTTAGATATAAACACAAGAGATAGGTATTTAGGGAATACAAAAATAAATAAGATTTGTTCCCTGCTTCCCCTAAAATTTGCAATTTAATAGAGGAGATGATAAGTAAACAAATGATAAGCTAACAGTTATTAAGAAAAAATAACTTCAAAGTGCTTCAGAATTTCAGAGAAGGGAGATCTCTTCTGTAAGAGGGAACCAGAGACAGCTTCAAGTGGGCACAAACTAATTGAGTAGGGCTTTGAAATGTTGGAGGGAATAGCATGAGCAAAAGCATAGAGAAAGAAAAGTAAGATGCTTCCAGAAAATGTCTAAGAAGTGGGGCAGCTAGTGGTGTAGTGGATAGAATACCAGCTCTGAAGTCAGGAGGATCTGAGTTCAAATTTGGTCTCAGACATTTAACACGTCTTAGCTGTGTGACCCTGGGCAAGTCACTTAACCCCAATTGCCTCAGCAAAAAAAAAAAAAAAAGAAAGAAAGAAAGAAAGAAAGAAAAGAATAAGACAATGTCTAAGAAGTCTAGTTTGCCTGATGTATCTTGTGAGTAAATAAAGAATGTTATGTAGTCAAACTGGAGAGATGAATTCTTGATGACTTTGAATGCTCTGTATTGGAGTTTGGACTTTATTATGTAGGTAGTGGAGAGCCTTTGAGGATTTGTTTTAGTATGACAGATATACAATCAGATTTAGAATTTGGGAATATTACGCTGACAATAATATACAAAAGATTAGAGTAGATGAGACTGAAAGCAAGCAAATATAAAGGAGTCAATAGTAATTATTTAATTAAAAGTAAATGTTGACATGGCTTTTGGTGGTGGTAACAAGAATGGAAAGGAATGGAAGAATTAAAGAGATAATAAGGATGTCTCCAACAATTTGATGAATCAATCAGTTAAACATTTATTAAGCATCTACTGTGCATAAGGAACTGTGCTCAGCATTGGAGTTACAAATACAAAAGATAGACAGTCTGTACTCTCAAAAAGCTAACAGTCTATCATCAAAGACAATACAGTCACAGACAAGTAAATACTGGGTTTATGCAAAATAAATAATAATAATTGGGGAGTAGAAGATAACAACTTGATATGTTAGAAAGACTTCTTGATGGAGGTGACACCTGAACTGAAATGTAAAAGGATGTAATGGTTTTGTGAGGAAGAGGCAAGAAGGGAGAAGTATCACAGTCATGGGAGGCATATGAAGGGAAAGGGACAGGGAGCCGTTGAAGCTTCTTGAACAGGGGAGCAAAACAGTCATTCCTTTGCTTCAGATTTATCACTAGCAAGCTGTGGGTAAATGCAAGAAAGGGCATATGGGGTGCAGAGAGGAGTCAAGTTAAGAGCCTAATCTAGAAGAATAATGGCCATGTGATTGGAAAAAAGATGCCAGAAATGTCAAGGGGGTAGAATTGACAAAATTTGGGAATATATCATACATAGGGAAGAGTCTAAGATAACTCTTAGAGAAATTAGGAAGAAAAGTGGGGGGGAGGGAGAGAGAGAAAAAGATGAGTTTTGTTTCAGGCTTGTTGAATTTGACACAACTCTAGGACATCTGGGTAGAAATATAGGACTATGGCTCAAAAGAGAGCTGAAGGCTAGATATGTAGATTTGGGAGTCATTTGCATAGATATGATAATTGAATTCACAGGAAATTATATGGTTAGTAAAAAAAAAAGTAATATAGAAAGGGAGAGAAGATGACTGATTTGTTTTTAGAAAAGAAACTTCAAAGTCAAGGGACTTGGGAGCTTTTCTTTCTGATAGTCTCTACTTATCTGATCGTGGAAGGAGTCACTTCAGCTCAAGCTTCCATTTTTTCATCTGTAAATTGATGGGATCAGACAAGATAATCTCTAAGGTCCTTTGTTCCTATAGCATCCTATGACATTACAATCTTATGGTCATGTTTGGGATATTAAATATATTTTAAAGTAGATAGCTTAATCTCTCTAGTCTGAATCCCTTGTTTTTGTTTTTGTTGTTGTTCTTTTTTATGTTTTTTGCATTTAAAAAGTGATTGGATCAGGAGGGAGGGTTTCTTTACTTCCCTTTCAGCTCTAAATCCTGTCATTTGGATAGATGATAGGTGCACCAAAAAACTTTGTTGATTGTAGAGATTATCTTTTTAAAAATTGGGTGTGAAAGGAAGTATAGTATTAGAGGCAAATCCTGATTTGTCAGCATAGCATGTAATGGCTATATCTCTTGGAAATACAACACACTTTTTACAAAATCAGAGAGCCAAATTCCCATTTTCCACAAGAAATGGATTAAGTTGTTTTCATTTAATAAAGTGGTAGTCATTGAGACTCAGAGACTGCCATCTTTTTGCCTAGAGATATGACAACAAAAGGTAAAGTAAGTCCTCCTCCTTCAAAAATAGCACAAACTGTGTAGAAACCATAGAGCTGAGGTATTTGCTTTTGCCTCTTTATTTTTGTGTTTGACAATGGCATTGTCAAAAGTGCTCTGTCTACCTATTATGATCTGTCCACCCAATACTGAATTTTAAAAGAGCAAATTTAATCACCAAAGTTGGAGTTTTTTTACATAGCAACAGAACAGAAATAATCTCTTCAGTTTTTTTCTTCCTTTAGAGCTCCCCTATCCTAACCTGAGCTTTATTTTTGTTGTTCTTTCATATTTTCAGTTATATCCAATTTTTCATAACCCCATATGGGTTTTTCTTAGCAAAGATACTAAAGCAATTTGCCGTTTCCTTCTCCAGTTTATTTTACAGAGGAGCAAATTGAGGCAAACAGGGTTAAGTGACTTGTCTGCTGTTACAAAGCTAATAAGTGTCTGAAGCCATATTTGAACTCAGGTTTTCCTGATTCCATTCTCATACTCTATCCACTGCCCCACCCAGCTCTGATCTTGGAGACTCCTAATGACCTTGTTTGGAAGAATTCATGCCAGACTAATTATGTAGTCTTTGCATTTTTTGATCTATATTCTTTTAAAGATTCACTGCTGAATGCCCTGGGCACAGATATCTGTCAGAAATCTGCTTTCCCATCATCTCTTATCTTAGTGCATTTAGAGTTTGTAGATAGATTAAATATTAATATTAGTTACATGTTAATAACAGTATATATAATATAATAGTAAAACTGGTGTTTATGTAGCATTTTAAAGTTTGCAAAGGATTTTAATAATAATATCTCATTTTATCCTTATAGTGATCCTAGGAGCTATTTGCTAAGTAATACTATTTCCATTTTATAGATTAGATATCTGAGACAGAGAGAGATTAAAGTGATTTGCCCAGCTCCACACTGCTACAAATGTCTGAGGTCAAATTTGAACTCAAGTCTTATTCACTCTAGTTCCCTCTGTACAGACCCACCTTCTCACCTCTAAATAGTAATAACAATGAAGCCCAAGTGTGATTACTGATAATTCTTGTAGAGATCTGAAATAGATCCAACAAAAACCACTGGATTCGGAATATTTTGATTTGAGACAAAGTTATGGATTTTAGAATAAAGAAGCCTGAGAAGAATGGATGAGTTAAAAATCTCTTCCTAGTTTGACCTTGTTGTTGACTGTCATTTAATGAAATGCTTTGTTTTACTTCATCATCCTTGTTATAATTAAAGTATCTTGCAGATTCATTCAATTCAGCTCTACAAACATTTACTAAGCATCTTCTATGTTTGAGGCACTGTCCTAAGTTCTGGGAGTGCAAAGACAAAAAAAAAAAGTTTTGTGGGTTTTTTTTCCAACTTTATTTCAATGAGCTTACTTTCTATTGAGTGATATAGCATGTATACAAAGAAGACCAGTAATCAGAAAATTTGAGGATAGAGAACAAGAACAAATGAGGGCATTCTTCACAAAGAAGGTAGCATTGCAATTGAGAGTCTTGAAGGAAATTATAGATTCTGAGAAGCACACCTGAGGAAGTACATTTCAGGCATGTAAGATGGCTTGGATAATAATGTAGAAATGTAGAAGATAAAATAATGGATCTATTCCAGATCAAAATGTACCTTCTTCATAATGTGGAGTGACAGGAGAATAGGAAGATTTTTTCTTTTAAATAGTATTTTTTCCTATTACATATAAGGGCAATTTTAAACATTCTTTTTTTATAAAACTTTAAATTCTAAATTTTCTCCATCCCTTCCCACTCTACTTCATAATACAGTACACAAATATATGCAATCTTTTTTAAAAAAGAGATTACACAGATTTTAACACTAGCTTAGAAAGGTCTAAAAATGTGGAGAGAGCAGTATTCGGGAGAATGAGGCACCTGATATAAGTACTAATTCTGACAGCAAATTTTTCCTTATCTTTTGAGATTATTCAGCTTTCTTTTTTGTGTTTCAGATTCCTTTTCTATATTCTAATCTACATCACTGGGTGTTACCTTGAGGATTTAAGAACTTAAATTGATATGAATTTTTGAGACCCCAGGGGAAAGATAATATATATACATAGTAATAAAGCAGAGTATATGGAAGTTTTTTAGGGCAATTATTCTCATGTCACCATTTCTTCCCTTTGTTCTCCTTCAGCCCAAGCTTTTGGCCAAGGAACTGCTTGATCTAGTGGCATCTCACTTCAACCTGAAGGAAAAGGAATACTTTGGAATAGCATTCACAGATGAGACGTAAGTGCCATGAAGCAACATCTAAAGCCCTAAATAATGATATAATGGTTCTAAAATAGCCCTCTCCTGTCAGAAATTAGACATAAATCATTTGTAGCCAGTGGGACTGGGTCACTCCTGCTTTGCATTCCCATACACAAAGTCACAGTAAGAATTGAGCACAAGTATAGTCAAAGGATCCAATTTGGATAATGATAGTTGATTATTTCAATGGACTTGTGATCTCCTTTTTGTGCCAATATGATTTCCATGTCAGTTACAGGTTGTTGATATAGTAATGATTTTTTTAAAAAGTAAACTAGCTACTTTTGAAAAGACATTCATAGTCAAATACATTACATTTAGAATTCAAATGGTTGTTAAAATTAGGTTCAAACAAAATGTGTGGGTTTGTTTTTAAAGTTAAATTTGAAAAATTTTTTGGAAATTAGATATTTCCTTGGATGTTGAAATAATATTGAGGCCAGAAAGCAACCTTGGTGATAAATGGAAAATGAAAACAATCTTTCTAAACTCAATTATAGAATATAAAAAATAAAAACATACATCATCCTACTAATACAGAGAACT
The DNA here is from genome assembly GCF_016432865.1 of Antechinus flavipes. Taxonomy (NCBI): domain Eukaryota; kingdom Metazoa; phylum Chordata; class Mammalia; order Dasyuromorphia; family Dasyuridae; genus Antechinus; species Antechinus flavipes. The sequence goes on from NC_067402.1 coordinate 161,681,164, forward strand.
TTGGGTTTTTAAAGGTCTTTTTTCACTTCTCGCTTGTAAAACTGTTTGGCAACACAAATGTTCCTTTAATAAGATAGTAACTTTCTTCCAAATACATTGGCATATGATAAATTGATTTGAATTTGAAAAATCTCCACATAGGCATCCAAGTAAAAGATTTGGGTTTTTTCTTAAGTTAAGCATCTTCATGCTTCGTTTCTGTGGTTTAAAAATCTTAAGAGCTTGAACAAAAGTTTAGAACATGAATTTACTCCTAATCTTTACTTCTGTGTATTTTCCCCTCACATACATCTAAAACAATTGCTTCCAAATATTTTTTTCCTGTTCTTTTGAAAAATAAATGAAAGGCCTGTGATGTAGGCTATTTTTCTATTGTATCACTTTTTTAAAGGTTAGATAGCATAATAACTAATTATCCTCCCATTGTTCATATTTTTCAGATGAGCTTTACTATTATAAAAATCTTTTTTCAATAGCAATTTAACATTCTTTTTGAGAAAATAAGGTTAAAAGAATCAGAGTGACAATTTTGACTTCCCAAAAGGAAAAAAAAAAATGTGGTACATGTTGAATTTACCTATCCACTGGTCACAAAAAAAAAATTTAGTTTTAAGGCAAGGAGTTTATTTTTTTAAAGAAAAAAACTATTAAAGATATCATATGCTACAGGGAGAAGGGACAAATAATGAAGTTCATGCTCTTACAGATTAAGAACAAGGATCTGAAAATTGTTTACCCTTTGTGCTTGTGAAGACTTTGAAACTTTATGATAGCATAAATGATTTAATGTATCATAAAATAAATATCTATGTGCTACGTAAAGTAAAATGTTCTGGCATAAAAAAGTTAAACATTCATTAAAAGTAACATTTGTAGCTTTCATTCTTTCCCATTTCCTGGTCCAGAAAGAGAGTATCCTTAAGAGATGAAAGATTTGGGGTAGATTTGTTCCAGAGTACCAGATATAGTGTCCTTGGCTGTTTCCTTAGGCTCTGTCTAAATACTTTTGTTTCACCTATTTTTTACCTAAGTACTGGTTTTATCTATTTTCTAGAATGTTCCAATATGTTCAAGAATATTCAACTAGTAATATAATTGTCACATAATATGACATGATGGTTTAAACATGTACAGTTGTCTTCCTCACAAAGGAAGCTCTTTGAGGACAGGTATTGTTTCCCTTTCATTTTTAGTTCCCCAATACTTAATACTATGCCTAACATATAATAGGTATTTGATAAATGCTCAATGATTAATAGTCCTCAGAGATATTTATTATATTCCAAAAGTATTAAGACGTATCTTATTGTATTCCTCCTTCCAAACCTTATATTGTGCCTTATTTTCTTAAATTCTAATTCTGGTTCTCTTCTTTCATAGTGTCCCATTATTGTCACATAATAAGTAGTTGTTAAGTACTTTATTTGATATTTCTTGTCCTTGTCAGATTTTGACTAGGAATATATGTTAGACTGCATGTGCCTATGTCTAGAGGTCAAGGATACTCTCTCTAATTTTTGGCGGTGATATTCTCTTTTAATTCTCTATCATCCACCTGATGGTCCTCAGTTCTAGTTCATCATCCATGTCATACCCTCAGAGCCTAGTTTCCCTGAGGGTCCCTGAGTCCATTCTCTTTCAACTCTTTACTATGTAGCTTAATGATTCATCAGTTCCACTGATCATTAATAATGATAAAAACAATTGCAGAAATAAATTAATTAATAAATATAGTAATAGTACTAAAGTTTTATATAGGGCTTTAAAGTTTGCAAAATGCTCTACACAAATTATTGAGTCTAAGTATTCTCCCTTCCTCATGCTTCTCTCCCGTCTAATCCATCCTCCACATTGCCAACAAAGTGATTTTTCGGTAATGCAGATCCAGCAGTGTTACCTTTCTGTTCAAGGAGCTCTAGTGATTTCCTGTTTCATCGCGGATCAAAAGATAAGCTCCTCTTTTTTAGCATCCAAAACTCATTATGGCCTTGCCCCTTCCAACCTTTTCACTTCTCTATATCTTACTCTCCTCTGTTAATTCTAAGATATAGCTACACTGTCAATATTACTCAAATAAGATATTCGAGTTCTGGGTTCTGTTCTTTTGCTCTAGCTGCCCCCCATGTATCATCCAGTGCATCGTACATAATAGCCTTTTAATAAATATCATTTTGATGCATTATTATTATCTATTACTATATTATTTGATTGATTAATCAAATGCTCTTCCTCCATACTTCCACTTTTTACCATCCTTGTTTTTCTTCAAGACTTAACTAAAATCCCAGCTTTCCCATGCTCTACAGCTTCTAAACTCTTTTCCTTTTAGATTACTTTGATATACCCTTTATATATTGAACTTAGATATTTATATCTTTTTGCCTCTTTTAGAATATATTTTCCCTGGGAGCAGAGATTGTTTTTGTCTTTCTTTGTGTTGTTAGTGCTTAGAACAGTACCTCACACATAGTAAGCACTTCATCAATGCTTGTTGAGTGAATGAATGAATGACTTTCAGTAAATGTGTAGCTGTACCTGGGAAGGCCCTGTGGAAGTCAGTGACAAGAGAGATCATAAGCCATCCAATTGGCATTATCCAGGGAAAGTGTCTCCTCCTGAGAGGAAGTTCCCCAGAGCAGCAATGACAAGCAGCCAGGAAGACAAAGTAGATGATAAAGAAGGTACTGTTCAAAAATAGTTGCTGAATAAGAACAAGCAGGTGCATCCAACTCACCCCTGGGAACCAGAGAATTTCAGGCACTTTAAGAGAAACCGGAGGCCAAGGGAGAATGAAAGGAGAGCTGTGGGTCGACAGGGAGAGCTGGTAGCAAAAAGAAAGATCAGCTAGGGACAAAAACAAGTTTGGGCTACTCCAGAGGGCAATCAATCAGGCATTTGCCCTCTGGGTAGCCTTTTGAGTAAACTGAGCTCTTATTTTTTTTCTACTTTTTAATGGAAAGGTTTTGCTTTAGGGGTCTGGCTTTTGTTAGAGTTTCCCCAGTCTTCTTTGTGAATATTACTAACCACCCTTCCATTGCTATTCTTAATCCTCTCTGCTTTTTTAATTTTTTGTTTTTTTTCTGCTGAAGCAAAATCTTAACCATATCCTATTTTCCAGGGAATTGAAATGTGTGCATTTAAATGAAATAAATCAAATATGTATTTATATACATGCTCAGACAGCTATATTGTGTAAGTAAGATGTTTGTGTAAGTAAGATTGTGTAAGATGTTTGAGAAAATATTTATTACAATATATGTTTTGTAATCAGAATTTTTCTCTTCATATTCTTTATATCAAGGGTTCTTAACCTGAGGTCTATGGACCCCCAATATATTAGGGTCTTTGAATAGATTTCAGCAGGTCTGTAAACTTGGATAGGAATGAAATTACCTTTCCATTTTCACTGACCTATAATTGAAATCTAATATTTTCTTGTAAACTTAAAAATATATTCTGGGGGTGGGGCAGCTAGATGGAACAATGAATAAAGCACCAGCCCTGAAGTCAGGGGGACCTGATTTCAAATCTGTTCTCAGACACTTAACACTTCTACCTGTGTAAACCTGGGCAAGTCACTTATGTATATGTAGGTATAGTAGTAGTGAGTAGCTAACGTTTTCTAGTGCTTTAAGATTTGCAAAATGCTTTGCATATATATTATCCCATTCAATAACTCTGTGAAATTAGAACTATTATTACCTCCATTTTATATGAGGAAGCTGAGGTAGAGATTTTAAATGATTTATTTAGTGTTACACAGCTAGCAAACGTCAGAGGTGGAATTCAAACTCAGATCTTCCTCACTCCAAATCTAGCTCTTTATCTACTATACCAGCTTATTCCCAAAGTCTTTGTTACTGTCTAGTGGTTTGACCTCAGAAATAGATATGATTCTATCTTTGCATAAATAAGGTTAAAGAAGGTGAATTAGGATCTGTTTTTCATTGCATCCTAAGGACTACAAAAAACTTACCATGGGACTTGTAACTGAAATTTCCTATGCATTATTTCCTCCAGGAGAAGGTGAAATCATTGAGAGAAGGTTTTCTTGTTTTTATATTTGTATTATCTATAATTAGCACAATGTTCTGTATGTAGTAAGCGCTTATGCTTTTTCCATTCTTTCAGGAATTATGTCTCTATCTGGGAAAACTTTTGTATTAAATGACTGGTATTTGTAAAGCACTTTAAGATATACAAAACATTTAAGTTTTACAAAACATTTCAGTCTCACAACAGCCCTGTGAGATAGGTTCTTCAGGAAAGAAGTGGATAACAGTGTCTCGAAAAGGAAGTGCTTTGACTAGCTTCATTCAACTCAAATTTAGCCAACCTGAATTAGTAACAGAATGTCTACCTTCGCTCCACAATCTCCTTATAGCATTTTCTTTATATATCAGTGTAATTATCCCTAAAGCAAACTCCTTCATTTCTCCCACATGGAGAGGTTACATCAGACAAGCAAAGTGATGGTGTCTACACATATGCCAGTCTACTCAACAGGGTCTACCAAATGCTCCTCTGGAATTTTGTTTGATACTCATATACCTATTTTGTATTTTAACAGATATTTGACTTATATTTCAGTTAAGTTTCAACAGAACAAAATATTTCAAGAACCACAGTAAGTTAAGCTGTAACACAAGCATTAAAAAGAATGCATGATGACTATAACTCTAAGAAGTTAATGAATTTCCAGATATGCAATAAAATTTAACAAATAAAAAATAAAACAAATATGCATATATTTAAGGAAAATGGCATTATAAATTGCTGTATTTTAAAAGGCAAAACCTGTAATCATCAAGTAAACAATAAATTTTTGGTCAGTATATATTTTTAAGTCCTGTTATTTTTTAGAAGAATAAAAAATATGAACAATTCTTGTATTGCCTCACTCATAATTTGTTCCACATAAACCCCTGCTCCACCTGATAATATCCTTCACTTTAAGTTTTCTCATAAGCTTATAGCACCTTGGCCAAACATTAGCCCAGGCAAGAGGAACTTATTGGTGGGATCTCAACCTCCAAGAAGCCCCACAATTTGTGCAAGCAATTACTTTCAATAGTCCAGATTTTTCAGCTAAATTTTGATCTCCTTGAGGTTAAGGGACTGAGTCTTTTTCTTCTTTTTCCAGACCCTAATATATATGTAGAGGGTAAGAGCGAAATAAACACTATTATTGATTTTTACATGTGAAACAGTTTTTGATATTTTAGCAGAATTCAGAATCACACTCATTGATACCTCCAAATTTAAATGTTTTACATTGTGGTATCTTTTAAAAATCATGATTTTAATCTTGTCATCATAGTATTTTTCTTTATATTAGAAATACCTTTGAATTTTACATTTGGGTAGCCCTACCACAGATTTTTTTTAAATTAATATTTTGAGGATTGAAGGAAGGAATATATGACTTTGGTGAGTTGTTTTGCAAAATTTTAAAGCAAGCAACTATAAAGGCAATTTTTGAATTGAGAAAGAAACAATAAAAATGCTGCTCCAGGAGAGTAATTTATTTAGAAATAGGTTTGGGATTTCCATTCATTAGAAATACTGTATTAGGAGACTTTGAGGAGAAAATCAATAGCAACAATCTCTGCCTGTGCTTTAATAGCTTCTTCTAGTAATATGGCATTCAACATTCATTACTGCCCCAGAGACAACTCACATTAGAATGTCAGACATTATAGAAAATAACAGGGCCTCAAATTTAATGATCAGAGAAGTGTTTTTCCACAACTCTTTTATTTTCTAAGGTAAATGAAGGAAAAAAAGAGTTTGGCATAAGAACTTTTCTTTCACTATCCTCTCACTCTTTACTCACTAACAGTAAAGACAAATTCTTATCTATCTTACAGGTTTATTGGAAAGGGGATACTTTCAAATCCTATCACTGGAAGGTTTTTTCTCTTGCGACTGAGAGCTGATCCTTAGATGTATTACTCTAGGCAAGTCATTTAATCTGTTTCCTCACTTGTAAACTAGAGATGATACTAGCATCCACCTTGTAGAGCTCTTTCTTCTCCTTTTCCTTCCTCCTCCTCCTCTTCTCACTCTCTCTCCTCCTCCCCTTTCCTTTTCCTATATTTTTCCTCCTGCTTCCTTCTTCCTTGTTCCTTCCTCCCTGTTCTCTCTTCCTTCTTCCCTATTCCTTCTTTTTTGTACCCCGTTCCTTGTTCCTTCTTCTCTCTTCCTTGTTCTTTCTTCACTGTTACTTGTTCCTTCTCTCTTCCTTGTTCCTTATTCCCTATTCCTTGTCCCTTCTTCCTTCTTCCTTATCCCTTTTCCCTTCTTCCTTGTCCCTTCTTCCCTGTTTCCTTTTTCTTTCTTCCTTGTTTCCTGTTCATTCTTCCTTCTCATCATTAGTATGTTTAGATAAAAGGCAAAAAGAATGAGATCATATTTAAGAACTTATTTTGAATAATTAGTGCCTATTTTTACATAATTATTGTATTTGTGTTACCTTAATTGATAATTACAATTAGGTAGAGTGAATTAGGTAGAGTAATTATTATCATTCCCATTTTATAGATGAGGATAGATGAGTCTCAGCATTGGTAAATAACCATCGTGATGTAGTAGAAATTGCATTCCCTGTAGTTAGTGAGTCAACCAACATTTATTTACTAAGTATTTGCCATGTGCCAGGCATTGTGCTAAGCAATGGATATGCAAAAAATTGTAAAAAAAACAAAACAAAACAAAAAAAAAACCATTCTACCCTGCTCTACTGGAGTTCATAGCCTAATAGAACAGACAATGGGCAAACAAAATATAAATGGCAGGTAACATCAGAGGGCAGGCACTAAGATTAAAAAAGGTTTTGAAACACTTCTTATCAGTCAGAATACCCAGTTTCATATCCCACTGCTGATCCCAACTACCTGTCTATACTTGTACAAGACACTGGTCTCTGTGAGTCCAAGTTTCTCTCACTTATAAGATGAATAAACTTTCAGGCCTCACTCAGTTTTAGAGTGGGATCTTATGATCAGATAAGGCCTGGAACTCTTCCATTAATTCAATTCTCTCAGAATTTCTCTGAACATTATCTGGGTCACATCCATAAATATTAATAATTATATTGATATTTTTGTGTTTTAGGGAGGTGATTTAATTTTAATTAATTTAATTTAGGGAGGTGAGCTATCAAGACATTCATTGAACACTGGAAATTGTGATTCTAATCTTCATCCATAAAATACATGCAATCTCATATTGCACACATACATATATGTCTCAAAGGTAACTATCTGACTTCTTTATGCCCAAGTCTTTCATTAAATAAGCTGGAGTTATTTGACTCTATTTTTGTCTATCTGTTGTCCTCTAGAACACCCTTAGGAAAGTTTTTACTTTCAGTCATCAACAGTTTCTTTTATTAGAAAACCAGTCTCGCTATAAATATATAATCTCATTAATGCTATTGGTGAGACTATATATTGTCTCATCATTAGCATTAGACAAGGTACAGAACCAGGGACAGCACAGGTCGATAAATCTTGCAGCTTTAGTTAGTCTCAGTAACTCTTATCTATCCTAAGTTAGAGAAGAATTTGAGATCTGTGTTGGTAGAGAGAGTTGAGTTATTACTGTAGAGCTTTTGAAGGGTTGAAACAACAATGTTCACAATGTTTTCACCTTATTATTTCACCTTATTATCCTATTTTTTCTGAAAAAGCCATTTCATAAGAAATAAACAATTTTCCCCAAAAAGTAAAATATCATTTTAAAAAATGGGAATGTTCTTTATTTTTTCCTTTGATAGAAGTGACTATAAGTAGATTTACACTTACCAGACATCTCCTCCTACTCCAGTAACAAGGCCAAGTGTTCACTAAATTTCTTTTCATTTCTAACATTAACAATTGCTGCTGAATTCATAGGGCTATAATTCAGTCCTCACTCCATTCTACACTTAAGAACTCTTCTGTACTGGACCCAGAGCAGAGTCTGACAGAGCCAGTCCTGGAGGTCTCTGGCCTGAAAAGATAGGAGCCCATGGCTTTCTTTTTTTATACTCTTTATCTCATTATACCGCATCCCAGTGATTTGTGGCCAAATTATTTATTGTTTAGGTTTTGACTAACATTAAAGGAAGAAACAATGGCTTCTAGGCCTCTTGGCTAAGATCAAGCATAGGAAGAAACATTCAGATATAGAATTAGTATTTATTTCCCATACACAAATGTTAAAAGATTATATTGACGGGATGACTTAAAACAGGATCTGGAAACTTGATTTAGAACTAATGTTACATTCTCCTGGAAAAAAAATACTTAACTAAACACATAGCAGGAATTTTCTGAGCTACATATTTTATATTTCATCTTAAATCTTTATTGTCTCCCTCAAAGTCTTATGTCTTCTAGAACATTAGTCCAGAAACCTGACCAGACTCCTTTGGGTGAAGTTGTGTTCTGAAATGCACAAGCTCCCTTTTCCACCAGTAAGCTTTACTCATTAAACTCAGAAGCACTGGATCCCACAAGGACTTCTAACCTGGATATTTATTCACATCTAGGAATGATTTTCAGTCCAACTAATCAGTAAAGAAAACATATGTAGCTGAAAGTTACAAGTGTCTCTCACACCTCTGTCCCCTCCTGTGGGGTTTAGTCAGAGTTTTCCCAAATGGAAGAGGGAATAGTGAAAAATAAAAGATATTTTTTTCAGCTAGACCAGCAGATTCATCAGCAGCTCTAGCTCAGCAGCCAATGAGGAAATTACTTGGCCATTTCAAAGCACTTATATACTTCTATACTGAATATATACATAATTGGAAATGACCGGTGAGTTTGTCATCTTCAAAAAGGCCATGTGCTGATTCACACATGTGAAAATCTGAAAGCACACAAGGAATATCAGAATGTGCTCTTTATGGATCTCGTTATACCCATCACACCTTGAGACTCACAGAAAGACTTTTTTACCACATAAAGCAAAATTTCTATGAATTATATGTAGAAGTATGTAGAAATTTAAAAGTATGTTAAATAAACACAATTAATTTTTGTTCTCTACAAGCAAATTCATAGTATGAATATGATCTTTGATCTGCTTTATAACCAAACAAAATCAGCATTATTTTATCTCAGCTTAAAAACTATTTATTAGCCAAAGTAATAACAAAAAATAATTCCTAATTATCTGCTTTAGTCTCACACATGAATTATTTTTCAAGTCTTATTAGGATAGGATCTGGTATGAATTCTCACCAATCAGTGGATATGATCAAGACAAAGTTATCAAGCATTTCTTGGTGGAGAAATATCCTTCTTGCCTATGTTTGCTTTTCCTACTGTTTTCTTATTCCCAAACTGCAGTTATTCTAAAGAATCCTAAAGAAAAGAGGTCTGAATTGTTCTCCAAATATATATTGGATAATAGAAGTCTTGTCAGCTGTTATGGACAGAATTAAAAAAACTAGTGTAGACTAGTTAGACTAGAGAGCTAAAAGTTATGTATAGTCAAAGTATTGTTACTTAGGGAAGAAGAAATCATTGGAAATGAAGATCCTTCAAAATTGGTGTAGGTCACTAAGGGATATATCTGAGGATAGATAGGAACAGAAATATAAGATTTTTAAGAATCCTATTCCAATCATATTAGTGCTTCTAGAAGCAATATATTTCCTTTTAAATACATAAACAACTATGGTTGAAAAAATGTAGAAACTACAAAAATTCCTTGAAAGTCACTCTGAGTAAATTATTTAGCTTGTCATTCTCTTCCTTTTTTGTGTTGTTTAGCTTCTGATAATATTGTCTTGACTATAAGAAAGAATGACTTTTCCAGTGATAAGAAATTGAAGTGAAGACCTGGGTATCTCTTCTTCCCTACTTTTGGATGCTGTTTCAACTCTAGTCCACTACAGAGTCAAACTGCCCGAGGAAACTGAAATAGGAAAGTTATACTCTAGTATTGTAATGGAAGCACTCTATTAATCCCCAAGGAAAATAGCACATCTGGGTTTATAATACCATTCCCTACAGACTTTCCAAATTCAAAGTTGTTGCTCCTGATCTTCCTTCCTGGTCCCTCTTCTCAGTTTGGAGCACATAAGAAACAATTTATTTAAATGTTTTATGTGACTCCTAGTGTTCAGAATACTTAAATTTTACTCTTCTCCTAGAAGCATAGTACTTTTCATATTCAGAATTACTCCTCATCTCCTTTTCCAAATCCCATTCTTATTAGAGTTAAGAGAGGTGGCCTCTGATGTTATTTCCCTTTATTATAATATTATTATTGACATAAATGAACATAGTTCTTCAAATACCCTTTCTAAGTTTTGGTGAACAGATTTCTCTAATGCTCCCATTGTCTTGGCTTAGTTCACAATATATTTATACTATCCTGAACCCTGATTCTTTGGCATTCCCATGACTTTCTGAGACCTCTTGAAATCTGGTAGTTCTTTCTTGATTGTCCCTTTCATCTTGCCTCCACCTGTATTTCTTAGTTTTTTTTTTAAGTGTGGAAATAATAAGACTATATATTCCTAAATGGTAACAAAGAAAACAAAGTTATTTCAAAGCTATGGCAACCCACAATTCCTTTCTATGTTCCTGAAATTTTTAAACCTTTAACTATCACCACAAGTACAGGTTTAAAAAGGAGCTTAATTTTTACTTGAGCATGTTTTTTCATTTTTAAAAACTGTATACTCAAATTGTGATCTGGCCTCTTATTCTTTCTTTTCACCCACATTTCTCCTTCTTATAAACTAAACATTTTGGTATCTATTAGATGCTATAACAGAACATGGGTCAGGACAAGAGGAAGAGAAATTCCAATAAGATAATTTAATTACTCATTAATAGCTCATGTCATGAGAAAGTTGCCAGTGTTAACCACTCCTGATAGATATTTCTCTATTCCAGGCTAGCTGTCTACACATTTCCTTTCTTCCTTCTCATAGAAATTGCCCCCCGCCTTTCTCTGACTCATATATCCTGTAGAAGAAGGGATTCCAGGGTTCTCGTTTTTTCTCTGCTTTGTTCTGTGCAAGGTAAACACACAGCTCTATTTTTTCTGAGAGAGCATGTAGCCCTTCTTTGGGTTTTCTCACAGTTTTACTATTAATAATTATAGCGAAATGAATATACTGGTATTTTAAAATAAACATAAGTGGATTGTTGTAACAAAAGTGCTTTGTAAACCTGAAAGTATTGTGTAAGCATTGATCTTTCTTAGTTCCCTCAGTTTTTAGTATTTCTTAATTCCTTATTCATGAAGTTAGTCCCCTCAAAGTTTTTCTAGGCTCAATGTTAGCAGAGTTTGTCAAGATTATTAGACCTCTTTATCTTATTTTTAGACCTTATCTTATTTTTCAAGTTGAGGGCCATATATATAAATAAGGCACTTCCCTGTGGCCCCAAAGATTTCTCTCATATAGTTCAGATTTTTCTAATATGACTTTATAAACTTTTTCTTTTTATTTCCTGACACTTTTGATGGCCCCATTCTCTTAAAAGTCCTACCTTGATCTTTATCTCTCTAGAAGCAAAAGGAAAGTTCCTTTGAGGAACCTCTCAGGGCCTTCCTACTTGTGACTTAGCAGGAGATTTTTTTCACCCCAGATCTATACTTGGGGCACTCAACCTTTGTAAAATAACCATAGTAAGAAAGTTTTACTAAAGATAAAATGAACAAGTTAAAAAAATTAACAAGTTTTTTTTTTCACCATGTAGTTTCAAGAAAAGGAAAAACAGAGTAGCCACTTCAAACTTTTCAAAATGCATTGTTTCTCGGATTCTCAGTTCTAGGTCTCTGAGTTAATCAGCATTTTAAGAAGGTTGGCACTTAGTGTCTCATTGTTCTTTAAGGCAGGGGTTCTCTACATTTTTGTGTTCTGTCCTTTTGACAGTCTTGTGATGCCTATGGAACCCCTCTTAGAATGATATCTTTAAGTAAATGCAACAAAATGTATAAAATAAAGGAAACCACTCATTTTGAAATACAGTTATCAGTTTTTTTTTTTTTTTAATTTACAAACCCTTGTTCAGAACTCCTGAATTGAAGGCTTATTTTTTTCCCAGCAGTGTTCTGTAGATAGAAAGACTCATAATATCTTCTGTGTTTGAGAAAAATTGTAGATAAGAAATAAAATACTAAAACTCCCCAGCTTGCTCTCAAAAAGCTTATATGCTACTGAAAGGAAAGACTATATAATGGAATTAGTACAAGGGAGCAGTCCAAGTAATAAGCTATAGGAACTTTGAGGAGTCTACTTTTTCCTCTCCCTTTCCTCTTTTTTCCCTCCTTTTCCTCCTCCCTTCCTTCCTTCCTCCCTTCCTTCCTTCTCATCTCCATTCTCCTCTGTTGACTATAAGAAAGAATGACTTTTCCAGTGATAAGAAATTGAAGTGAAGATCTGGGTATCTCTTCTTTCATATTTTTGGATGCTGTTTCAACTCTAATCCACTATAGAATCAAATTGCCTGAGGCTCATCATCCCTTCCTTATCCCCTTCCTCATCCCTCCTTTTCCCCTTCTGTCTCCCTCCCTCTGTTTCTCTGTCTCTCTCTCTTTTCACTTTCTCTCTATCTCTGTCTCTCTCTGTCTTTGTCTGTCTCTGTGTGTGTCTCCCTCTCTTTCTTGATTTCCTTTTCTTGCCCAGGCTAGGGGGAATTCCTGCCCTTGATCTTTAATATTCCAGATTACTCATCTAGAGGAAGCCTGTTAACCCCAACTTTCCAAGGAACTCACCATATTGGTACCAGAGTTACGTGACCACTCTAATGTTCTGAACTTCAAAGTTCAAGTTCATTGAGCTCCCTAGCAGCAGGAACTATAGGCATTGAGTACCTTACCTGGCCAGGCTTGGAGTTTCTGCATTCGACTGAAAGCATCAAAGAAGGCTTCATGAAGAAAATGGTGAATAGTGAATAGCATTTGAAGGCGGGATGGACTTGAGCAGGCAATGAAGAAAGTAATTGCAACAAGTTTATATATATTTAAATCTGTCTTCATATATATATATGCATATATATATTCATTTATCTCATTATTCTCAATAAAGAAGAGTAGGAAAACTAGAAAAAGAGAAATTTGAGGGTCAAAGACCACTTAGAAAAACATATACAAAGTGATACCCTTGTCATTGAATGTAACACGTACTCACCTAAAAATTCTCCATGGTGTGAATTATGATCTCAGGAGACATCAATCTATTCGCCAGTAGCTTGTGTTGTCAATAATGTATGTGCCTTTGAGGGGAATTTCTCAAGCATGGTTCATTGATTGAATTGAACTTCCCAAGCTATGACAGCTAATCTTGAAAGTGTGTGTTGAGCATTTTATTCTATACTGACTCAGGTGTCTACTTATTACCTAAGCTTAAGTTGAAAAAAAAAAATTGTAATTCTCTCAATCTATTCAGTGCTATGAAGCAATCCAAAACTTTTTCATCTTGAGTCCAGACTGGCCCATTGGAAAGCAGTACAATGAGGCAAGACATTCTAGTTGTTTTTTATATGATTGTGGATGTACTAATTTACTAAGGAAATAGCCAAGAAGCATTTTTGAGTGCCTATTATGTGAAAGATATCATCCTAGATTCTGAACAAAGAAAGCATGAATCCTGTCCTAATGAAACTCATTATTTAACTTGTGAGCTAGGTGGTTGTCTTGTGCAAATCTTTGTAATTCCATTTGGGGTTTTCTTGGCAAAGATACTGGAATGGTTTGCCATTTCCCTCTTCAGCTCATTTTACAGATGAGGAAACTGAAGCAAATGGGATTAAATGACTTGCCCAGAGTCCTAGAAAATATTTTAGATCAGTCTTTCTGACTCCAGAACCGGCATTCTATCCACTGCGTCACCTTGATGTAAACATAAAATAAAAATACTAGATTAAATATAAAGAATACAAATGCAAAACAGACTATGATAAATGTGTCAGCATGCTGTCATAGAAAGATTACTGATTTTAGTTTTAACAGAGCTCCAAATTTGAATTCAGGCTCCCATACTTATTACTCTGTTTTCCTGAGCAAATCATTTAACTTCTCTAAGCCTAAATGTCTTCATCTGTAAAATGGGAAGAATAAAACTTGTTCTAATGTATATTAAAAGGAAAAATGTTTTGTAAACCTAAGTATGATAAACAAATGTGAATTATTATTAAAAATGCCAAATAGCAATGTGAAACCTAAATGACTTGAAGGATAATGGAGAAAATAGTAATTGTAGACTTGAATATCCAGGGAATGCTTCAAAGAGAAATTTGGGGGGATTCTTTTGATAGAGGTTTGCTAAGCAAATGGAACAAGCTTTTTTAGAACACAAAAAGATGGTAATTGTCCTTGTGTGAAGGCTAAAGAGTAGTCTCTTCTCCCTGACCAGAAAATTCAGATACTTTCTGCATTTCTTTAGTCACACTGCCTACTTCTGTGACATTACAAGAATTTACCTAGCCTTCTTATTTCTTCTCCTTTTCCTTACAAGGTATAGACCAGGGCAAAGAGAAGCAAAATAACCAATGATTTTAAAACTGGTGAATATGTATGCGCATATGGGTATGATTTCTTTGTATGTATGAAGGGTCCTTACAATTTGGACAAAATGCTTCAAAATTCCTTGGGTATGAAACACAGTATAAATAAAAGTTTTTGCAGCATAATATCTTCTATGGATTTATTGTACCAGTGGAATTTCTTGTAAAATGTACTTTTGGATGAAAGTTCACAAAGTAGTGCTTGAAACCATTAGCATGTTTTTGATTAATTTTATTTCTCTTCACTAAACAACTCCTGAGTAGTTTTACTAGTAATTATTTTTTTCTTGTCCTCTTTCCATACTTCTTCCTTTAATCCTTTTTTTTTTCATTCTTTGGATTTAGAACTAGAAAGAAACTTAAAAATTATGAAGTCCAATCCCCTCATTTTTACAGGTGGGGAAACTAAGGTACAGAGATATAAGATAACTCTTCCAAGGTCATACAAAACAAGGAGTCTACACATAGATTTTTCTTTAAGTCCATAAATATTTCTACCAGTCCATTGCATGCTTGTATCATAACAATGATCTATATATCCCAGACAGCAATAACCTGAGACCATACACTGAAGTGAGTTGTGTTTGCTGAGTAGTAGTTTTACTAATTAAAATAAGAGAGAATATAAGAGATTGCCCTAGACACAAGGTCCACTACGGGCTTGCCTTAGCTTCCCTGAAAATTAGACCACTGGGAAAGCCCTATCACAGAGGACCATGGCACTCTCTCTTGCTAGTATCTGACCCTAGTCATTCCTGAAATATAGTGATTCCTTCTATATTTTGGGAAGGGAAATGGGAAAGGGAAGAGGAATGTGGTTCCTCCTCAATTTAGAAAAATCTATGAAAAAATTTTTGCCCTCCCTTCACACCAGAGAAGACATCTTAATTATGATAGTATTAAAAGATAAAATGTGTTGTTATTATACAATATCATATGTATATTACATGCATTTCTTAATTTCTAAACCTTTTCTGTGTCTTATGTTGGCCTTCATGTGTTGACTGCAGCTTCCACAAAATTCCCCAAAATTCCCTTTTGATTTCTATACGGACCCATGATATATCTAAACTGTGAGGGGGGAAGTTGAAATGTGGAAGGGATAACTTTACTAACTCAAAGTACTGAGTTTCTGGTCTTCCTGGTAGGCTTCCTACTTTCAAAGACCTCTCAAACTACTTGCTTCCCTTTTCATGTTATTTGGGTTAGATTTTCGTTTGTACCACTCCTGAAAATCCTGGTTCTAGTAGGGTTTCCTTCTTTCCTTTGCCCTCTCTGCCAACAAGTTCTTTAAACTTAGTGTGTCTTTTCTAACAGCTAACTTTTTAATATACTACTTAATTTCTTTTTTTATTAAAGCTTTTTATTTTCAAAACATATGCATAGATAATTTTCAACATTCACCCTTGTAAAACTTTGTGTTACAAATTTTTTCCCTCCATTTCTCCCCATCCCTTTCCCTAGATAGCAAGTAATCCAAAATATGTTAAACATGTGCTGTTTTTCTCTATTTATTTCCATAATTATCATGCTACACAAGAAAAATCAGATCAAAAAGGGAAAAAATGAGAAAGAAAACAAAATGCAAGCAAACAAAAAAAAAAAGTGAAAATACTATGCTGTCATCCATATTGAGTCCCCACAATACTTTCTCTACTCAAATACTTTTTTCATCACAAGACCATTAGAACTGGTCTGAATCACCTCGCTATTGAAAAAAGCCACTTCTGTTAGAATTGATCACCATATAATCTTGCTATTAGCAGCTAACCTGTGAAGGAGAAAGTTAAAACTTCCAGAAATAATACACAAGTTTAAAAGTATTCAGAAGAAAATAAGCCTTTAAAATATGCATATATATGTATATGTACACATATGTACACATTTCTACATATGCATATGATATAGATAGATAATTATTTCAATATAATTGAATATTTTCAATATAATTTTTCAATATATTCCTCATGTAATTTTCTATGTAAATTTTAAAAATTCTGAAAAAAAATGAGTTCAAGAAATTATCAGAGGGCTCTATGGCATTAAAAAGGTAAAGAACTCCTCATCAGAATTATGGTCCCATACTCAATCTCAATCAGTCAGAAAGCCTCCAAATCAGTGCAGGCTTTAGAACACTCTATGTATTCTTGGTGTAATCTCTGGCTAAGAGAGAAAAAAGGACAACTCATATCAAATACTATTTTATTTTTCTTTTCCTCTAGCTCATATCCAAAACTTACAAAAGACTCTTCTTTTTTTGTAAAGAAGTGCTAAGTTTTTTCCCCTCATTGGGTAATGAACTAAGATGGAATAGGTGTAGAGAATTATTTTCTTCAGTATTCTATGGATCTGTATAGTGGTACACATAGCCTACAATGGGAGATTGCAACCCATCTGTGCCTTCTCATCCTGCGTGATTTGTGTCCATTTTGTCCCTTAAATCCTTCACACACAAAAAGGTGCACCAGACTAGGAGTAGGGATTTACACCTATACTCCCTGCTTCTAGGGAAAACTGAGGCTGATAGATCTCTTGAGTTCTAGAATGATAATTGAGTGTCCATATTAAGTCTAGCACTAACAAGGTAAGCCCCTGGCAGCAGAGGGCCAACAGAATGCCTAACAAGGGATAAAAGTCAGAGAAAAAGAGCAGATTAAATCTTCCTATACATCAGCATTGAGATTGGGCTCATGAGTGCTGAACTTTCAACCTCGATGAGATTGGGAGATCATTTTCAAAACAAAATAAAATAAAAAATAAAAAACCTCCCAATGAACTAGAGATTTTTCTACATCTTTAAACATTACCAAATATCAATGAGACTATTATAGCTTGCTCTTTCTATAGGACTAATTTATTTTCTTTTCTGATTATATATTTCCTGAATTATCTTTTTACCACTTTTTTTCAATGTCATTGGTTTTAAATATACACACATATGTAAATGTATGTATATAAACATTTAGTGGCTATAAATAGCTTTCAGAATATTACATACATGTGTATATAATTGTATGGCAAGTATTCATATATACACATGTATGCATGAATGTACATTGATATATATGTATATATATATATCTGGTAGGCATATATGTGTGCATTTATGTGTGTATATATATGTATGTGGGTATAACTCTCGGATAACTCTTTTTGGAAGATTGTTGTGTTCAATGCTTCATGGACATAGCATCATTTTGGTTTTAAAAATATGGGACATCTATTCCTTCATGTTGGGACTATAAAGACAGAAAAAATATAGGCTGCCCTCAGGGAGCTTGTTTTATTTTGGTGGGAACATAATATGCACAGACAAGTAAATGCAAATGTAACACAACCCTCAATTGCTTTTCTCATAGAGAAGTTTCTTTGTTTCTAAGAGTACTTTGGAAGTAGGGTAGTTTTTGCCATTTTTTGGTGAAAAGCCTATGACAGATTGGCAACTATCATTCTGAAAAGAAATAGACATAATGGTTGAAGAAAAGCCAAGTCAGGCAATGAGAAAGAATATGAAAAGAACTGGATTCTAGAGATGCTTTGGCTGCCATCTAGAAATGCTGAAAGGAGGGACCATATTTCCAAAGTGAAGATAAGTCAAAAGGAATGACAATGATCAGAAGTAACTCTAGATGTGATCTTTTTCACAGCTAAAATTCTGTTTTTAATATGCCCATTATTATTGGTTTCTCTGTTAATAAATAGTATTGCCAGTAATTCTGATATCAAATTAGGAGGAGTGATATATATGAAGAGAAGTGAGCAATTGCTTTTTAGAAAATCTGTTTCTCTAGTTTGTTAAATAAGTAATATTTTAATAATATAAAATGTTTTAGAAACCTTAATGTAGTATCTAACTGCTCATTATTAAAAAAAAAAAAAACTCTCCGGGTAACTCAGAGATGATTTATTAAAAAAAAGGAAGTAGCACTTCTGAAGTTAATAAAAAAAAAATTAGCCACACACACTTTTGGATTATGTTAAAATATGGAAAAACATGATGAATCAAATAGCAGGCTGAGGGGTAAGATATGTTCGACAGTGGTCAATTTTAAAACCATGTTGCACAAAATATATACAAATTGGTATAGAGTAATTTTAATGAGGAAAAACTAACAACATTGAAAATCAAGAAAGTCTCAAGAAACTTGGGTTTTTCCCCTTTTCTTTCATTTAAATTTTCTTTTGACTGTGAATTCAACAATTATAAACAAATATAAACATTTCATTAATCAAAAAAAAAAGAACAAAATGGGATTGTATATAAAACTGAATTTCTGAATATTATATTTACCATAGAAGTCATAAAACTGCCTTGCTTATATCCCCTTTTTGTTCTTTTCTGTGCACTTATTGATGTTTCACTGATGTTCTTTTTTTTGTTTTTTTCATCTCTATTGCTTCCCATTACCTACCTATACCTCCATAAAACCTCTCCCTTAAGAAATTAAAATAATCAAACAAAAACAATTTAACCTGTTGACTTTGTCTGAAAATGTCTGTCTTATTCTATACATATAATCAATCACCTCTCAAGGGACAAGTGGAAGGCTTTTTTATTGATCTTCTCAAGTCATGATTGGATGTTACATTGCTCAAAGTCTTGTATTCCTTACAAATTTTTTAAATTTTTATTAATAGCTTTTATTTTCAAAATAAAAGAAAAGATAGTCTTCAACATTCACCCCTGTGAAACCTTATTTTTCTCCCTCCCTTCCCTCCACCCCCATGCATAGACAGCAAGTAATCCAATATAAGTTAAACATGTGCAATTCTTCTAAATATATTTCCACATTTATCATGCTGCACAAGAAAAATCAGATCAAAAAAAGAAAAAAATGAGGCAAAAAGAAAAGGCAAGCAAGCAACAACGAAAAAGTGAAAATACTATGTTTTGAACCACATTCAGTCCTCACAGTCTTCTCTCTGGGTACAGATGGCTCTCTCCATCACAAGCCTGTTGTTAAAAAGAGTCAAGTCCGTCACAGTTGATCTTCACATAATCTTCTTGTTGCTCTGTGTAATATTTTCTTGGTTCTACTCATTTCACTCAGCATCAGTTCATGTAAGTCTCGCCAGGCACCTTTGAAACCATCCTGCTGAACGTTTCTTATAGAACAATAATATTCCATGATATTTATATATTATAACTTATTCAACTATTCCCCAGCTAATGGACATCCATTTAGTTTCTAGTTCATTGCCATTACAAAAAGGGCTGCCACAAACATTTTTGCACATGTGGGTCCTTGATACAGACCCAATAGAGACACTGCTGGATCAGTTTGATAGTTGCTTGGGCATAGTTCCAAATTGCTCTTCAGAAGGTCAGATTAGTTTACAACTCCACCAGCAATGTATTAATGTGTCCCAGTTTTCCCACATTCCCTCTAACAACAAATTGTTTTTCTTTGCATTATTGTGATCATCATGTAAATTTTCTCCTGGTTCCATTTATTTCAATCTGTGTCAGTTCATACAAATCTTTCTAGGTTTCTCTGAATTCTTCATATTTGTCATTTCTTATGGTACAATAATATTCTATTATATTCATATATTACAATTTATTTGGTCATTTTCCTATTGCTAGGTTGCTATTTACAATTTTTTTGCAACAACAGGAAATGTTGCTATAAGTATATTTTATTCATATGGGTCATTTTCCCTTTTCCTCTGTATTTTACTTCTTTTGAGAGTATGTCTACCAGTGGCATGAACAATTTAGTTATGTAATAGAAGGGATATAGTGTCAAATTACTTTCCCAAATGGTTAGGCCATTTCACAGCACCAACTAGAGTGAATGCATTAGTGAAATTATCTTCTACCTCCTTCAACAATTGTCATTTTCATATTTTGTCATACTTACTAATCTGATTGGGATGTTATAAAGAGTTTCATAAATTTGAATTTTACTTGTTATTAGTGATTTAAAGCATTTTTCACATAGCTTCTTTATTTGAAACCTCTTTATATCTTTGACTGTGTTTTGAGGAATGACATATATTTAATTATATTAGCTATGTATTTTGAATTAGACATTTATCAGAAAAATTTGCTACACAGATTTCCCCTAGCCCTAGAAACTGTTTCCCATTGAATTGTAACTTCATTGATTATGTATGATTCTTGAATTGAAACTTGAAGGAAACTAGGAAATATAAGGAACCATGATGAAGAAGGAATGCATTCCGGGCTATTAATGGGCAGTCTGTACAGAGACACAGAAATGAAAGATAAAATTTCATATCTAAGGAATAGCAAGTAGGTTATTTTGATTAGACTATAAAATGCATGAAGAGTACAAAAAACATGAAAAGAGAATGGAGCTAGATTTTACAATTTAAATACTAAACAGAAGAGTTGTTTTCCTCTCTGCCTTAGTTTCCTCTTCTGAAAAATGGAAGAATCATAGCACTTACCTTCCAGTGTTGTTCACAAATTAAGCGTTATATAAATTAAATTATCACATCATCCTAGAAGCAATAGGGAGTCATTAAAGCTTTTTGATATGCTAAGTGATATGCTAAGACTGTCTTTTAGGAATATCTGTTTAGCAGAGATTTAAGACAAGAAGAGTTATTGCAGTAGCTTAATTGAGAGGTAATAAGATTCTGATCTAGGTTAGTGGTTAAGTAAAGGGAAAAAAAAAATGGGTGTGAGATATAGGAAGGTAAAATTAACGAGATTTGGCAACTGAATGGAGAGGGAGGAGTGAAAGTAAAGTTTGAAAGATGATTTCCTTTTATGAAAGGAAGTATTTGGAGATTGTTGAAAGCTTTATGCAATTGCCAAATTTAATCTAGCTGATGCTCTGACTTCCTATTCAATTTTGAGTCCAACTTGATGAACCAACTCAATTTATCCAAATATATGTCATAGTCCAATACTTCTTAAACTTTTTCCACTTGTGACCCCTTTTTGCCTGAGAATTTTTTTATGTGATCCTACCTCAAATCTAAGTTGAGGTGTTTCTGGCAGCATTCATGCATGCACAGTGCAAAGTGTGTATGTTATGTGTTCAAAACCAAGGCTGCAAGTCTCATGATGCAATACAGGCAAGTGCTGTTAGAAAGACCTCAGGTTTATTATGCATTTGATTTTTAATTAATTTTTGATCATTTCATTCAGAAATCTTTTACTGTTGCCAAATTTTTCACGACCTCCATATGGGGTTGTGACTCACATTTTAAGAAGCTTGGCTATAGTATAGGCAATAGAAATTCTTTATCTATTAGATTTTTCCTTTGTAGATTCTTAGGCTAATCTTACTTGATTGGCTATGGATCTCTTTAAGGGTATCATGTAATCTTCTGGGCTCTGATGATGTCAGTATAATACCATGCACAAATAAAATCATCTGAAGGACCTTATCTCTAGATATTCCTTTTCCATTGGGGTACTACACAAAACTCTGTAATGTTGGTGAACACCTTTGATATTTATCTCTTTCTCTGTTTTATGTTTTGTTGAAATGATAATCAGAAGATATAATAATAATTTAAATTCACATTTATACTCATAATAGATCAACACAGCAAATAGAAACACTGTTTCATCTTTTCCATTTCCTATTTGTTATCTTCCACTTTTATATGTATACTTTGAATAATCTAATTTAGTTGAATCCCCAATTTTCAATTTTACTGTTTTTCACCATGTTATAAGGGGATATTATTTATAATCCTCTTCCAATCTGTAATTTTGCAAATGCTTTGTTATTTAAGTTGCCATTGCCTTCCCTTGGCTGCCATGACTTTCCACTTTGCAAGAGGATCAAGTATTTAGTGTCATTGATGAATTAAAGCAAAAAAATTAAAGCAAAATCAACCCCAAAATATAATAAGATGAAGAAAAGAGAATTATGACTTCATTAAATTGTTCAGTGGCTTTCTCTGGCCATTTTAAATCAAAAGGTTGTTTTCTCTCCATTATTTCTATCAAGAAATTATGTGGATTAATGAAAGATCTATAAAGGGCTTTGAATTCCTCAGGAAAAAAAAAAGACATTTAAAAATGTGGAGAGAAAGAGAATAAGAGGAGAAGGATATTTGTTAATGTTATTTGAATGAAGTTAATGATTTTATTTGAATTTCAGTGAAATCTTTGAACTATAAAGTAAGTATAAAATATTCTCATGTCATTGGATTTTTTTCTATCAGATTCCATATTTGCTGACCATTTCCTAAGCCTTCTCCAAATACTGACCCTATGATACCATAAAGTACCTATGAGTTACCAATTCCTTTGACACTAAGCAAAATCTCCAGATTTATTCTTGTATTGCACATCTCAGAGATTCTGCTGAGTTGTGCATGAATATGAACACACATTCCCTAAGAATCTTTGGAAATATTGTAGACTTTAATTTGTATTTTCTTTTTTTTCTCAGGGGACATTTAAACTGGCTTCAACTAGATCGCAGAGTGTTGGAACATGACTTTCCCAAAAAGTCAGGACCTGTGGTTTTGTACTTTTGTGTCAGGTATGTACACAGGGTATGCATTTTCCTTATGTATTTGTTTTCACAAAAGTTTTGAAAAGCTGAGAGTGGTAAACATAAAAGTGTAATAAAGTTTCTTATTTTATAATGAGAATATCTATCTAATAAAAGCTACATATATGTGTCTATATAGATGTAGACAATATATACCTACAAACAAATGTTTGCCCTTCTTTTAAAGTATCTGTGTCAGGGCAAGGGGAGGGGAAGTATTAATATATTATCTAAATGAAGCTAATGACTACATTTGAATTTCAATGCAATCATGGATATATAAACCAAATCCATAACCCATTCCAGTTTTGATATAGATGATAATCATAGGATGTGGGTTAAACAAATCAAGGATAAGAGTCATGATTTTATTTCCAAGCATGTTAAACCCTACTAATTTATTACAGTAACATATATACTTGAACCATTTCTCTACATGAATACATAGAGAATTCTAGAATCTTGTACCAAATAATATTAATGTTTTCTTTTCTTGTATCATGTGTCCCCCCATTATGTGGAGACTTTTACCTTTGTATTCCCAAATAAAACTATTTCTTCCATTGCTATAACTGGCTAATTTATCTCCTAGTGATACAAAACATACATAACAAAATATCAGAAACAATTGAAATTGTATGTTTCCTTAACCTTTTGAAATTTGCAAAAACATTATTGTGAATGATTAGTTAACCTTTGCAACAATTACTTAAAATTGGACAGAATCATTGTTTCCATTTTATAGAATGCTTTCTGGTGTCAGAACCTCTTTCAGTTGGGTGATTTAAGCCAAAGCATAAATTCGTCAGTCAGAATTAGAATTCCTAGTTCCAACAGCCCTTGTTTTTGACTTAGTCCAAGAACTATTATCTCTTTCTAAAAACATGTAATGTAGAGTGATTAAAGACACTTTCAGTTTTTCATGTCTCTTTTTAAAAGATGCTTCAAATGCTTATTGAATTCAAATGCACAATAATTTCCAACCTCTATGTTTTTCTAGTTCTTTTAAAACATAAACAGAGGTTCAAAACTGGAAACAAATAAATTGCATAACAATTCCCAAAAGCAAAAAAATATCATTGAAAACTAAAGATTATGGCTGGCAATGCAATTTTTTAGTTGCAACCAGTCTGACAATATAAAAAGTGCACCAAATGAGTATAAACCAAAAGAGTATATCACATAATGGATCTATTTCACTAGATGCAGTATGTATACTTTATCCCAGCTGGTAAGGTACATTTAAGTTAACATTTAATACCTTTTTGATTTATTTAACAGCTGCATCTATTTCAGAAATAATCTTAACCATTTCCATCCCTGATAGGCAAGATTTCAATATTATAATCCTCTCAATGGTGTCTCCACTTTCTCATATTAATGGAGAAGTAACTATGTAATATAGATGGAGAAAAACTCTCTGGGGAAAACTCCATCCTCAGCTGATTTTAGTTAAGGCACACCATTTGAATTTGAGCAATTTATTACCTGGGGAGAAAATGGAGGGAATGTGAGAATGTTTAGTTAGCATGTGTTGAACTTCTCCCAGCCATAAACACTATTATATACCTATATACCATATACAATATCTGTGCATTCCACAGATATTAACCAAGGAAAAAGAAAACAGAAAACATTTTGGTTGTTGCATTTAAATGCTCTCCCCATCACTGCCACCTCCTTTTTTCCCCGTAGGGTCTATTATCAACTAGGAGCTAGGAACTAATGGCTTGTTTCAGCTTGAGGCACACTAAAATTGGTAGTCTAAATGTTTATCCCTGAGGCCATGCAAACTACTGAGAACTGGCTTCTTGGCAAAATAGACCATCATAGAAAAAAAGGCTAAAGTAAAACCCTTTTGGAGTAACTAGACATCAGAATTTTACAACTCTTTTCCACTGGTTATAGCTCACATTATCGATCTTGCAGTATATTCACCGGAGGACCAGGGAATAGCTGAACTCCAACAGGAAGTGGTAATATGAAATAGATTTGGGTGAGCATAATTGTAAAAGAATATTATAAAAATAATATAATAAAGATTCAGTTCAGGACATAAAGAAATTATGTCAGAGACATCCATCACAGGTAACAGAGGTTTGCTATTTTATTACACAAATAGCGCATGGGCTCAAACAAACACAATTAGGCAAATCAGAGTCATAAATGAATGAGCAACTTGCTTTTGGAGGACACAACTTTTAAAATCTCAGGGGAACAGAGACAGGATCTGGAGAGTAAGAGGAAGAACTAGGGAGGAGTTGGGGAGAAGTCAGGGAGGGATCAGGTCCCAAAACTTTCTAAAGCTATGCCATTCAAGTCTGGGAAAGCTAACTTATTTTTGTATGAAATTATAGTTGATAGAATTCAAATTATAACTGTTTTAACTATGGTAATAAGACAGTCTGGGAAAGCTGACCCTTTTGTATACTAATTAAGATGGCTAATAGGAGCAGGATGGGCTCGTTTTAGCATTTCCTGACTAGGGAACAGAATAAACTAGTTTGGGGTTCATATCAAACTCATTACCAGTTCTGAAAAGACAGTTCAGAGTATGAGTCTAGGGACACTAGGCCAAAGTATAAGTGTTCTGTCTACCAATCCCACCCTCTACATCTTTCCACGAACAACCCCACCTTCCACATCTTTACATGAATTGTTGTTTACTTCTGTGTCCTCTCCCTACCTGTAAAACTGATTTTTTAAAACTTGTTGGGGATTTTAAATGGTTTCCTACTAATTTCATCTTAGTAATTTTACCTTGTCATTCTGACATATTGAAGAAAGTCTTTTTTTAGATTTTGATCCTGCCATCCAGTTGGCTCTTTGTCATACACATTTTCTGATTTGATAAGCTGGTCATCTACCTATTTGTTTAAGATAGTGATAAAAATACTGAACAGCAAGGGCCAAGGACAGGTCCCTGGCATTCTCTACTAGGAATATTTCTTCCTGCTGACATATAGCAATTAATTATTATTGTTTCATTCTGGAAAGAATCCCCAGGAAAATTATTATGTTTTTCTAATGCTGACTACATGCTGTATTCTTTATGCAGAGGCAAGTATAATATATCATCTTCGTGAAGATTCCAGACTTTAGATCCTATTTGAAACTAGAGAAAATTTCTCTCCAGCCAGAATGTTTCCCAAGGTGTGTGACCTGACCTTCCTTATCAGGGAAGCTGGTGAAATCCGTTCTATTTAACACAAATATCTATGGCCTCAGCTGAGCCATCCATTAAACATGCATATCTTAAAAGCAGTTTGACTCTAGAGACTCTTGTAATGTCATTTCTGCATTGTTTTTAAAAGATATATATCTATATAACAGACCCATGCTCAGTTCAGATGATGAGTGGATTTCCCTTTGACTTAGTGAGAAGAAAAAATTAAATCACCCTTATAAAAGTAGAAAAGTAGAAAAGATCAAATGTCTTAAGCCAAGCATTGGAAGCTTACAGAATGTAAATATTGCCACATGTTCTGTATTGGATGCCATCCCAAGATGGCCTTTTTATTTGGCATATATACACTCTTTCATAAAAGCACATTCTTAAAAGATGTATGAGAGATGGAACAGAAGTTTCACGCTATTCAACAGATTAGGAAGTGAGGATGCCAAAAGGGTAAGTAACTTGAGTAAAGGAATGAGTCAGTAAAGACCTGAAATTCAAACTCCCTTTCTAGTTTTAAAACCAGATTGTGCCTTTCCAACCAAGTTACATTCTCAGGATATCTAAAACCAGTGACCACTGTTAAGTGTTATGTTTTTGTTTTTGGGGGGTTTTTTAGCTTCTCATTTCATTTATTTATTTAATATTTTTCTCCAGTTACATTCAACACAATTTTTTAAAACATTTGTTTTTAAGATTTTTGAATTCTAGGTTCTCTCCCTTATCCCCACCCACAATTAAGAAACCACATGTGAAGTTAGGCAAAACATAAAAGTCAAGTTGTCAAAAAAAAAAAAAAAAAAACACCCACAGATCTCCTACCTTAATGAAAATAAAAACCCTCAAGAAAAATTTAGTTAAAAATAGAGAAATAAAGAATGTTTCAATCTGGATTTAGACAATCAATTTCTTCTCTAGAAGAAATCAATAGGATTTTTTATCATAAGTCCTTCAGAGTAGTTGTGGATGATGATAGTACTGAGAATAGCAGTCATTTACATCTGGTCATCCCAAAACATTGCTATTACTTCGTATACAATATATTTTAATTTGTTCATGGAGAACTTTCTGAGTTTTTATTTTTTTTCGAGAGCATCCTGCTTATCATTTCCCATAGAACAATAATATTTCACCCTAAATACATACCACAATTTCTTGAGCCATTCCCCAATTGATAGGCATCCCCTTAATTTTTTTTGTCCTGAAAAAAGAGCTGCTATGGATATTTTTTGTACATATAGGTCATTTTCTTTTTCTTTTCTTTTCTTTTTTCCCCCAAATCTCTTTTGGTATTCATGATTAGTCATGATGGTGGTGTTATAACGGTCAAATGATATGTGTGAATTTGCTGTTTTTGAGAAATCCTTCTAAGAATCTGACCAAAAGCACCTTTTCTGTTGGTATCTGTAGCGTGTGTGTGTGTGTGTGTGTGTGTGTGTGTGTGTGTGTGTGTGTGTGTTAAATACAAAAGGATAATCTGTTTGTACATGAGAAAATATATGGGCAATATATACTCTCAGCTGGGGGTTGAGTAGACGAACTCCTCACTATAGCTGTAAGACGTAGTTTGCTGTTCTAGGCTGGGACTCCAACGACCCGGGCTGCACTAGGACTGTACCAGACTCCCACCCCATTGCCACAGACCCTCTCCACTGATCTTCTGAGTCGTCCCTGGTGTCCGTGGGCTGAGAGGTCCAGACCCAGCGCTTCTGCTGGTTCAGAGGTCTTGCCTCCCTGATACTGGGCTCCAGGTGGGAGTTGGGGTCAGGGCTCAGCTTGCGCTGGAATTGTGGACTGGACTCCTACTCTGGTTCCATGGATATTTCTGCTGGCCTTCAGGTCCTCTGATGTCTCTGGGCTGAGACCGACCAGTACTGAAGTTGATTCAAAGGTCAGCTGGGTCTCGGTACAGGGCTGTGCTGGTGTGCCTTACCTCAGGACTCCCATCCCTTTTCTGCTGAGTTTCTAAATTGTCTTCAGCTGGAAAATGTTTTACTCTCTTTTTGGGGTGTTCAGATGCTCTAAAATTTGTTTAGAGTCATTATTTAAAGGAATTTGGAGCAGTTGGGGGGGGGGGAGTCAGGCAAGTCCCTATTTTTACTTTGCCATATTGGCACCACCTTTCACTGTTGAGTTTCTTCATTTCTATAAAATTAAGGAATGAATCAGTCGACTGCTCAATGTCCATCTGGTCCTAAATTTTTTCATCCTTGAAAAAAAAAAGCATCTAGAATCTAGATGTTTATTGGCTTTCCTAGGTACCCTTTCTTTGTCTGCCCTGTCTCATGATGCTCTTTCTCAAATCCATTTTCCACACACTTGTGCTAAAATGCTATTCTAGAAGCATAAGGTTGATCATATCATTCTCCTGCTAGATCAGTCATCTTCAATGACTTCCTCTTGCTTCTAGGATAAATGCAAGTTTGGATGGGAGTGAAGAGCATTCACAATCTAGTTCCAGCATACCTTTCCATGTTTATTACATATTATTGCCTTTCCTGTGGTCCAGATTCCAAACCAACTGGTTTGTTTATTGCTCTTCATCCATGTTATTCCATTTTCCATCTTTCAGCTTTTGTCAAGGCTTTTTCTCCAAGTATGGAATGTATCCTTTCTTCTCTTTTGTCTCTTAGAATCCCTGGCTTCCATTTTTCTTGTAACTTAATTAATTAATTAATTTGTGGTTTAGCACATAAAATGAGCATTTCTATTACATAGAATACTATGTACTATTACATAGTACAATAAAAAAAATCATTGCATATGAAACTTCAAATCTGTTATGCACAATTTTCTGTTCCTTTCAAACACACAACAAAATTATCATAAGATCTTTTTCTTCCCTTACTCCTTCCTCCCAGAGATGGCTACTATTAGACCCAAATAGATGTTATATATATGCCCTTCCTTCTTTTACTCATCTCCCAACTGAAAGCGCCTGTTGCCTATATATTTTCATATATACACATAAATTATCCTTTTGTATTACACACACGCACACACGCACACACACACACACACACACACGAGTGTATATGAGTATACTTTTCCCTACTACAAAATTAAATCTTCTTAAAGACAGGGACTGATTTGGTTGTTTATTTGTATCTTCAGCAACTAGCACAGTGCCTGGCATGTAGCAATCAATGTTCATTGATTGCCTTGGAAAGGGCCCAATGTCTCAGATTATTGGTAAAAATAACAGAAGTGTTCCTGCAAAGTGCTTATAGTAATTATTACTTCAAAAGAGACATGAGATTCATTAATGGAAAGTGACTCATAAGAGCTTATTACCATCTCTGCTTCTTATAAAAAGTGGTTGAGAAAAGTAAGTTTCAGGTCGAGGAATTAAGATCTTGAAGCTTTAATTCAAATTCTAACCCTGATTTTCTCTACTCAGCCTAAATCTCATTTAGAAAATGTGTATCTTTGATTTGAAAATGAGGATAAAGGAAACCCCTAAGTAAGTTTTAAGTGGAAAAGGCTGAGGACTTAGGAAAGACCTGAGGTATTAGCCTTTTATCCTCCAAATATAAGAAA
Organism: Antechinus flavipes; assembly: GCF_016432865.1. Lineage (NCBI taxonomy): Eukaryota > Metazoa > Chordata > Mammalia > Dasyuromorphia > Dasyuridae > Antechinus > Antechinus flavipes. Next base: position 161,710,887 of record NC_067402.1, read on the forward strand.
GTAAGAGTTCCTTTAGAAATAGAGAACCTTACTAGAAGGGAAGAACCCAAAATCCTAACAAGAAGAAGGCAAATGCACTAAAAAACAGAGGCATATATAAAACATAGAAAAATTAATTTACTAACCCAAGGATACTAGCTCATTAGGAAAGAAGGTTCAATTATATATTTTTCACTCAAGTACAAACAAGAAAACTTAGGGTTTCTCAGTATGGAGAACTTATCTTAGTAAAAGCTTATTATGTGCCAGGTACTATATGAAGCACTGGGCATATAAAGATAGTCAAAAACATATGACCATTTGGTTATTGTATAAACATATAAATCACTAGTTATCCATAAGCTACATCCGGAGTAAATGGAAGGTAATCTGAGAGGGGAAGGCAGCAGTTTTTAGGGGGACAGGTGAAAACACCCCTGAAGAAGGTAAGATTTGAAGTAAGTCTTATAAAATTGAAGATGAAGGTAAAGAGCTTCTAAGGCTGACATATTGAGTTCAAGGAAGGGCAATTAGACCAAGGTAGCTGGATTATAAAGGGTTGGTAGACAAGGAGGATGGGAAGATATGGGTTGGAAATCAGAAAGCTAGAAAGGTAGGAAGGTGGTACCTTGGGAAAAACTTTAAATGTTAAAATTTATATTGGATACCTAAAGGTAATTGGGAGCCAGTGGAGCAGAGGTATGATATGCTCGAAGCAATTTAGAGAAGTGATAACATCTTAACTTTAGAGAAACATCATCACTGGCTTAGAGTCCAAATTGAGCCTCAGACAATTCCTAGCTATGTGATCTTGGACAAGTCAATTAACTTCTTTTTGATTCAGTCTCTCAACTATAAGAGAGGGATAATATAGCATCTATTTGTAAGGTGGTTGTGAGAATCAAATGAGATAATTAATTGTGAAGCACAGTGCCTGGCACATATGTACTATATGAATGTCACTATTATTATTGTTGTTGTTTATTGTTATTATTTAAAATGACTTTAGTAGCTGAATGGAGGATGTATTTAAAAGGAGAAGGGAATGAGAAACAATTTTTTTTCTCATTGTTCAATTGTTTTCAGTCGGTCCAAATTTTTGTGAGCCATAAAACTTGGGGTTTTCTTGGCAAAGATAATGAAGTGATTTGCCATTTCCTTCTCCAGGGAAGACAAGTTAGAATGCTACTATTGAAGACAAATAAGTCACAGTCCAGGGAAGAGATGGAAGAAGTGCAAGACCTAATATAAGGTGTTGACTGGATAGAGAGAAGGGAATGTACATTATAGGTGTTGTAAGGTAAAAACCACAAGAACAAGAAATAAATTAGGTGAATTGCATGAGAATGAGGAGTCAATGATGGTAATGGATTAAGAGCTTGGGTTGTTGGAAAATTTGCCATGTCCTTCATAGAAATAACAAAATTCAAGAGAATGGATCTTTTGGTGAAAAGATAATGAGTTCTATTTTGGACAGGTTGAACATGAAATGCCTACAGGAGATCCATTTCAAAATGTCTAAAACATATTTGGTGATAAATGGCTTAACTCAGTAGACACTAGGATCAGACATATAGATAATAGAAATTATCTGTATAGAAATAAGTGAAATCTTAGAAGCTGAGGAGAACACTAGGTGAAGTGATAAAGAGTAAAATGAGAAGAGGGTACAAGGGAGAATTCGAGGGGGCTTTCCATCATTGGTGAATATGATGTGGATAAAAAACCAGTAAAAGAAATTGAGAAAAAGCATTCAGACAGAGAGGAGAAACAGGTAATGTCCCCAAATCTACAGAGAAAGAAGTGTCCCCAAGGAGGTGATCAGCAATGTCAAATGCTGCAGAAAGGTCAAAAAGGCTAAAGACTAAGAAAAGAACTAGATTTGGAAGTCGAAGTCATTGGTAAATCTGGAGACAATGCTGTCAGGTGAACAATTTAGCACCATAGACAACATTTCTTTCCATTACACAAGAACATCATAGTATCATAGAGTTGAAGCTGGAAAAGATTTTAGGAATCATCTGATTCAGCCTCCTCATTGTATAAATCCAGATACTGATTCCCAAGAAAATTATTGGATTTTGCTGAGGTTACCATTCCAACAATCTGACTTTGGCCCAGGTCTCTGATTCCAATGGGTCTCTTGATAATGTACAGGAATAAACAGAAATGATGTCAGGAAAAGAGTAAATGAAATAGAAGAAGCAAGAATTTTTTAAAGATAGTACAGACTATCCACAAAAGTCATTTCTTCTGGATCTCTGACACCCAAATTTGATTATTTTGTCTGCCAACAAGGAACAATATTTAGACACTTCTTCCTTTAATACATACCATGTCTTATTCTTCTGCAAAATGGGACAAAGCACATAAGATAAAATGGAGAGAGGGAGATTGCTTTAGAGACAGATAAGCAAGTTCTCACCCTATCCCTCATTTATATATTTCATAGTCCTCCTTTCCCTTCTCCTCACTATTATTTTGCATTCATGCATAAATTCACAAAACCAAGAGGGTATCAGAAAGATATGACAAAATTAATAATTAAAGGAGTGGCTAGTGAACCTCTCGAAAGGCAAGCACTGATCTTTATCTTTCCCCCCACCATAATTTAAAAAATACAAGTACCCAACTGGTTTTGGTTTTTGCTGTTAGTTTTCCTCTACACTTTTTCTGAGCTTTTCATTCTTTCCTATTGATAAGTATCTAGATTACTCAGCATCCCATCAAATAGTATTCAAGTATCCATCTTTATTTAGTGCTGTTTTGGATACTGGGCAAAACTGGCTAGTCAGTCCTTAATGATTATAATTGGTGCTATCTAATCTCTCTTATATTAATTTCATTTGACTTTTGCAGCCATTGCATTTTGTAGCATTGGTATAGATTAGGTAAGCATTATTACTATTTGGAAAGTGAAGGAACTGAGGCACAGAAAGACTGTATGACTTGTCTATAAGCATACAGCTAGTTAGTAGCAGAGACAGAAGCCTAAATTTAAATTTTAATCTCTTATTCTTTCTACTTTATCACATAATTTCCCTATAGCTTTTTTAATTGGACCTGGGTTTTCATTTGAATGATAAGCATTTACATTCATCTTTACCATATGCCAAGTTGTGTAGGTAATTAAGGTAGGTAGGTAAGATTATTGGCTTAATATGTGACTTAAATTCCTATTTTGCCACTTTATCATGCAAGTTAAATTCCTAAATTTGCCACTTATTACTTGCATGACTTTAGGCAAGTCAGTTAATCTCTCTGGGTATGTTTCCTTATCTGTTAAAGTAAGAAGTCTGGACTTGGTAAACTGTAAAGTCATCTTATGCTATAAAGCTCAGTTGATCCTGGAAGAACCTGTAATTTTATTGATGTAAAAAATTCTGGTATGGAAACTCCTTCTACCAGTGCAGATGCAAAACTGTTTTATAAGTGCCTAGGATACTGTGTGATTAAGTGATTGGCCCAGAATGACATAGCCAGGATTTATCAGAGACAGGACCTAAAACCAGGACTTCCCAATTCTGAATCCAAGTCCTTATTCACTGTAATACTGCCTCTCCCTGGGAAATACTATAACAAAAAAGAAGGAGAGGAAGGAAGAAATAAAAAAGGAGGAAAGAGAGGAAGGGAAGAAAGAAGGAAGGAAGGAAGGAAAGAAAGGGAAGGAGAGGAGGAAAGGAGAGAATTTCTTATCCATTAAGGGAAATTACACTCTAATTTAGGATATCAAAAATATACATAGAAAAACTGAAGAACATTCATCATATCAACAACTACAAAAATAATATGATCTAAATTATGCTTTAAATAAAAGTCAGAGTCCCTATTCACTTCTGTCTTCACTCTCATATCCTTCCTATGGTAGAAAATAAGTGAATGTTCTTTGAATGAAGATGGAACACCTTCCTCTATGAGTTTATATGCCACACAGTAATGGAAAGTATAAAACACTCAAAGTAAACAATATAAAATTATTAGCAGATGACTTGAATTAAATAAATGGAATTTGCTTTTCATAAATACTCCAGCAATTCCTGACAGCTATGTTATAGAATTAATTGACAGAATTTGCCATTCAAGGAATTCACAGGCCTAGAAACTGGCCAAAAAAAAAAAAAAAAATGGATGTGGAATCCATGGGAATTTTTCAGTTCAAATTTCAAGCTCAGAAGGTTTTCTACAGCTTTGGATTCCATTCCTTTTAACTTTTAGCCCAGCTGAGTGCCTTGTAGCTCTAGCAATGTATCCAGTGTGTTAGGAAAATAAACAGAGACTTGGTTAAATTGCCTCCAATCTGGTTTTTCACAAACAATGACGTGAAATAAGTTATTAAAGAAAACCAAGAAAGAGAAGCTGAAAAACTTTGTCAGAAAGAAGATTTTTATAGTCATTTTTGCAAAAGACAGGAGTTTTTCTCTCCTGATAGATATAGCACTATCTTTTGCCACTTAGAGTAGCAGTGATTGTGCATATCTTACTATCATCTACTGCATGTTAATTTGATCCTAGACAGATATTTTCAGTTAAGATTTAGTGCTGTTGAAATTTTAGTTTAGATGTTTAGTTACAAAAACTCAGTGAGATTTCTAGTCCAGATCTCATTGTTTTCATTCATTCTTTCCTCCCAGTGCCTGTCCTTCTCTCTATCCCATCTCCTTCTCCCTCTGTCTCTGTCTGTCTCTATCTCTGTCTCTGTGTCTGTCTCCATCTGTCTGTGGATTTATTCTCAAATTTAGGTGGATTATTCTCAAAGAAACTATTGACTTGTAAAGTTAACATCCCTTTAACTCAGAAGGATCATCCTAAGAATTAGCTGGTAGAAGCACTGATTCCAACAGGACTATTTCATTTCCTTAGATTTACTATAGGAAGAGATATTTTCTTTTTAAATAAGTTGCATCCTCATTGCTTTGCCCTGAAATATAAGGAAATGGTACAACACTGCCACCTAATGTTAAGAAGAAGAATCTCAAATCAAAAAACTTGATTGAGAGGAAGAATCAGCCCATCATATCAATATTTCTCTCCTCCTTCCCCAGAGGACTCTCCTCCCTGATGCATGAAATTCTTTCTTCTCTAAGGATTATAAATCGAGCTTTTGTGGGGTTAGTAAGTACAAATTCTATTTCTGACACAATACAGGTGGGAAGTTGTAGCACAGAGACTTAAGTGAATTTTTCAGGGTTACACAGCCAGTGTGTGACAGTCTTATTATTTAGGATTTTCCAGTCTATTGATCTGACAAGCAAAGACACAGGAAACAACTTTGTGAACTCTGTCAAGTGGAAGATGATTTTTTCTTGGGTTCCTCTTCATTATTCCATATTAGATCATGATGCTACTATTTCCATTGACTTTGAAAAATCAAAGATTCAAGCTTGAAGCAACCTCAAAGGCCATCTAGTCTAACCTTAACCTGAAAAAGAATGTCTTCCATATCATACCCAACAATAATCATCCAACTTTTGCTTGAAGACTTGCAATAAAAGGAAACCTATCCTTCCTAAGAAAGCAAAATTTGCATTTAGATAACTAATAATAGGAAGAGATTTTAGAGATCGTCTGGTCTCCTGATTTTACATATTGAGACAAGTAAGACCCAGAAAAGTTTAGTGAGGTCTAAAATCATTTAGTAATTGACAGAGCTAAGACTTGAAACCAAATCCTGGGTTACTAAGGTAACCCAGGGAGAAATGGGTTTCTCCATTTGAGCTGATATCTAAATACTAATTACAAGATTTTATCTGATGTCTTCCTGACTTTCAACCTAGCATTCTATCCATTGGGCTAGCTAGCTATCTTGAGAATTAATTCCAACTTTGTCACTATAGTTGATTTAGTCTAAATATGAGATGATCGGATTAAAATCTTTCACAATCAATTATGAATGACTAATAGACTTATTAATATAATGAAAAAGCACTGGATTGGGACTCAAAGAACCAGAATTCTCATCCTAACCCTAAATCTACCTACTGAGATTACTTCTCTGGTGCTGTTTCCTAATTTACAAAATAAGAATGATTATTTCTTTCTTATTTCATTCTTAAGTCTTTCATCCTTAAAACAAGGATTGATTAATCCAAATGAATCAAATTCAAAACAAAGTTTGCTATCATGACATTTTTGGAACAGGGAAGATTTCAAAGTGTTCCTTATTGACTTCTGGTTTTTACTTCTGCCAAAATCCCATAAATACATATTCAACACAAGAAAAACAGGCATCAATGACTTGGAATTCCATTTCTGAAAAATCTTTTCCTTCCCTTGGGTATTATACAACCAGTATTAGGTGTCATTAACTTAGAGCAATAAAGTCTCTGAATCATTGTGCCAAAACAAACAATAACAACTTTCACGAAATCATCTGTTAGCTTTTACTAAGATGAATATCCAAATTTTCCTGAACTGAAATCTGTCCATTCTCTTCCCTAATAATTCCAAAATTCATACAAAGAATAAATCAGCATTTTACTAGACATTATATGGCATTTGCTATCATTTAGCTTTCATTCCACCTGTGAAGAGGTGATGTCATTTAACTTAAAGACAGATCCATGCATAAAAACACATTTTTGTCTACAGCAATCTAAGTATAGAAAGATTCTTTTGGACTCTGTGCAATACACCAATGCAACCGTTAAGCCTGCCTTAAATCATATTTTTACATGCTTCTCAAACTATTTCAGGAGGAATCTCCTGACCTCTACCTTTCCCAGATCTCCTAGCATGAGTGTCTATCCCAAAAGACCATTAGCCCCAGGCAGTGATAGAGTCCTGTCCTTTGTCCACAGCCTAAAAAATAGTTTCTATAGCAAATGTGAAATTTTCTGCAGAGTTTAACATGTCATTCTTCTGAATATAATTTGTTACATTTACATAAAGTATACAGTTTAATTAGTGACATAAATGATGCCCAACTTGCATATAATCATACTTCTCTTTTAAAGTAAAATGTAATACTTATTTTTGACATTCTTTTTTTTTATTTTAAAGTTCCAAATTCCTTTCCTCATTCCCACCCTTCCCACACACACTGAGAATGCAAGCAATATGATATAAATTATACATGTGAAATCATGTAAAACATATTTCCATATTAGCCGTAGTGCCAAAAAAAGCAGGAAAAGTAAAGTGAGAAAACTGTATTCAATTTGCACTCAGAGTTCAATCAGTTCTTTCTTTGAAGGTGGATAGCATTTTTCATCATGAGCCCTCTAGAATTGTCTTAGATCATTGTACTAATCAAAATAACTAAGTCTTTCATGGTTGATTATCATTAAAACATTGCTGTTATTGTTTAAATTGATCTGCTAGTTTTGCTTCATATTTCTTCACATGTTTTTTTGAAACCATGCCTCTCATCATTTCTTATGGCACAATAGTGTTCTTTCACAATCATGTGTCACAACTTGTTTAGCCATTCCCCAATTAGTGGACATCCCCTCAATTTCCAATTTTTTATTACTACAAAAAGAGTTGCTATAAAAAATTTTAGGCGTATTTTTCTCTTTCCTTTTTTACTTATCTCTTTGGGGTATAGATCTTGTAGTGATCAAAGACTATGCATAGTTTTATAGTTCCAAATTGTTTTCCTAAAAGGTCGGACCAATTCACAATTCCACCAGTGCTTTATTATTAGTGTAACTAGTTTCACTCATCTCTTCTAGCATTTAGTATTTCTAATAGATGTGAAGCTGTACCTTCAACGTGTTTTAGTTTACCTTTATTTAAGCAATAATGATTTAGAGCATTTTTTATATGACTTTTGCAAACTGCCTGTTCATATCCTTTAATAATGTATAAATTGGGGAATGGTTCTTCTTGTTATAAATTTAACTCAGTTGCCTCTATATTTGAGAAATGAGGCCTTTATTAGAGAAACTTACTGTAAAAGGTTTTGCTCTTATTTCATTGTCTCTAGTAACTTTTATCAAAATAGTTTCCCTGATTATCTCTTTTAATTAGGATGCTTTTTTTTTTTTTGCTTTTTCATTGTCTGAAATCATGATTATTACTCCTGCCTTTTTTAATTCAGCTGAAGAATAATATGTTCTGTTCTATCTTCCTATTCTACCTTTGTGGATATGTCTTTCTGTTTCAAGTGACATACACTGTTGTTCAGGTCAGTTGTTTTTCCAATGAGATATTTCACATTTTATTCTATATATTTTATTTTACAATAAAACAAAAAAAAAGTATTTTTATTTTCTTAATATTTTCTTAATGTCTCATGGAGTCATTAGCTTCTACTTGGTCCTTTTAATTTTGGGGGAATTATTTTCCTCAATAAGTTTTTGTACCTCTATTTTCTTCATTTGGTCTCTTTTGTTTCTTAAAGAATTCTTTTCTTCAGTATTTTGTGCCTATTTTATCAAGCTGTTAATTCTCTTTCATAATATTCTTGCACCATATTAATTTTCCCAGGTTTTCCTCTGCTACTCTTTCCATAATTCTCCCAGGAATTCTATTTGGCTTTCTGATTAGCATTTTTCTTCAAGACTTTTATTATAGGCATTTTCATATATTGTCTTCTGAATTTGTGTCTTGGTCTTCTTTACCACAGTAGCTTTTTATGGTCAAGTTCTTTTTTGTGGTTGCGGGTTTGCTTATTTTCCCAAACCTATTTCTTGATTTTACACTATCTGTTAAAGTTGATATTTGTACATTTATGGATAACAAGGCCCTGGCTCAAGCTTCAAGCTTTTCCATGCTCTCATTTTCAGAGCTTGTTCTGGGAATCTTTAAATTTTCAGTGGTATAATCTAAGGAGAGGTAGGATGACTACTTTCTAGACCTATGCTCTAGTCTATATTCAGGAAGGGCCCCTGGTTTCCTAAGAGTGCAATTACTAGCTTTCTTCTTGGCCCTGAAACTGTGATCAGAACCTCTGCTCTTCAGCAGTTGCAAACACTACATTTCTCTACTTTTGAACTGTGGCCAGAGCTCCTACTCCTTCACAACTGACTGTAAACACTCCTCTGTTCTGGATCAGTGACCCAGAACTCTATGTGAGTGAGAGATTTGCCACCAGCACCAGCAAAGAGTCCCTTGTAATCTCTTTCTGACTAATTGTCTGACGCCCTTATCATCTCTGGACTGAGAGCTTCCAAAGCTGCTCCTGCCCTCTTGGTCATTTCCAACGCTAACAGGTAGGGCCATCACCCACCCCAGTAACACAGACCTTTCCTGCTGACTTCTTAAGATGTCTGAGGCTGGAAAAGTATCTCACCCCAACCTTCTGTTGGTTCTGTGGCTTCAAAATTCAATCAAGCATTATTTTAGTTATTTGGAGGGAAATGTTTGGAGAGTTTGGCTGGGTTGCTACCTCAACTCTGCCATCTTGGCTCCACCAGTCATGCTGTTCAATAATCGCTTCCAATTTTCCCCCCATTTTTAGAAAACATAATAAATGTAGTTATTGGATTTATAGGAAACAAACACTAGCAGACATTATACCATATTAGAATTTACTCAATGATAATTGAAAAATATACAAGCCATTTTAAAAGTCAAAGTTCTGGCATTAAAAACTACATTGTGCATGTCTGTGTGGCCACAGATTCTGCAGAGGCAATGTTTTAGCAAAAAGTAAATTCTGAAGCCAATGTGTGAAGATATATTTTTGTGCATGTGAATTTAAATAATTTCAGTGTCTTTCATCTTGGGGAAAAATAAACTTCTAAGAACCATCTGTATAGCAGATGTGTATAAATTCAATTTCATATGGTACTATAAGCATTAGTATCACAGAATTAGGAAATCTTATCTTTCTTTGGATATGTAGAAATCATAGCAATTCCCTCTCCATTCTATTCAACTTATTAGGGAAAAAGACATTCAATTGAACCCAATCCATTTGGAGGATGGTGTCAAATGGATCCCTTCAGTCCACCTATTGACTTAGAAAAGCAGAAATTAACATTATCTATCTTATTCTATTTTTATTTATTTTGTTAAACATTTCACAATTACATTTTAATCTGATTCTGGTCAGGATTTTGACATCTTTGATTTGGATTATAAAGAATAAATTAATGCTGAAAATTGCTAGTAGCAAGGCAAGTTGAAGAAAGAATGAAGAAAGAATTAAAGAAATAGTAAGGGCAAAGCCCCTGTTTCACAAATTAATGGTAGAATCATTACTTTAGGTATAAGGAAAGTCATACAGGACAGACAGATATAACTATGCTTGAAATCACAATAGTCTTTTCCTAAAGAGGTATAATATAAACACATTGAATCTCATAGTTTAAAGGAACCACAGGGGGTCATAAAGTCCAATTACTTGCTGAGCAATTCCTTTTATGATGTCACTGGCAAGTAGTTTTTTCTGGTTTCATTTGAAGACCTTCATTAATGGAGAATTCATTACAACTTGAGGCAGTCTGTTCTACTTTTGGACAGTTCAAATTGCTAAGAGGTGGAGTTCCTCATGTCATCATAATGTTGAGCTAAAATCCAGCTCTCTATAATTCTCATCCACTATTTCTTGTTTTACATTCTGGGACTGAACAAACCAATGCAAAATATTCTTTCCCATGACAGTTCTTCAAGTGCAATATCCTCTCCTCAAGTTCTGTCCATTTCCCTGAAATGTTCTAAGATGCTATGGTTCAAGTCTTTTTACCATCCCAGTTACGTACGCTCCATTACATTCTTACTTCTCAATGTACTTCCTAAAATTCAGAAAATATTGATTGATTAGATAAAGAAAAACCCACCAATTAAGAAATCTTTCTGCATTTGTCTGTGTATACACTCTGGTCCTCCTTCAATGTCTTTATAGTTTTCAGTATCAGTAGACTTTGCTGCTCCCTTAACTTCTGCCTCTTCTGTTTTCTCTTTAGGTTCTATATTGAAAGCATTTCATACCTAAAGGATAACGCCACCATTGAGCTATTCTTCTTGAATGCAAAATCATGCATCTATAAGGTAAGAGTTCTTTGTCAAGAGTTAGAGAGTTGTCTTTCTGAAATTGGATAGAATCATTTAAAATTGTGGCTTACAAGATTTCCACAATAAGGCTTATTATAGTGACATACATTTCTGTGAGTTAGTACACAATAAAGTATGAAATGGTAAACTGTACCTTCCAGGCTTGGTTCCTTGTGAAATTTCCATGGATTTTCTTGATAAATGTCCAGGCAACAGCACTATGGATACTTGAAAGACGATTCTCATTATGTGACTCATAAAGTGGTCCATTTTGAAAGATCTTATAAAAATATAGATATTTATAAGAACTTGGTTCAAGTTTTGAGTCAGTCACTTCCTTTTGTATAACTATATAGTCACTTTATTCCTTTAAGCCTCAGTTTATCTTTTATAGGATGAAATAATGTTGAACTACTTATTTAAGAAATCTTTGTAAACATTAGGGCATGAAAAATGTGTCATCATTATGAATACTATACTTTCTGGAGTGCAATGGAATGGGAGTTAAAGGAAGAACTGAAAACTTCCTAATGATAAATTCAACTTTCTAGTTTTTCTAACTGATTTTGTGATATTTTGAAGAAAGCTAGAGAACTCAGTGGAACTGTAGCCAACAGTCAAAGATGGCACCTGTGGTAGACGTAGCATCAGTTTTAAAAATCAATATTTCTCCCCTCCCACTCTATAAAACAAGTCAAACATATAAGGGATTTGAGCATCAGATTAAAAGCCATTCAGGCTTATGAGGGCCCAATTATTCATTTTTCAGTTGTCTGACTCTTTGTGACTTCATATGGGGTTTACTTGGCAAAGATATTGGAGTAGTTTGACATTCCCTTCTCCAGCTCATTTTACAGATGAAAAAACTGAGGCGAATAGGGTAAAGAATTTGCTCAGGATCACACAGCAAGTAAGCATCCGAGTTCAGACTTGAATTCAGGAAAATTGAGTCTTCCTAATTCCAAGCCCAGTCCTTTATCCACCGCACCATCTAATTGCTCTTTATAAGGGCAAGTTGAGGACAAAAGGTCTAAGTGATAAAAGGGGCAAAGAAAATATTTAATATCTTGGATTATGGAATTCCTTACATAAAGATGTTATTTATTTGGATAATTCTAGTTCAAAATAATGGGCAGACCCTGAAAAAACATTATATTTGTTTGAGCTTACATATTTCACTAAAGGACATCTGAAGAAACCGGGTCACAATTCTTAATTTTTCTAATGAGCAAGACTGTGTTTGTAAGTTGTAACAAAGAAAAATGTCATGTCAAAACAGGCTCTAGTAAGATTTCAAAATACTTTAATCCTGACCTTGTAAACTTTAAAGAAATGTTGTCAAAAATGATTCCAAGTAAAGAGAATAACCAGTTCTAATAGAAACCATACTATCAGGGTTCTTTTCCTGGGTATGTGGACATTAGCCAAAGTACAATATCTCCACTTCAGTAATTGCTGACTTAATTGGGTTTTTGAGAGGGTCTGGTTTAAGTACTCTTTTAATTTCACATTCTTTTTATTATTATTCTTATGGGGGAAATTCAAATAAACTTCCTATGTACACACAAGAAAAGTTGACATAGTTGTGTCATTTTATATGCAATCTTTGTGTTAATAAATCTCATGGGACACAAAAGGCCCAAATATATACTATCAAGAATTTCTCTGTCTCTTGTTTCTCTGGTCTTCCCCCCAACCACCCTGATAACCTGGGAACTTCCTGTCTGATACCATCCTAGTAGGTTATTGTATTTTTTAAGTACCTAAGGCTCAAAAGATAAGCAGATTTTGTTAACGACAAAGAACCCTGAGGTCTCTACCTCTTCCAAACCTTTCTCTTGGCTTCCTTTAAGTCCCAACTAAAATTCTACCTTTTATAGGAACATTTCCCTGTCTCCCTTAATTCTAGTACCTTCTTTTTGTTGATTATCTCCAATTTATTCTGTAGATAGCTAGTTTTTATCAGTATATGTTGTCTCCCCCAATTGACCATGTATTTCTTGAGGACAGAGACTGTCCTTTGACTTTCTTTGTACCCTCAGCAGTTAGCATGGTGCTTTGCACATAAGAGGTGTTTAATTAGTGGTTATTGACTGACATGAAGCCTTTATCACTTAGACTATTGCCTTAGATGGGGCTTTAGCAGAGAGTTCCTATAATCATTTGTCCATAATAGTTCTCTCTTCCATTGCTTTCCATACTCCCTCTCATCCCTCTGCCTTATATCTTTCAAGAGGTCCTCTACATGCAAATTGAGCTTCCATTGTTCTGTCTCATAGAGTTCTTCTTATGGCCCAGCATATGTCATCGGTCCCTCTTCCTCACCAAAATCCTCATCTCTTGATTAGCCGGTACAGAGGGCACAATACTATCTGCCTACGATGTGCTGCATTCTGTTAGGTAGAACTCTGTATCACCCTCCTTCAGCACATTAAATCACCACTGGATGGCTCCAGTCAGTGCATTTGCTTGGGAATCACTACTTCAAGGGAAAAACACTCTATTGTCCACCAGCATTCAGAGTGATTTTTTATCTGAAAGGCAGTTTCAGAATTATTTAAAACATACAATTCGGAAAACATTTTCCTTACCACTTTGCAATACAGGTTATCCCATTACTGTGAAAATATGTAGAGATGCCCAACTTGAAATGCCCTAATTGGGGAAGTAATGGTCTTCCTTAACTGAAATCTTTGAGCAAAGACTGGAAGATTATTGCAAAAGACATAATAGAAAAGATTCCTATCCAGGTATAAGTTAAATTAGGTGGCATCTGAGTTACTTTCCAACTCTCAAATTCTTTTGATTTATGGAATACTTTTATTCCTAGGATACTGTATATATATCAATTTTTGTACATTGATATATTTTAAATATAGTACAATATCTTGCTGGTTTAAAGAAATTTAAATAAAGTGAACACTAACTTCCTTGCTTCGATACTTGAAAGATTCATGATTTTTTACAATGTCTTGCTGCCTAGCACAGTGCCTGGCAAATGGTATGTCTGTAATGTTGCTTGACTACTTATTGATTTGAATAGTTTGCAAACCTCCTCCATCACTCTTCTTCAAATTAGGCTTTGAAAGTTGTTCCTTCTAAAAATTTAGCATCCTGATGATATGGAGATCAGCCTATCTGAAATTAGGATGATCCTTGTACAACAGAGATCAAAGTTATCATCAATCCCTATTTTAATTATTAATAATGACAACAACAACAGCTAGAAGTTATCTACCACTTTAAAGTTTGCAAATATCTCCTTTGATCCTCTCAAGAAATCTTTGAAGTTGCTGCTTTTCTTATCCCCTTGAGGAAACTAAGGCACAAAGCTACACAAGTTAATAAGTGTATAAGTCAGGATTTGAAGTCAGATCTTCATGATCCCAAGTTCTACATTCTATACCATTTGGATACCTCTAGTCATACCTGACAGAATTTTTCCTCCAATTGCATAGCCATAGAGGAACATTTCCACATTGTAAGGCATCAGAATAGGACTTTAGCGAGAGTATCACTTACTCTTTTATCTTATTTGCAGATACTTGTTCTTTTATTGGATGCACATAAAACAGAAAATCCCTGAATTTCATAGAATGTCTTTTAAATTATAAATATAACTGTTTCTTCAGAACTTGATGAAGTGGTTGAAAGAATCTTAAACAGACCAACTTGGTCAGACATTCCTGCTTAAGTAAATACCAATTTGAGAATAGCAATAATTAGCTTGGTTCCATTGAATAACTGTTTAAATTCTAATAGAATCAGTCTTATCACTTTTATCATGAAAATACTCTGCACATATTAATTATATAATCATACAATCATCCTATGAAATACAAAGAAATTCTTTTTTATCTTTCCTATATTCTCTCTTCCCCTATGAAATGGAATGAAATTCATCCTCTCTCTCCCACCCTCTCTATCTTCTTCCTTCCCTCTTTCCCTCTCTCTGTATATGAACATCTCTCTATCTGTGTATATATGTACTTCTATTTAACTTACAATACTAAAACTTGTCAGTAATGAAAAGAATTTCTTTGATGTCAGCAATAATTGTATTTTAAATTTTATACAGTTTATTGATTTAGAAGCTAAAGGTGCCTAATAGGTCATCTAATCCTCTCTCTGTCTCTCTTCCCTCTCTCTTCTTCTCCTTCCCCCACTTCCTCCTTCTCTCTCTCATTCTTTTTCTCGCTCTGTCTCTCTGTCTGTGTGTGTCTCTCTCTGTCTCTCTCTCTTCCCTCTCTCCTCTTCTCCTTCTCCCTCTTTCCTCCTTCTCTCTCTCATTCTTTTTCTCTCTCTATCTCTCTGTCTGTGTGTGTCTTTCTCTGTCTCTCTCTTCCCTCTCTCCTCTTCTCCTTCCCCCTCTTTCCTCCTTCTCTCTCTCATTCTTTCTCTCTCTCTGTCTCTGTCTCTCTCTCTCTGTCTCTCTCTCTCTGTGTCTCTCTCTCTGTCTCTGTGTCTCTGTGTCTATCTGTCTGTCTGTCTGTCTCTCTCTCTCTCTCTGTCTCTCTCTCTCTCTCACACACACACACACACACACACACACACTTGAAAACTACGCCCCAAGGAGATTACACGCTTGCCCAAGGTCACACAGGTAGTACAGGGAAGACCACAGAGGAGGGATTTGCACTCTGGCTATCTGGTACCCGACCAGCGCTCCTCCCATTGCACCGTGTTGCTTTCAGTCTGATGTTTTTGCCTTGTTGATGGGTGTAGGGCACAGTATCTATATACAGGACAGTGCCTTATGCAGACCTGATGTGTGAGAGAATACCATTGTATTTTTTTTTTTTTAATTACAATTTGCCTTCTCAGCTGACAGGAGGAAGTAACTCTCACTTTCCACCAGGGGGCAGACTTGGCAACAAATTGAATACCTGAATCATTCAGCCGAGCAATGAACACAAAATTTAGGCTCTCAGTGTAGATACTTTCTCGCTAAAAAGTTGTTTGGTATAATAAGTGCATGCACACGTACATGTTTGCCCACTCCCATACACACCACGGACTTATTGTTTTATTATCGCACAATGTAATTCCATCACTGAAAGCTTTCTCTCCCATGAAGCACTATGTTTTAGTTCATAAAGTGAATTTGAATTCTGCCTCTAAGACTTATTAACTGTGTGACTTTGGGCAATTCACTGAGCCTGCAACTTGAATGTAGAGGACCAAACTGCTTTAGGATCCTTTTAGCTATAAATCTGATCCCATTGATTGTTCTGAAATTTAATAGAATTAATTGCCTGGGGCATTAAATGACTTACACAGGGTCAGGCAGACAGTGTATATCAGTGGCAGATCTAGGACTCAGGGTACACTTGAAGAAAGGTCCTCTATTCCCAGTCTTACCGTTACAGCTTTTGAGCAGGAGAATAAGGCATTGGTCCTTTTTTTTTTTTTTTTTTTTTTTTTTTTTTTTAAATATTGGGAATTGAAGACATAAGAAAAGGGACATAGAGTGGAGGGTAGGTAAAAGAAAAAATAAGGCAAAATCAATTCTTGGTTTCTTTCCAAAACCAAAGCAAACTAACAAATCCTCTTAAGTATGAAATGGTATATAGTTTTATCGTTACATATACCTTCCCAATTTTGAAACTTGAAAGAAAGTGCTCCGTCCTAGATACAAAGATGCAGTACTCTTTTTTTCCTCCCCAATCCTCTTTACTTTGTTACTTACTTCTTAAGATTTTTTTTTTAATACTGCTGGGTCCTCTTCTAATAAATCATTCATTTTATCCACATCTTAGGGACTGTCATTTTGGACCATGGCACTAATCTACAGATCTGGAGAGTTGAGTGAGAACTAACTTGCTTCATCCTTGTTTTTGTAGAAGTTATGATTGATATTTTAAACCAAGCATATCTAAAGGGGACAGGGCCTAAAGTAACTCTTCTGAGTTGTGTGGTAATTGAACCATAGCACCAAGAGATTTAACAAGATCAAAGGTTCTGTAGTGGAAAGTGGCCTAGAGTTCAACTTCTCCAAGCCATATAAAAACAGTAATTTCCCCTATGATGCACCTGATAAAATTTTCACTTAATGACTTCCCAGTGATAAAGAGATCACTCCTTATTGAAACAGCCCATTCAGCTTTGGGCATATTCTAACTGTTGGGACATTTTTCCTCATAACTAATTGAGATCTTCCCATCTGCAGTTCCCATCCACTATTCCTAGTTTAGCCTTTTTGAATCATGTAAAACAAATCAAAACAAATCAAATCCCATTTCTACATGATATCCCTCTAAATATCTAAAATTGGTCCTTTTTTTTTCAGCATAACATGTTATCATGAATGTTGAATGCTCTTATTTCCTAAGGGTCAAGAGATTTCTCCTCACAAGTTGCTCATTGCTAATAAATAATATCAGTGCTTCCATACTTAGATGGCTCTGTAATGTCATCGATACTGGAATACAAGCAGATGTAAACTCCTAATTTCCTTTTCATTCTTGCACTCTTGTCCATGTTCTCTATGGACTATCCACCCAGTATTCTGGGCTGTTTCTTCTAAGTCTCTTGACGTTACATGGTTACCTTCATAGCATATGGACCATCCCACCTTGCTTTCAATACACAACAGACCCACCTGCTTTTTCAGTCATTTATCTCTTTGATCATAACTTTAAAAAAACATTATTAATATGTTTTGTCTTAAATAATAGATGCTTCTCAATAAATGCCAAAATTCCCCAAGAAATTATATACCACAGAAGTTAATTTATTTATTGTTATCAGAAACAAGGGACTATCTCCTTTAGTATCAATTGCATGGTACTAACATTTTCTATTATGTTTCAATATAGTTTTGTTCTCTTTAAATGCTAACTTCATTTACATTATTTTAGTGATTTTATAAATACCTTGAATCTTCTTTATTCCTTTCTTTTGCTTCATAAAAGCATTTCTATGTTTCTTTGACTTCTTCATATTTATTATTTATTGTACAAGAATAATACAGTACAACCATATATGACAGCTTGTTGAGGCATTCTCCATTTATTGGGCACATATTTCCCCCATATTTTTGTAATCACAAATAATGCTACTATAAATACTTCTGTGCATATGGATCTTTTCTTGCTGTCAGTAACCTCCTTGAGGCATAGTTCCAGTGGTAGAAGCATTGGTCCAAAAGGTATGAACTGTTTTAAAAGTTAGCTTTTGGATTCAGGGAGAAGCTTGGAATCATTCAGACTCCTTTGTTGAGTTGTCTCAGTCATGTCCGACTCTTTGTGACCCTATTTGGGGTTTTCTTGGCATAAATAGATCTGTATTCCAAACTGTCATTCCCCTTCTCTGCCATTTTCTTTGTTTGGCAAGGAAATCAAGTATTTGCTAACTTGAGCAAGTTCTGTTCTTTCAACCTCTTTGTTCCCTCCTCTCTCTTCTCCCTTCTCTCCTCTTGGCAATTCATTTACACTACTTAAATTTCCTTAGGAAATGTGATAATCTTTCTTGATGTCCGTTCCCTTGTCCATGTCTCTATTTTGTCTCAAAAAAAAAAGTGATTAAATAATTTAGAGTTGTTTCATTTCCATGCTATCTTTTTAAATGCTATGTCTTTTCATTTTTATTCTTCCACTTTAGTGTTAATTTCATTTTTCCTCTAACCAGACTGACATAGAAACAGCCAATTCACAAATTACTTCCATATTGCTGATCAATTGTTTCCTGTTTGTTAAAATGTAGGTTTAAATTTTTTTGTCTCTTTTCTTAGTGCCCCCTATATCTTGTTCTTTTCAAATTTTCACTTGAAGATAACATCTGTAGTATATAATCACTAGATTTTTGTATTAACTATAAGCTTTTATTTACTTTAGTTTCATAAACTCAAGCCAAATTTTTCAATATATTTTTGCTGCTTTCCCAGCTGCATCAAAGTTGCAAAGTTATTAAAGTATGTATGGATTTCTCAATTTGTTGTTTTAATCAAGTTTTCTTAGGATTGTTTTACCTGCTTATTCTCTGCAACAGATGTGGATTCATAAGCTACAATTATTTTCACAGTGGACTTGTTATAAGTGCTCATGATGAGCACTGCATGTAAAATAGCTGTACATATCCCATAAAATGATATAGACACATGATAAAATCAATTCCACCAGCTACTTTATTGGCTTCTCTGAGGAGAACCCATTAGGTAAACTTCATTTAGTTTCAACTTTCTTTTGTCTTCTAGTTTGATTTTTATTTAAAAATGTTACAACTAAGGTGGGGATGACTATAATTTTGCCCGGGATGCCTACATTTAGAGATCATTGACAAGTTACCCACTTCTGTAGTACCGAAACAACTAAGCTCAGCACTTAGCAAGAATAATTACATGGGAGCCTACTAAATGGCCAACTTATTTCCTTGTACTTTAGGTGATCTCCTGCTTCAGCCCACCTACCTAGCTCCCATCACCACCATGACTTCTGTAGCAGTGACCTTATGGTCCTAGGATTCTGTTCTTTACCACAATAAGGGGATATACCCAGACTCTCTACATCCATAAGGTCTGGTGAATTATGTTCTCCCTCCCTCACTGAATATTACTTTTACAATTTGAAAGACCCTTTCATGCTGCTTACTCTGGGAGAAATGTTTAACCTTATCCATGCTCCCCAAATGTTAAATATTACTCTAGATATAGTTCTTGTAATACAATAATGTCCATTCATGGTTACTGTACAAATAACACATACTTAGTTGAGTTAGTGTTAATAGTCTGAAAATTACATGTTTCTCAGCAAAAAGAGGAATAACTAGGAATTTCTTCATTTGAGAGGGACAGGGGTAGAAATTAAAGATAATATCCCCTCCTATACATTATATTGTGGAGACAGAAGTCTGTCGGAGGGTGAGAGGGATGGTAAAAGACAAAAGCAGGTAGGAAACCTCAGGGTGCTGAACCCTCCCCCACCCCCAAACATACTGTTTTCCATAAGAGGAAGCTCTTTCATAGATCAGAGAGGTATGTCAAAGTCTGGACCCTCTGGGAACAGAGATTATTTTGCTCTGGGATGGCAGAGCCCTGCAGAATTCATTTCTACTGGCCAGAGAGGACTCGGAAAGAACCCTGGGGAAATCTAATGACTCCAAGAAACAATTTTCTTTGATAATGGTGCCTGGAAAACTCCTGGCTGCATCACTTTAGTTATAGCTCTTTTTAGTACTTCCTGTCCCTCTTTTCTACCATTCCATCACTGTCACTACTAAAGCAGAAGAGGAATAATTAGGAATCATGGCCACTTTGAATTTTGATTTGATTATTGGATTGCTATATCAAAATGATTCGTCATATATTGGCCAATTACTAGGCTCCTTGCATTTATTTATACAGCCTGGCTATCAGAAAGGAGAACTGCTCTGTCCAGTCACTATACTCAAAGCTTTTATAGAATCTTAAAACCTGAAGACCTTGTTCTCCATTGGCATGGCCATTGAGAATTTAATGTCATCTTCCCACCATAATATGTCGTTAGGATCAGACTATGGTGAAGGAACATTATAATGTCATAATAAATATAACAATATCTTATACTTATACAGCACATAATTTATAGGAAATTTTCATGTACATTACCAAACAAAACCAAATGAGATAATATACGTGAAGTTCTTTGGAAGATTTACAATGCTATCAAAATGTGAGCTATAAGTAATATTACTTTGTTTTAATTTCTCATTGTGAGGATAGTTACTATCATACCCAATTTAAAGATGAGAAAATTAAAGCTTAGAAAGATTCAGTTATTTGTCCAAGATCATATTGCTTGTAAATGATAGAACTAAAGCCCAGATTTTCAGTCTTCTAAACTATCTACTTTACCCTTGTTGTTCCCATTTAACTATAACGTGACTCAGTGGCACAGTGGATAGAAAACTGGGCTTGGAGTCAAGAAGAACTGAATTCAAATTCAGCCTCAGACACTTACTGTGTGACCCTGGATAAGTCACAATCCTGTCTGCTTCAGTTTCCCCATCTATAAAATGAGCTGGAAAAGGAAATGGCAAAGCACTTTAATCTCTTTGCCAAGAAATCACCAAATGGACCAGTGAAGAATCAGATGTGACTAAAGAGACTGAATAACAACAAACCACAGAGCTCTAAATATTTGAAGATGATTCTTCTCACAGTTTAACAAGACTTTATTCTGAATTATTTATGTGTTGATGATTCATGTGGTATCATCCATTCTCTTTATTCACTTTTCTATGTCCCTGAAGCACCTAGGGTGAGATGCCAGAGGAAACGTAGAGTACAAACCATCATTTATCATTCATTGGCTCTGTATTGCTTAACTTGGGTTATAATGGTACTATTTCTAACTCCTTAAATGAGACACCTCTTTATGGGGTGAAGACTCTTTAGTTGTTCAAGGTAAAATCACATTCTCTTTATTGTTATTTATACTAGATCTTGCTTTTTTCATTTTCAGTGTTCTATATCTATAATGGTATTCCAAACAAAATCTAAAAGCTTGTGATGTGGGGTTATGTACCCATGTGGTTCCTACACCACCCAGCTAACATATTTGTTTTTCATTGCTTTACCATTTTGATTATTAGAGCAGGTTCTAAAGGAATCTTGGGAAGAATAACATCCTGGGAAGCAGTAAAAACACTGGGCTTAAATGCTGTCTAAAATCCACTTACTAGGAGATCATAGTCAAACTTTTTAACTTTTTACTGCCATAAAAAATTTTTAAGACTTTTAAGTTACAAATTTTCATAAATGGAGGGGAGTTTATGCTTTTGTTTTCAGCTAGGAGTCTTCCATACTGCTGAAATCATAGATCTGAAACACAGATATATAGATAGACTAGATAGATATGGTTAGATAGATCAATAGATAGGTTGATAGATAGATCATTAGATAAATAAGCAATCATATGGACAGATAAATAAAAATATTTTATGTATCCACTAAATTTTATTGTTCAGTTAAATTCAACAAACATCTGGGGATTTTCTCCACATCATAATCTAGGGAAGAAAGAAAAACTATGCTTCCAATAAGTATATTTCTTTGCTCCCATCACTTTATATCTTGTATCCATTTTTTATCTTCCCTAGCTTATATATAAAGAAAAAAATAGCCTTCTCAATTTTTAATAATGGTTTCTTAGTCCACACATACAGACACAGGGTTAGAGTCTCTGGATATACTTTAGGAAGTCCATTAATTTGAAATGAGAAAAAAAATTCTTCTTTATTTCCACTAATCTCTAACTGAAACTTAGCATTTCTTTCCATTACAATTTTTTTAAAAAAATCATTATTCTGAGAAGAGTCTGCACTATTTTGCCAAAAGTATCTATGACACATACAACATTGGTAGATGATAAGAGAACACTAATACAGTGCTCCACCTCAGAGGAAGCAAAGCTTGTGGAATGAGACAGAATGAAAGTCAAGTCAAGTCAGAAAGCCTGACTTGGAATTCCAGCTTGTATGGGGATATTTTGGGGGAATTAATTTCTGAGGAATTTCTTTTCTGATTTCTGAGGAATAAATGCTTAAAGAAAAATTAACTATCAATTCTCCAAAATCAAACTATAACATTACCTTAGATTCCATTTCTCATAGTCCATATAATACTTTAAGTCTATGAAATCAGAAGAAAAGGAAAAAGAAGAAATGGAAAAAAGGAGAAAATAAGAAGGGAAAATCATTGAAACCATTATGGGAGAACCATTTGAAGCTTGCTAGTTCTCTCTTATCTGTCCCTATAAAGTGAATATTATTTTTGAAGTTATAATAAAAACATTATATTTTTCTTAGGAAAACTTCCATGGCAGTTCTGCCTGGGAATATTTCTCTGAGAAGAGTCAAACCTCCCAATTTAATTCTTTTATTTCCTTTCTGTATTAATTTCTTCTATCACTAGAAGGGTCATGACTTAGCAAACTAAGAGAAAATCACTGATTCTTCTGAAAGGAGGCAATGGGGTTTTTAACTAAGACTGATGACTTTGGGGTTATAGATTTTCATTTCAACTTTGCCATTTGTTATAAGATTGAATCCCTATCTCCTATAGTACAACAATGTCTTCATAAAACAATTATTTTGAAGAAGTGATACTCAAGATAATTTTTATTTTTTTAATTTTATTTCAAGATTATTTTTAAATGCCTTGCAAGGGAAGAAAACTAAGTAAAAATACATCAAGAACCTAAAATCTAATAAAGACAAGTAATATTTTCTTGTCATCTTTGAAAACCTGCCTATTTTCTGTCATAGGGATGGTTTAATAAATATGATATTTAAGATGAATGAAGGAAGTTGATCCAAAAAACTAAATACATGATTCTTCTATATAACTTTATATTGACCCCAAAAGATCACATATCCACATTACCATTTTTTAAAATTTCTGTGCTCAGATTGCTTAACAGGAATACTCAAGAGGTCAAGAACAAATTATAGCATTCATCACTTAAAACTGCATTAAATAATACTTTCGTAGAGCCAAATCAAGTGTTAAGTTTTTACAAGTGAATTTTTATTATAATAGCATTTACTACCCTACTTTAGGCAACTAGATTGCATATTGGATAGAGTGCTGAGGCCAGAATCAGGAGCACTCATCTTCCTGAGTTCAAATCTGGCCTCAGACATTTATTAGCAGAGTGACTCTGGGCAAGTCACTTGATCCATGTTTGCCTCAGTTTCCTCATCTGTAAAATGAGCTGAAAAAGGAAATGGCAAATCACTTCAGTATCTTTGCCCAAACAAACAACAACAACAACAACAAAAAAAACCCAAATAGGGTCATGAAGAGTTGGACATGACTGAAATTACTCAACAACACCAAATGGGAAGATGCTTAGTAGAACTTCGTTCACTCAATGTTTCTCAGACCCAGGGACCAGCAATTAGAAAGCAAATAGGAGGTTACTAGGTTCAGTATCCACATGGGCTCTTATAAGGATAGTTTAGGTCAGAGAAGAAAATAATTCATAGGATCATAAATTCAGACCTAGAAACAAGGCAGGATACAGAGGCCTAGGAAGGTCACATAGTAAATATCAGAGAGG
Organism: Antechinus flavipes; assembly: GCF_016432865.1. Lineage (NCBI taxonomy): Eukaryota > Metazoa > Chordata > Mammalia > Dasyuromorphia > Dasyuridae > Antechinus > Antechinus flavipes. The sequence continues at coordinate 161,734,847 of NC_067402.1, forward strand.
GAATTTGAATTCAAGTCACCAGAGCTAGCTTTCTGCTGTATGATATATAGATTGAAGAATATATCTGCCTGACTTCCTCATAGTATTCTCATTTGCCCAGAGGGTTTTAAGGATTAAAGAATAATTATTAGTATACAGTATATAGAGGTACTATGGCATAGGGAATAGAGAGCTGACCTTGAATATAATAAGTTATTTAATCTCTCAGTGTGCTAAACGGTTCTCTAAGACTATAAATTGCAGAGAGACGTTCTAAACTGCATTGGTAAAAGGAGTTTGCTCACAGGGAATTTTTTATAATTGTGAAATCCAAGTCCAGGCCCTGTGCCTCTGGTTATGTGGTATATTATTGTCTATTAACATAATACAAAGATTTTGCTTAAACAAACAGAATCAACATCATTTTATAGGTAAGAGACTAAAGCCCCAAATATGGTCACATTAGCAAAGAAGTGAGAAAGGAAAGAATTAGTCTTTATTCTTCAGAATCTCATTCTTGTCTATTTTCCCATGTCTTTTTTGAAGACCTTATAAAAAGACAGACAGAATCCTTTTATCCAGATGGCTTTAATGCATACTATCTGTGATGACTTCAAGTCCTTCCTAAATTTGTGATTTCACAATGGTAGTGGGTTCAAAATATTTTTTTTTAAATGGGAGAGAAATAACCAGGAAGAGAAACCTTCCAATAAGAAAGTCAGAGAACCCTTTCTCAGCATGAAGAACATGTAGCCTAAATGGATCATTAAGTAAACATGAGATGACTTGTTTCCAAAAAACTGGCAGCGGACAAAGAAAGAAGAATTATGCAAGATCACATCAGCCTTGCTTATCCTGCATCCCGGTCCCATTGGCCGGGAGGCAGACTCGGCCCAGCTATTATGGGTTGTGCAATGAGGTGTGTCGGTTACCAGCACAGAGGCAGATAGCACGTTTGGCTGAACTTGGGCCTCAGGACCCATTTTCATACTTCCCACACACTAACACTATCCTGCCCCCCACTACAGCAAAACAAAATGCAATCTTGCTAAAGAATCTTGCAAAAATGTCTGTGAAATCCCAAAAGGAAGAAACAGAACAATGGAATTCAGTTTGCTACAAATTCTAACATGCCACAAGGATATTGTCTGCTGAAAGAAACTACTTTTTACTCCCCCAGACCTGGATAGCTAAGAACTCTGTACTATTTAGTCTTTGTAGAGAAAGAAGGTGATAGTTGTAGAGATTCACCAAGGAAACGGTAAGGCTTATCTTGTAAATGATTGAGTTGGAAAAGTATCTTATCTTAATTTTTCAACCTCGTATTTCTCTTGGAAATCAACAATTTTATTATTCTTAAGTAAAGAAAAGTGATTTTTGTGAAAAATGATCAAGCTGAATATTTATAAACCAAAAGTTTGGGAACTTGGTGGTTAGAACTTTGGGGAGAGACAAAGAAGGATGGAAAGATCATAGAATTGAATAATTTTAAAAGTGACGAGGATTTCTTTATGTCTTTGGAAAAAAATGGGTTACACCTCATACATTGAATTCATAGAGCTGAAAAGGATCCCAGAGATCATTTTATCCTCTCTCTTCATTTTGTACATGGAGAAACTGAGGCCCAGAGATAATCAATGATTTGCCCAAGATTCCAGAGGCAAAAAGTAATATGGCTGAGATTTGAACTTAAGTCCTGAAACTCCAAAAATTAATACTCTTTCCTCTGTGCTTCACAGATGTTTGAGAACTGTTTGTGAGAAACATTCCTTTGGAATCTTCAGATGAAAATCTTGGTAGATGTAACTATTAGTTAAAACACTCTAAGCTTTTTTTCTAGTACATAATCACATAGGTCAATGCTGAATGATAGAAGTAGCTTCTCTTTTTCCCATATTCTAAACTAAGATCTCATTCATTCCCTTACTGTCTCCTGTAAAGAATCACATTTCAAATTCCTGAACAGAAAATCTTTCAGAGAATCAAAGATCATTCTATGTACATATAATTGAGCAACAAATAATCATAGCTGACATGTATATAGGGCTTTAAGAATTTTAAAAAGCACTTTGCATGCATTAACCTCTTTAACTTTTAGAATAGTTCAGAGAAGGAGGTACTTAAAAATATTATTATTATTTCCTTATTTTATATTTGGAGAAGGTGAGACTGAGAGATTAAGGACACACACATGATGTTACAGGTGGGAAGTAGTGTTTGAATAGAAATTTGTACTGATACTTTTACCTCATGACATTTCATTGCTAACAGCAGCAGGCCACCACTGATTCCTAGGCAGACCTTTGGAAATGGGGTACAGGAAATAGCCATAGTGGGAAGCTCTGAACAGATGTTTCAGATCACTGGAGGCCCCAGCATAGGGCTATGAATTCAAAAAGTTTAGGGAAACTCCTTACTACCAGTCCATATTTTATCATGCCAGCCAAAAAAAGGCAATGTCTAAAAGCTGTCTTTCTTGATATATCCTTTCCTGTTCCCCTTCCATACTCCTTCTGGCCTTTGCCAAGGGAAAGACAAGAGCCTTGATTTGTTTTATTTTGGTTTTGTTTTTTTTACTGTATTTTTGCATATGTTCTTTGTAGTTTCTTTCAGTTTGTGTCTCTGCTTGAGCAAAGACATATAAAATGAGGCACTTTCATGTGGTCACACCAGTTGGAGAAGAAAAGGGGGAGCACTCTGTGGTAGCAAATTTCTGGTATTTTTTTAAGTGCTCTGAGGAAGCTTTCAGGTCTTAATGTAAAGTGGAAAGTATATAGGATGAAGTATGAAAGTAGAGGATCATTTCATGCCTTTATAGTAGAATATTAGAAAGAAAATCAGCTAACAAGGTAAATGGGAGATAAGCAGAGAGAGAAGGGAGATAACCGAATTTATAGTGAATTCTTTTTTAACATTTAAGAAAACTCCCCCTTTATGTTTTGTGCCATGTACGTGCCATTCCAACCTCCGGCTCATCTCTGTTGGACATCTTCCTATTGATACTTTTATGCTGAGGAGAGAGAATCCAAACCTGCGATTTCCTCAGTGTTTGGTATTCTTGAGATATATATTCTTTCTCCCAGTGCCTTTTTGGCAGCACATCTATAGCATCTGTCTTAGAGAGTTAGCCCGGGGTACTGAGAAGTTACAACTTGCCCGTGGGATGCCTCAGGACGAGAACTTGAATACAGGCCTTCCATACTCCAAGATGGCCCTGGACCTGCTATGACATATTGCCTCTCCTTGTCAGCCAAGTGCCCCAATAGTAAAGAATGGCAGTACTAGTCTGGGCAGTAGGTGGCGCCATAATGCGCAGAGCACCGGACCTGGAGTCAGAAGTCTCATGTGTGCGAGTTCAAATCCAGACTCAGACACTTACTGGCTGTATCACTTAATCCTATTTTCCTCAGTTTCCTCTTTTGTGAAATAATCTGGAGATTACCCTCTTTGCCAAGAAAAACCCAATGAGGTCACAAAGGGTCAGCCATCACTGAAACTACTGAACAAGAAAAATATTAATAGTAACAAGAAGCAATAGAGTATCATGAAAAGATGGCTAACCTCAGAGTCAAGGAGGTCAAAGTTCAAGCCTTACATCCGACATGTTGGTTTTGTGAACGTAGGCAAGTCACTTAACCCCGAAGTGCTCTCGAGGACTCTAGTTACAACAAGGGTTCCAACTTAAATTGATAAAAGAAATGGTCCAATCCTTTCCCTTTCCTAGCAATGTTGTTGTTGTTGTTGTTCATTTTTTTTTTCAGTTGTCTTATTCTTCATGATCCTATTTGAGTTTTTCATGGCAAAGATACGGGGATGTTTGTCTTTTCCTTCTCCAGATCATTTTGCTGATGAAGAAATAGGCAAATAGGGTTAAATTATTTGTCCAGGATCACCCAGCTAGTTAGTGTCTGAGGCCAAATTTGAACTCATGTCTTCTTGACTTCAGGCCCAGAACTCTATCCATTGTGACATGAAACTGTCCTTTCCCTACCAATAATGATACTATACTATTTATCCCCTTATGTATCAACATTTCAGGTTTCTGCAATGTCCTTGCCTGTTACTTCTCTTTCTCCTCACTGTTTATTCCCAGTTTCACTAATATGTGGAAAGATACATAAAAAAGCAGGTAATCAAATCAGCCAAGTTTTCTATGAGTGTCTGATCTGCTGATGACCCTGTTTGGAAACAAGTAGAAAAATACTGCCCAGAGTGAAGTCTAGAATTATTTCTGTACATTTGAATGTGTTGCCCATCATCATCATCATGGACAGCTGTACATAATGTACCTGGCACAGCTAATTTCCATCCGTGTGTTCATGTTCACTATTTGGCCAAACAATTGTCTAATGTTTCATATAAACTAAATTAGAAGAGAATTCCTCCTTTCTTCTCTTGCTCCACTATGATTCCAGGTAAGGTGAAAATTCAGATAAGAGAAAATCATGAAATGAAAGGTGGCTTCACATTTCAAGACACTATTTTCTGGTATTTGGCTTAGTCTTCAATATCGTGTTAAACATTAGCCTGGCAGAGGACATTAAGTACAAGCTGGGGGTAAATATGTGACAGAAGGTACACAAATACAAATATACATGCTATCACGTATGGATTTTCTTATCCAGCCTGTTCGTGGGAATGGAAGTGACAACAGTGGAAATAGAAATGATTTCTTTTTGCAGCTCCTTGTTGACATTTTGGTTAAATCATTTGTAGATTGTTAAATGATTTACATTCTGGTGGTACCAGAGAGCCTTGAGACTGGGATTGCAGGCATTCCTCTCCATTTCAGCCCACTGGCATCATATATCAATGACAATATCCATAAAACACTGTCTAAAGTATAAAGAGTTATTAATGTTGATTCTCCCATGTATTAACATTAATTTTCTTATCCCAGTCCTCCAAAGTAGTTAGTGACATTACCGTTGTTATTTTTAAGGAAAAATACCCAAGACAGAATGACTTTCCTTCCATAAAAGCCCTCTTCATAGGCTTGTATTGATACTAGGAGAAAAAAAAAAAAAAAACTCGCCAATTCATAAATTGACGTTGAATTTGTAAAATCCAAGCATATGATTGTATAGTGAAAAATGGACACTCTCTTACAAATCTCAGAACTGAGAAGGATGTCAGAGACCATGTAGTCTAACTCTCACTTAATTAGGAATCTCTCTACAAATAATTACTCAGTCTCTTCTTGAAGACCATTAATGAGAGGGAAATCAGTACCTTCTGAGAAGTATTGAGCTCCCTATGGAAGAGCTCTACTAAGAATTTTTTCCCCTTAGATTAAACTCAAATCTCCCCCCAGAAATCTTCTACTCATTGCTTTGTCCTAATTTTTCCTTTGGGGACCAAATAGAACAATCCAGTCTTTTTTTTCACATGATGGCATTTCAAATAATTGAAGATAATAATCACATTCAGTTCTTTTTCAGGTTAAATGTACTCAGATCCTTCAACCAGTCCTTATTTTACATGGCTTCTAGATTCCTCACCATCCTAGCCAATTTCTCTAAATGCATTTTTGCTTATCAATATCATTCCCAAAATGGCTCTCAGAATTCAGCACTGGAATCCAGATATAGTTTGACCAAGACAGAACACAATGGGGCCATTGATTTTCTCATCATATGTACTAGAAGAGGAAGCCAAAAATCACTTGAGTATTTTAAATCTGCCAACTCATGCTACTGATCCTGTCATTCAAGTTAACAAATTAACATGCAAATCAGATAATTCCTAAATGTAGACTTCAGTTTATGCCTGTTTCATTAATATATTGACAAATCAGTGGAGTCAGAGGACGGCACCCAGGAGCCAAGAGACCTACATTTGAGTCAGGACTGTGCCATGTGGACGAGTCACTTAGTTTCTCTAATTTTTCTGTTCATTTTTCTACATGTTAGAGATAGTAATGGTTGCATGGGTCAGCTGGGTGTCACAGTAGGGTAGAGTGCTGAGCCTGAAATTTTCCTGCATTGACACTTATAGCTGTGTGGCTCTGGACATGGTACTTAAGTGTGTTTGCCTCATCTGTAAAATGGATTGGAGAACAAAATGGCAAATCATTCCAATATCTTTGCCAAGAAAATCCCAAATAGGGTCACAAGGAGTCAGATACAATTGAAAATTAATGAACATAACAAAATGCCTGCGTATTACCTATCTCTAATAGAGGTAATAGATAGGTAGAGAGAAGGAAGGAGAGAGGGAGGAAGGAAAAGAGAGAGAGAGGGAAAGAGGAAGAGAGCGAGAGAGTTCTTCATTCTCAAAAAGGACCAAAATGATATTATTATGTTAGTCAAGTTATATAGTGTGGCCAGCAACACAAACTCAGGATGTTCTACCACAAGTCAGGCACAAAATAATTGATGTGAACATTTGGGATGAGTTCTCTAAGGATGCACATCTCACATTTCTTTTGAGCTAGTTCAGTTCTGCTTTGCTTACTTACAGAGCACAGCACCTTCTCTGAGAAGAGCACAACATGCTGGAAGATCCTATGTCAGTGTCTCCCATGTCATGCAATCAATTCTAAAGTTCTTAAGAGAGATTTTTTTCTGACCTGGTATCACTTTTTTTGACCACCTTATGAGCACTTTCCCTGTGTGAATTCTCCACAAAATAGTCTTTTTGACAAGCTTATATTTGGCATTCAAACAATGAAGCTACACTCTCTGCATATTTCTCTTGAATATTTGGCAGTTTCGGTTGAGAAAGGACTTCAGTATCTGGTATCTCATCCTGCTACGTAGATGATCTTTAGAATCTTCCTAAGACACTCAAGTGAAGAAAACATCTAGAACTGGAAGAATTGTCAAAACTTGAAGTCTCATTTTACCATGAAGAAATTGAGACTCAGGCTAAAATGACTTACACCAGATCTCAGAGACAATATTTGAATCCTGATCCTCTGACTTTTGAGACTTTCCACTATATCCACTATATAGGGAGGGAAGATGTATTAAAATATTTCCTTTCCAGTTTGAATGAGAAAGGAAGAAGAGATATAGAATACTATTTTGAGAATCTAATAAGAGATTTTTTAAGGGATGTCAGAGATTTGGATGTTTGTAAGTAGTAGTTAAAGAATAAGATAGGAAGAGATTGAAGATTGAGAAGGAGAGGAGATGGTTGTGAAAGTAATAGACTAGGCAGTACCAGAGAAGATAGTATTAAATAAAGAGAAAAAGGCAACTTCTTTTTTTAAACTTACTTATTTATTTGGTTGGTTATGCATGTACATTTCTCTTTCTCTCTCCTTTTTTTAAATATTTCCTCATGAATCATGTTGGGAGAGAAAAATCAGAACAAAGGAGGAAAACCATAAGAGTAAAAGAAAACAGAAGAAAAAGAAAAAAAGTGAACATAATATGTGTTGATTTATTTACATTTAGTTTTCATACTTCTCTCTCTGGGTACAGATGGCATTTTCCATCCAAAGTTTATTGGATTGCCTTGGATCACTGAACCATTGAGAAGGACCAAGTCTTTCATAGTTGATCATCCCACAATCTTGCTGTTACTGTGTACAGATTCTTAGTTCTGCTTGTTTCATTCAGCATCAGTTCATATAAATTTTTCTGGGCCTTTCTAAAATCAGCTTGTTCATCATTTTTTACAGAACAATAATATTCCATTTCTTTCATATACCACAACTTATTCAGCCATTCTCCAATTGATAGGCATCGACTTATTTCTAATTTTCCACCACAAAAAGAGATCCTACAAACATTTTTGCACTTGTAGGTTCTTTTCCCTTCTTTATGATTTCTTGGGACACAAACCCAGAAGTGGTGCTACTGGATCAAAGGGTATGTACATTTTATAGAAAGGACAACTTCTTCATCAGAAACTCCAGGAAAGGAGAAGATAGTGGGAAGAGGGAAGGATGATGTCAAGAGGTTGTGATATTTTGAGAAGGGAAAAGAAGAAACACTGAATTTGGCCTATTTTTTCTTACTAAAGTGTGAAGCAAGGTTTTTGTTTGATCAATCATCAGCATTTATTTATATTTCTAATAAAAAAAAAGAACAGGAAAAATAACTCCAAAGGAAATGCTATTTCAAATAAGAATCATATGCATGGGAGTGGACCTAACCAGACATATTCAGGGAATGACATCAGAAACAATTACAAAATAATTTACTTTTCCTGTCTGTCAATATTATAAAATTGACAATATTAGCCAAGATATCCTACAAATTTTATACTATACCATCAAATTGTCAAGGAAATACTTAGATATCTATATCTTATGTGTATCTTATCCACATGTGTACTCCTTCCACCACTTCAGATTACAACCCATTCACCTGTCATTCTTCATGCTTCTTGTCTACATCCCCCTGGAATCTTCCTTTAATGGAATAACTAGTGTTCTGGGGTCTTCTTCTAGATCTGACATTAAGTGGGTAACAATGGAACATACAAGCTGTCTTTCCATTATTCCTTTCTCTTGCTATATTACAGGCTTACCTCCCTCCTCAATCGTATATCACTTTGATTTCTTTAATATATTCCAGCCTGTTTGCCCCCATCATGCACCTCTCCAGTGGCCCTTGGGTGACCTACAATTGTAATTCTTAAGAGATGGTGAGAGTATATGATTCATAGCAGCATAGGCTGCTGAACAGAACAGCAAGAAGTATGCAGACATTAAAAGCAATTCTTGATTAAAAAAAAGATTAGTCCTTTTCAAATGACATTCTACTACAGAGAATGTCTTTTCAGTCTTATAATGAATTGAAGAATTCAGAAACTATGAGATTCTATTGAGTGCCTTTTTGTTGATAATTTTAAAATTTTATTATTTTATTTGTAGAATAAAATGCTACCTTAAAGAGTCTTCTCTAATAAGTTGTTTTCCATTCATACATTAAAATCATGAGATTCCTGAATGGTCACAATTGCAATTACAAAGATAAGTTCATTCAACATTCTTATGATTTTTTTGGTATTAAATAAGACACAAAGCTAGAAGACATGGTCACAAAAACTTTTTGCTGTAGTCATAGAAAATATCTAGGGTAAAGTTAAAATCTAAGAAGGATTCCCTATAGAAGCCAAGGCCTTTAAATATTTTGTAGATAATATGGTGCTAATTAGATGAAGACTTTTTACTCTTAAAACCATGATAAGTAGTAGATCTCTCAGAAGATAAACATTGAATAGAAATTGGAGATGGCCAATGAACTGGGCTCAGAATTGAATAGGAAGAAGTAAGTGGGAGGATAGCACTGAAAAATTGGGAATAAGAACAGTTAGCCATAATTCATGTTGAGAAATAAAACATGAAGAATGTCAAGAGAAAAATATAAAATACAAAGTACTGAATCTCAGATTTTATTAGAAAGCAAGCATTTTTCAAAGCAGCTATTAATGAATTAAAAAATAATAAAAAAGTAGATTTGTGGACCAAACAAGGTAAGCATCTACAAGTAAATGGACACAGCAGTTTAGTGTTTGATACTTCAAAATAGTGGGAGAGGAATTCTATTTAACAAGAACTGCAAGGAAACTTAGATAATAATTTGATGGAAAATGGGTTTAGACCAAAATATAATATAATAAAATTGAATGAATTAAAAGACTTGCATATAAAAAGTACCATTATTAAAATGCTAGAGAAGAATGAAATATTTTATCTCTAACAATTGTGGAAGTGAAAAGAATTCTTAATAAGATGAGGAGTAGAAAATATTAAAAGACAAAGTATATATTTTTAATCCTATGATGTACAAAAAGTTTGCACACATAAATTCAGAGCAATTAGGATAAAAAGAAAAGATTTAGATTGGAAAAAATCATTTACAATCTCTAAATAAAACTTCGCATACAAAATCTTTAGAGAATTGACACAAGTCTATAAGTTGAAGACCCATTCCACAATAGGTGGCTAAAAGCTATGAGTGGATATAAGTAGTTTTCAAGCATGAACTGTCAGCAATTATATTTTAAAAGTTAAGAATCAGTAAAAATGCAAATAAAAATAACTCCAAGATGTCACTTAACCTCCCCACCAAAGCAACACAAAACAAAACAAAACCGTTGGCAAAGATTGTAAAATATTGGGGTGGGAAAATTCAATCTAATTGTAACTTTGAAAAGAGACACAGTTCACTATTGGTAGAGTGCACTAGCCAACTATTGTGAAGGATACTAGTATTTATGCAAGAAAAACTTTAGATTTGTTCATCTTCTTTGACCTATTGAATCCACTACTGGTTTTATACCCCAAGGAGATTAAAAAAAGAAAGAAATGATTCATCTGTATAAAAATATTCATAATAATGCTATTTGTAATAATATGAATCTGGAAACACATTGTACCCAACTATTTAGGAATAAGCAAAGAAATAATGATATATATTCATATATATAGCATATATATATATATATATATATATAATAATCAGAATATTATGAAGTTGTAAGGATTGATCCTTAGGAAAAATTAATAGGTTTGTGAGAAGATATATGAATTGATGCAGAATGAAGAAAGCAATGGTAAAACAACAATAAACACAGTCACCAAAAGATACAAAAAAGTGTTAAGCAACAAAACTCAGTTCAAAAACAGTGGATGTAATTTTACTAAATGCTCACATTTTCTAAAAATAGTAAACTATAAACAGAGAGATTGGATGTAGTATTAGACATAATATCCTTTAATTATTTTTTATTAACTATTTATAAGAAATATATTTTTGGAGATGCTTTTATAATTTGTGGTTTTTCAGTCGTGACTAGCTCTTCATGACCCCATTTGGGGTTTTCTGGGCAAAAGATACAACAGTGGTTTGCTATTTCATCTCTAACTCATCTTACAGATAAGGAAACTGAGGCAAACAAGATTTGTTTGAGCACATGTCTGAGGCCAGATTTGAGCTATGGAATAAGAGTCTTCCTTTTTCCAAGTCCAGCTTTCTATCTACTATGCAATACATATATGTGTGTGTGTGTGTGTGTGTGTGTGTGTATGTATGTATATGTATATACATATAAAATATGCATATGTGTGTATGTATGTATGTGTATATATGTGTGTGTGTGTATGTATCAGTAAAAAATGTTTTGAAAGATTTCATGACAATAAAGAAAATAAGAATTTCGATCAGTAGTTATTGATAATCTCTCAGCTTTTTGCTGATTTTTTTCTAAATATCTATTATCCTTTGTGTGTAGCTAGATCTATGCTTTCAAAATTGTGTTTTCTCCAACTTGGATCACTTCTGTATGAATATGGTTTAGTTCAACTACTCTTCCCAAATGCATTTTCTTCATTACTTTTTCATGCTTTCTCTGTAGGATCTCAGACTGAGGTGTAAGTCTAAATGTGGTAGTTCCATATAAAGTTTTTTTTTTTTAATTTAGTTGTTCAAATAACTCATTTAGCGTTACTTCATAGATATTTTATAAAAGTTTTGGAAATTACAGAAGCATCTTTGCTGAAAAAAAATAACTAAATGAACTTTTTGTGTTTTTCTTTCTTTATAGGAACTTATTGAGGTTGACAGTGAAGTGGTATTTGAATTAGCTTCCTATATTTTACAGGTAAGAAATAATCTCATTTCTATATTTTAAGACTATGTGTGTTAATTAGAAAAGGGATATGGTTAAGAACTTGATAGATTTATTGGAGAGTTGCATCCCAAAGAAGGATTTATGGTTTGGGCCTGCCTATCTTCTCTTTTAGTGAAGAGATTTTCTGAGTCACAACCCCTATTCTCTATTCCCCAAATACACAGAGAAAGAATAGCAGGAGGGTCATAGTAAATTAATTAAAATCACATTGCCATAATTATCAGCTCTTAGGGTAAATGAGTATCCCAAACAAGCAGCTCATCATGAAAACCCAAACTAAAAATAATCTACTGCCAATATATAAAGGGGAAAAACACAGTAAATCATTTAAGTAATTAGCAAATACACGTGCAAACATGGTCAGAATGCTATGACTTGTAACCACTGATTAATTGTCTCCTTAACTGCTTCCAGCCAAATTCAAGAAAGGATATTAGGCACATGGAATCTATCAAAGCTTCCAGTTAATGAATTAAACCCTATTCACCCAGTCCTAGAGATCAGGTCTTTATTAAGGAAAACTTTCTTCAAAATCTGAGCCACTTTGCTCTGGAATTATTCCTCCAAGCAAATTAAGCAACTAATAAAAGCTAAACAGAATTATTTCACTCCTTCTGGAGTGACAAGAAACAGACCTTGAGCATATGACAAAAGGGAAAACAATGCATCACAGAACATTAGATGCAATAGTAGGAGGGTGTATTAAAGCAAATTCATTTATTTAAATAACAAATATTGATTGAGTGCCTAATGTATATCAAGAAGACCTAGAATTGGTTGCTGAAGAGAATGCAAGGATGAATAAGAGGATATCCCTACAAGAAGCTTGTATTCTGTTAGGAGAGATAAGATAGATGCAAAAATAATTGTGGTACAAGCAAAATGTTATATATAAAGAGGAAACGAGGGGAAATGGTAGTGAACCTACATAAACAGTTTGGATCCACTCTGGAGCAAGGTCAAGATTTTGGACTGTTCTGAGAGAAATAGCTAATGTGGATTTCCTCCTAAGCACCTATGCCTCCTTGAGGTACTGACCCAGTCTCCCCAGCAGCCATTAATCTAAGAATAATCCAAATGAAACCAGCTCTATCAGGGACACTCTGGGCCAAATTGACCCTACAGACCTCAAAGTTGCCCATTCTGTTATTATTTTCTCCCATGTATGACCTTCTCTAACTCAGTAACAACACTTCCAAAAAAAAAAAAAAAAAAAAACAGCTCCTTTTTGCCCTTTGCTTATGATTCTTTTGCTGGTCTTGTTGCTAAAGGCTGAGTCTCCAGGTTACTTAGACTAGTCATAGACCCAATTCTTTTTCAGATGAGCCCAGAAGCAAGGTCCTAACTTGAGCCAATTTATTCCTCCTTGGGCAATCCATCAGATTGCTCCACCTCCTTCCCAGGGGCCAACCATAAAGATGCCAAATTTAGAATAAACACTAGATCTGCATAGTCTCCTATGGCTCCCAAGTACAAAAGATCTACCCCTCTGTGCCTTCTTAGTAGATGAGATTACAGCTGTGTTCAACTATGCTTGGTCTTGTTTATGATTCTTTGCCTTGATAGGATAATGGAGTAGATTACTTTTTTATAAATACTTAGCATTTTGGAATTGAGTTAGTCTGATGGAGAAACCAGAAACTAAAAAAAAAAAGTTTTGAGTTCTGAAGCTAGCAATGAGATTGTTATATTGATATTTATATATGTTCTTTGTTTCAGGAAGCAAAGGGAGATTTTTCCAGGTAAGTCTGCAGGAATTGTTTTCCTTCTTTGTATTGTTTATATTTAGAATAATGCATTTGCTACCATAAATTTTGAATGAAGACATGAGCTTAGTTGTAGTTTCAAATGACTGTTGAGCATTCTAACTTTCATTATGTGCCATCATTTGTTGCTTTGAGATTCAAGACTTAACATCCTAAGCTCTACCCAGTGCTCTGTCTTAAGTCTTCTAATGATATATACCACAGATAGATCCTATACATCTCTATTTAGTATGAGAATAGATGGGAAACCACACCTTATATCAGTGCAGGAGAAGATAGTTTCAAAGCTTTGTGTTCTGGGATTGATTTAAAAAATCACCACCACCACCACTTACTCCACTTAAAAGGATGACTTTGCTCTGACTGAATGCAATATGGTTACAAGTAATCTGGACCCTCTCAACTACTTTTTTTTCCATTTATATATTATAGTGAATTTCCTCTCCATTAACAAATGGATCTTGGTCTCAAAAGAATTGTTACTACAAATGGAGACCTTATTGATAAAAAGGAATAACCTATAGGCCTACCTCACTTCTTCCTTCTCCTTTCCCACAATTTAGAACTCAGTTATAAGTTTGTTAACAGTATTCATCACTTGAATACTTATGGGATACATTAATAAAATTTGCTTAATAACTTCAGGAAATCTGCAAAGCTGCAAATTTTAATTATAAAATCAGCTTCATCAACACTGTACATCAGGCAGTGGGGCTAAAAGAAATTGCTTAGCAGTATCTTTCCGCAACATCACTGCATCCTATCCTAGATGTTGTGTTGTAAATGTTCTTAATGGAATTAAAATTCAATTCAAAATACATTATACCTCTGAGTCTGTTAATTGAATTGTTCTGAGGTCAGCAGGGCGCATTCTTTCGTTTCAAGGTCCAGAGACAGTTTCTAAATGATCTATTAAATAGCAACAACAGTAATAATGTGTTGGGGCTTAAGATTTGGGTACAGAAATAGAAAATTCAGCATAATAAAGCTTTAAATAAAAATAACTCCATCACTCTCCCTCCTCCTGGCTCATCCTTCATAGCACCAAATAGTCTAAACAACACGCACCATTTCACTTGGTGGTATCTCTGAACTCTCATAACCTTGTTTTCTCTCAGACCTTACAATACTTATAAGCTGACTGATTCATAGGGGTCATAATTGCTTTCTCTCCTTTTCCCTGCCTGTATTTCTTCTGAGACCCCATTAATCAGACATGCAAGACTAAAGCTGCAACCATTTTAAAGTCCCTCTAGAATGGTTAAAAGAAGGATCTCTTGCCTAAGTTCTATAAACTGCAGCCTATAACAACTACTTCAAAATTGTGGGGCCTTTTCTACAAAGTTTCTTACATCTTAGATTTAGTGTAGGTATGAGTTTCTGGGACTGACACAAACTGAACATATCCACCAGGATTTCATTCTATTTGTAGAAATCCCTGGAGATGCCTCTGGGGTTTTGTCAAAACAATTTGAAAACTATTGGTCCAGTGAATTTCAATCTGTACTGTACACTTAACCTCAGGTTTATCAGGGTGTGCTTATTTTCCCATTTTCCTTCCCCCCCCTTTTTTTCCCCAGCTCTGAACTGTTTTTTTAAAAATCACTTAATTTTTAAAAATGTTCTGACAGGCTGGAATGTGCTTTCTGAACACATAATCTTGCCTTGCAGAGCTTGGGTCTGTGTGGCCTCTATGCTCTTCTGCAGTCAAGGAAGCAGGGGTTTGGCCTCTGCAGTAATTTATTGCTGCCTAATGAGTACACAGAATGCTAGCGGGGTTGTTACAGAAGAACCCCGTCTCCGGGGTTGCCTTCATTTGTCACAGTGCCTCTGAGCAGTTTGTTTGTCCTTGTCACTGTCTGAGAAGAGAAATGATTGTCAGGAGAGGAAGGGAGAGACACAGAAAGACTTCTCTTGAACAAGAAAGCTGGTAACAGCAAACTCATAGAATAATTGGGAGGCAAGTGAAGCATTCTATTGAATCCCTGATAAATTATACTTTTTGGAACAAATCTGAGATTATTATCCTCCTTTCTACTCTGCTCCTTTCCCCCTTAAAACCTCCAAATTTCAAGATTTTTTAAAATAGCATTTTCATTTTTCCAAATACATGTAAAAAAGTTTTCAACATTCATTTTTGTAAAATTTTTTGTTCCGAATTTTCCTCCTTCAGTCCCTTATCTCCCTTCTCCCCAAGACAGCAATATATAGATTAAACATGTACAATTCTTCTAAACACATTTCCATATTTGCTGTGTTGTGCAAAAAAAAAAAAAAAAGCAGATCAAAAAACAAACAAACAAACAAACAAGCAAACAAACAACAGCAAAAGTGAAAATGCCATTCTTCCATAAACATTCAGTCTCCATAGTGCTCTCTCTGGATTTGATTGGCATTGCCCATACCAAGTCTATTGGAATTGCCTTGAGTCACTGCATTGTTGAAAGAGCCAAGTCCATCACAATCGATCATCACATAATTGTATTGTTATTGTGTACAATGTTCTCTTGGTTCTGCTCACATCAGGATTCTTAGAAATATCTTGTATTTCAAGTATTTGAAGCTATAAATTCAGAAAAAGAAATCCTACTTTCTGAATCTTCCTAGAAAAGTACATTTATCATTAACATCTGAAGTTGGCAAAATGTACTTAATTTCCATTTCATGAAGTTTTGTCTACTTTTAGGAAGACTCAATTCAAGAGACCTAGCCTCCAATTTCATCTCTGCCACTTGCTATATGGCCTTACTAGATGACCCTTGGCTTGATCCATTTAATCTCTTTGAGCACCCCTCCCTCCCTCTCTCCTTGTCCCTTTTTCTTCTCTTTCTTTCTCTCTCCCTTTTTCTTCCTCTTTCTCTTGCTCTCTCATTCTTCCTCTCTCCCTCCCTTTCTTTTTCTACTTTCTATAAATGCTTGTATAGGTACAGTTTAGAATCTATATTAAGAATTTATTTTATGTATGACCCCCTGCATAAGTCTTTAATGAAAACCAATTATTATTTCTCTCAGTATTTAACAGAGTGATTTTCTTCTAAGAAATATGCCCTATCAATACAGTATTTTACTTAAAATATAATTAACAAAATTATATATTAGCTTTATGGAAAGTTCTTTCTATAACAAATTATAAGACTTCCCTCTTTTTTTTTTCATAAAGTCAAATAGCCTCCCAGATTCATGTACATATATACACAAGGAAAATTAAGTCTTTCATGACTTTATTTGAATTGATAATTTACTAGAAAAGACTATACTATTCTAGAAAGTATATTTATCTCTTCAACAATAATTGTTGGCTATATACCAACATCTTTTGCAGAAAATAATGAGGTAGAGAAATTCTATGAAAAACATTATAAATGTTCCTTCCCAAATTAAGTTATAAATAATGATTCCAGTGTAAAGGTAATAAGAAAGATTTAGTGATAGGATAAGAGAGGAAGGTAATAGGGGGAGACAAAGAATATTTGTTGGAAAATATGCTTCAGGTACAAGAAACAAAAGGGACAAAGTTTTATAAACTGTATAGAAGCTTGATGTTTCTCTATCATTAATACTTTCTTTAAAAAAGAGTTGAGGGAAGAGAATGTCCAAAAAAAACCATCAAAAAATGAAATGGTTGTATCCTAGTAGAAAGGAAATAACTGGTTTCCAATGTTCAAGGTATTTCTAAATAAGCTTTCTGTGTTAGAACAAAAATCAAAATCAATACTAAGCTAAACATAAAAATAAAAATGAAAAGATATGTTATGCAATTTAAGCAGTGTCAACTTGGTCCATTTAAACAAGCTATTGACATTGAAAATTAGGAAATAGATAAAAAGAACTGCCATCAGTAAAGACTATCACCATTTCCTATCTAATGTAAAACAGTCACCTAACTGTCAGACCAAATTAGTACAGAAATTGCCTAAGCTACAAACTATTGATCTCCTAGCCAAGCAAGAGCAATGAAGGGAAACATCAGAATGTGATATAGACTGGTTTATAAAATCTTACAGCAAAGGATGATGGAAGATTATGAGAAATATGCACTCCACTCTTACTGATTTATGGTGACAAAATCCAAACATTCTCATCCTGTGTACACATTCTCATCCATGCTCATCTATAAATTCTTCCCAAAAGACCACCCAATTTCTAGTGGGAGACTTTCCTTTATATCATGTAACAATTTCTGGATTCCAGTAAGGCATAAAGTATGGATGTATACAATCTATATTGTTAAAGGAATATATTAGTGAGATCACAGACCCATCAAAGTAATATATAGCTCTCTGAGTTTTCATGGGATAATTATGAATCAGAGGTATTACAAATGTTTCTTTAGCACTGGTTTACTTATTTAGGAATGACGAATTTTAAAAGAACTTTTGCATACATGAAACAAAGAGCCACAAAAAAGGTTAGTTAACAGGATATTGAGGGAATATTTGTTTCTCTATCAGTCCATCCTTATGGCTTCGAGTCCTCTGCTAGTCCCACTTCTGTGTCTGACCCCAGGCTACCATCCCTGAGGATCTCATCACTATTGCCAAATGCCCTCTTCTTCCTCAGCTACTTCTGAAGATAAAGGGCTGCCCTGCCTGAGTTCAGGAGACCTGAGCCTGGCCAGCCCTGACCTTCCAGTCAAGCCCACAGTCCCCTCTGATCATCCTGTGCCTTGGGACAGCAGCATTTCTAACCTTTCTTCCAGGATAGTGGCTATTGATCTGGTGGTCATCAACAGATTAACAGATTATGCCTTGGTTATCACTTCTATTCCCAATCCTACTGGTTCTTTGATTCACTAGAGAAGATAATATGATAGTGAAAAAACAATCCAATCCAACTTAGAAGCTATATGAACATGGGAAGATCATGTAATCTCTCTGTACCTCAGTTTGTTTATCTGGATAATAGAAATAATAATTCCTGTAGTACCTCCTTTATAGGGCTATAGTGAATATGAATGAGAAAATAGATAGGAAGTGTTTTGTAAACCTTAAAAATCTACATAAATATAAGCTTATTATTATCAATGATGATAATGATGATAATCTTTTATACAATAATAATTGAGATGTCAGCATATGGAAACAGCTTTCATTAAAAATGACTAAGAAGGCAGTTGAATGAGCTAATTAATATTTGGGGTATCAGAAAAACCACAGTTTACTAAATTATTTATCTTTCAGTCTGTTGATAATATATGTTATCAACATATGTGTGTGTGTGTATATATATATATATATGCATATATATATATGCATACAGTACATACATACAGAGAGAGAGAAGAGTGACTATTTCTCCCAAAGACCATAGAGATATAAAAAATCTTGAATATTTTATCTTATTTTATTTTAACTTCTTCAACAAATCAAAAACTAAAATAAATTTTAAAATGTTATTCCTTAAAAAAAAAAAAGACATCACAGCCAAAAAAACTAATTTTATGCAGCTTGACAAGATATAAAAATTATTTAGTTATGTTAGAATTCTCTTGTAAAGAACACATTGTTATATACAAAGTACAAAGCATGGCATTATTCCTAGGAAGTTATTTTACTCTGCCCTAAAGGGTTGTTTAATATTTTTCTCATTTACTTGAATAAAGGCTTGAATAAATGTTTATCAAATGTGCAGATGCCACCAAGCTAGGAGAGGTTGCTAACCCATTGGACGACAGATTTGGGATCCAAAATTTATTTCCACAGTCTGGAACATTGGACCACACCTAAGGAGATAAAATTTCCTAAGAAAAATATAAAGTCTTTCTTTAGTTGTTTTTTTAAGTCAGTTTCACAAGTACAAAGTTGAGGATGTTTTGGCTAGAAAATCTTTTTTTGAAAAAAAGATCTGAGGTATCAGTGGACTATTGAATATGAAGCAACAGTGTGATATGGCAACCAAAAAGAAAAATAAAAACTATTATGTTAGGTTTCATCAGGGGTAGAGGGGAAAGAATTATTTTTAAAATACCTACCATGTGCCAGGTACTGTGTTAAGTACACTGTAAATATTTCACTTGACCATCACAATAATCTCAGAAGATAAGTGCTAATTTACCCATTTTACAGTAAGTAAGGCAGTCAGATTTTAAGTGACTTGTCCAGGATCACACCACTAACAAATATCTGAAGGTGGGTTTCAGTTTAGATCTTCAGGCTCAACGCTCAGCATCATCTTGCTGCTTCTAAAAGGGTCACAGCATCTTAAAAACGCTCAGCCCTGATCAGATGATTTCTGAGATATTGTTGTGTTCTAGTTCTAGGAGCCACATTTTAGGATTGACATTGCTAAACTAGCGTATACGCAAGAGAAAAGTAACCAGGATGGTGTAAGTAACCTTACTGTCATAACATAAAAATTAGTTGAAATAAGGAAAGATATTTAGCCAGTGAAGAAGCCATGAGAACTGTTTTCATACATTTAAAGAATTGTCATGAAAAGGAAAGGTTACACTTGTCCTTGGCCCTGATCAGAGTCTCCCTGAGTTCAGAACCAGAGCTTTGTCCATTGTGCTACGTGGCTGCCAACATTCCATGAGAGTAATGCAAAAATATCTCAGGAGATTTGGGGGCCCACTATGGACACACACACACACACACACACACACACACACACACAGTCTTCAAGCAGAGGCTGAATGTGATTGTCAACTTTACTGTAATTTATCCCTTTTTTGTAATTTGCCTGGAGCACCAAGAAATTAGGACTTTTCCCAGGGTAACACACCCTCAGAGGTAGAACTTGAAACTGGGCCTTCCTAACCCCAAGGCCTACTCTCTACCCACTAGCCTCTGCTACCAAAACAAATACAGAAATGAAGACGTTCCTCCCCTCTGGGAACTTAGATTCCGTAGACTTCAACATGAATAAACCTTATACCCAAATTGTCAGTGTTTTTTTAAAAGTATCTTTATATCTTCATCAACTATAGTAAAACATAAATCATAGACATCAAAATAGAAAAGTCTTTATTACAGAAATTTATACCTGTATCCACAGACTCTGGTGAAATATATCTGTTAGATGGAATTTTTTGGTATGAGAGAATTGGTCTGGTTATTGAAACCAGATCAGCAAAGTAAAGCTGCCTTACATCTGAGTTGGAACATGAAAATAATTTTGTTCTATAGAACTTAATGTTAATAACTAAAACAGGGATCTACCTATGGAATATGTATTAGTATCAGTTAGCAAATGGCACCTGAAAATGACTGATGTTGAAGAAATATAAGGATCTCTGAGTTGAACTTTTATTACCCAAAGGACGATGTGCGGCTACAAAATGGTAATCTTGAGATTCTCACAAGTCGTGTGCTGAGGGGAAGAGCACCCTGACCTCTATTAGCATCACCATTTCAACAAACCACAGAAACTAAAAAAAAAAGAAGAAAAGTAGAGTTTGAAGACTTGAGGTCAGCTTTGACAGCTGTTCACAAGCATAGGCTAATTAAATCCTGAAATCAGAAACTCAGAAATCAGGTTAAAATGTCATTGTGTCATTTGACTGAAAATCCTAAATCTTGCAGCTTCTAGATGTTTTCAGTATTTTTTGCAATAATACACATCTTTATAAATAAAACAATAGGCAAGAGTACGACTAAGCTAGCTCATATATTAGCTGAAGATAGTGCAAGTGTTAAATTTCAGTTTGACTTGGAAAATGATGAACATTACAAACTAGATTTGATTGTTTTGTTGATATTCTAGATTTTAAAAAGTGATGGAAAAAATGTTAATAAAACATTATACCTAAAAGTATAACTTTCATTTTTTTCTAGAAATCTGATTGTTAAACATTTACCAACACACATCCTTGCTATGTGATGTTATACAAATAGTGGCCTTCATTAACAAAAGGAAATTCATTATCATCTCTGTTTCAAGTAGGGAGATGAACTATTTAAGTGAGCTAAAAAAAGTCTACTTGACATCTAGAAACACTACATCCCAATTAAAAGAAAATCTTTTCATGATTATGTTGTCAGCAGCCTTGAAAGATAAGAGGATGAGGTCTTTGGAGGTGGGAGCAGCATTAATTTTTTTTTCATTTCCTAAAATCTATCTCATTCTTTTTAAGAGTACTTATAAGTAATTTAACATAGGCATTTTCAAAATTTATAAAATACCATTTTGTTAGTCTTTTTGATTATACAAAACCATGTATTCTGAGTAGGTTATAGGATAATGAAATAGTAACAAGTGAACTATTACCAAAAAATAACAATAACAAAAGAACAAGGAGCTAGTTTTTTTTTCTGAAATCCTTGCCCCCAATAATAAAAACCTTTATACAAATTATTATTTTAAGTAAGATGACACAAGTTATTTTCCTGCCTCTCCAACAGACAATATTGAAAGTTAATTAAGGAGCTGTGAAGTTCATTTCACAGGATACCCTACCCTTTAATAGCATTATTTTGAACTTAGTTAAATGTCCAAAATATCTAAATTGAATCCATTTCAGATAATAACTGTACTGTTTGATCATTTCAAATTTATTTTCTTTAATTTTTGTGACTGACTCCATGAGATTCAATAGATGTTACTATTATTAGAATTAATAGAAAATTAGTAGATTTTCTGAGCCCCTGGAATGATTAGTAAAAATATCCAGAAACTAATGTTCACAGAGTTTGGAAGATTATCATGAAACTTAAGTAACTTGTCAATGACTATTAGCATGCAAATTTCTGTTTTTCTTTTCAGGGAAATTTGATGAGGATAGAGAGTGGGGATGAGAAGAAGAAGCAAGAATCCTTTAAAAGTGAAATAAATCCAAACCTATTTTCAACTCCAGAGAAAATTGTTTGGAGAAAATTTGAACTGATTCTAACTTGTTTTGTGTAACTCAGAAGGAAAGATTTTTTTTTCTCTATAATTTGCAAATAACTTGAAAAGACCTTGAGGTCAAAGATAATTTAAGAACAGCTAAAACCCAGCATGCTAGTAAGACCTCTTCAGAGGAACAGAATCTGCAAGAATTTGAAACAAAATGTTAAATAAGGAAGTTACCATCCTAATTTGCTACAGAAATCTTTGGGGCAAGCATAGAATGACTTTGTACTCAATTTTAAGTTACATAACAGCAGAGTTTCACATCCTTGGAATGGAGGGAAGAGTTCTATTGTTGGATATGTTCATAGGGTATGTGTAAAAACAATACAAAAAGAAGGAAATGAATGTTGCAGCAATTCTCTTTCATTATATACTTTTATCATTTCCTAGTTGCTGAATTAACATTTTACCTTTCAACAAAAAATCTCAGAGGCTTATGTTGTAAAGTCAACATACACATCATTACCTTAAGTTCATATCTTTCAATAAATGGATAATGCATTGAGATAGATGAGAAATTATTGATGATGTTCCAGGCATTGACTCTAAGGGCTGTGGATACAAATGCATAAAATAAGAGAAAATATGCCCTCGAGATGCTTGCATTCTTCTTGTTATGATTTGCTCATCTTCTTGAAGCTAACCATGACATCAGGGAGATGATTCCATGACACGCAAGTGAATTGGATTTCAGTGAGGGGAGGACTGGGCAAGGTCACCTGTCTCACTTTCTCCTCCAGAGCCATCTGGTCCAGTAGTCAGATATAGATCAGGACCACTAAAGATGGCCCTGGAGACAATGGGAGACCTTGGACTTTTTAAGCTAAAGTCTTTAATGAGTCTCAGTTTGATGCAATGCTCTGTCAGTGATTAAGGTTAGATACGAAAGAAATGAGACAAATGGTGAAGACAGTGTATAAGGACAAGCTCAAAATTGGAGAATGGAGAGGTGATATAGTGCTCAATTTTCTAGGGGTAGAATCTAAGATGGTAGGGGTAGAAGGTAGTCAAAATTATGGCAGAAGTGTAAGCATCTTGGAACTGATAGAGACCTTAAGAGATTATTTCATCCAATTCCTTTATTTTATAGAAAATGAAAATGAGTCTTAACTATAAGAGTTAAGTGTTTCTTTTTTTTTTTTAACCCAAGATTACAATGCTAGTTAGTTGCAAAGCTGAGACCAGAACACATGGAAGTGGACATCAATCCATTTCTTCCTGACTCCACGGAGTAAGCTGCTGCTTCTCACACTTTTTTCTTGCTTAAGCATATTTGGATTTCACTTGTTTAATAGTTTTACCTAGGAAAGAGGATTTGTAAACACATTTTATTCTACTAAAAGTTTTGATCAAGGCAAAAATTTAAAATAAATGAATGCTTAGCCTTTGTAATAGTGAAGCACAAGCCATAAGAACACCTAATTTCTTTTCACTAACAACAATGATTTGACAATAAATCTTTACTCATGGCTCAAAATAACATAGGATCATAGCTTTGGAGAAGCCCTCAAAATGTTATCTCACCTCCATCTTTGCCTATGGCACTGGATGTCCATTAGAGAACATATTGCAAAAGTTCCCATAATGTCAGAGTGCCTTGAGTAATGTTCAGAGTTACTAACTCCTCCTTGTATACCTAAAAAACTGAAGCTTTTCTTACAAACACTACCCACTGCTCTAGCGTAGAATAATTTTTGCTTTAGCCATCTAAAACAGATGGTTAACCATCTGTGCTTTTTAGGGATCTGGAGAAAGAAATTCTACAAGCCTGCTTGATGACCTTTTCTAGTACACTGACCACTGGCTGATGAAAAGATAATAATCATTTTTTCTCATTATGAAATTGTAGTTCATTTAAGAATTATCTAGCATTCAACAAAAGTAAACATATATAGTTCACTTGGGTCAACTTGGCCAAAAACACGTTTTGAATATTTTATATTTTTGATGTATGTCCAGACCAGCTCATTGTGTAACATCATAACTTTTTGACTTTAGTTCATTTTTTATATTGAGGAAACCCATTTTAGAAAGATCATCCAAGCATATTCTGTTTCTCCTTTTAATAATGAGCAGCTCTGTTTTTTCTAAGAGTTTTGTCCTGAAAAATTATTTTTCTCCAATTAAGAATAAGCACATGTTGAATTCTGTTGACCCTTCTCAACGTGCACTTGCCTGCTGCTACCTGACCTTTGGAGCATTTGGCTACATTTCTAAAAATATCTGTCAAAATACCTTTTTAGGTCACTTATTGGAGACTTCATCTTCTCTCCTAAGCTATTCCTGTGATTTCCCATGGCATTTAGAGAGCAACAGAAATCAGATAACACTCCTCAGAAAAGACAGCAAATCAGAGATGTAGATAACATAAATGATTAAAGACAAAATTGTGGTGCTATTATTTTAGAAATGTCATGTACAGAGTGGTGAATGTAAGAATGGGACTTTATTGACACTTAAAGAACTCATTTACAATGTGTGAAACATTCACAAAAAGTGATTATGTTAAGAGTGCATTATTTTAAAAGATTTAGATTCTCCTAACTCTAGAGCTGGTGCTCTATCTACTGTGCAATCTAGCTGCCCCCAAGATTTAGAAACGTGATGGTGATTATAGGTATTGAACTCTGTAATGTTGAGGCATAAATCTGAATTTTTGTATGCCAGATACAGGCTGTGTGATCTGGGACAAGTCATTTTCACTACTGTGTGCCCCACTATGTCTGTAAAATGAAGAGGTTATATTTGATATCATTGGTCCTCTTTGAAAATGAAGGATGAATAATTCAACTAAGATGATCAACTAAAGATCTTCCAGATCTTAAACTATAAATCTATGGAAAAATAGAAAGCATCATTTCTTTTTTTAAGTTAAAGTTTACATTTTTAAAAATTAAAAATTAGATTTTGTTTTTCTTATCAGAAAAAAACTTTTTCTCCCTCCCACCTCTCCACAACTTGAGAATTAAAGAAAAATAAAACATCTCTTACAAAGATATACTGTCAAGTAAAACTAATTGTTCAAATTTGTCATGTCTAAAAATATATGTTTCATTTTGCAGTTTGACACCTCCCTTCCCCACCCCTTCTCTCTCTGGAAATAGGTAGAATATTTCATAATCAGTCCTCTGGAATCATAGGTGGTCATTACATTTTTCAGAGTTCCCAAGTCTTTCAAAATTGTCCATGTTTGTAGTATTGGTGTTAGTGCATAAATCGTTCTCCTGCTTCTACTCACTTTAATCCCTCTGCATAATTTTATATATGTTTGCCCAGGTTTCACTGAAACATAACCTTCATCATTTGTTCCAGCACGATAGAATTCTATCACATTTATATACAACAATTTGTTGAGCCAATTCTTAATTTATGGGCACTCCCTCTCAGTTTCCAAATATTTTCCTTCATAAAAAGCTACTAAAATATTTTTGTACATCCCTAGAGTTTGTTTTAGAAAGCATTATTTCTTAATGATAAAAAACAAAAGGCTATTTTGATACACTTGTTGTTCTGTACACACACAGATCTCTGAGAATAACATTCATTTATTTGTAGCAATTTCTCCTGGTTTTCCACCACAATGCACTTGATCCAGGATAAATAGTAGAACTAAAAACTTCCTTTAAGTTAATGCAGATGTTTATGAGATAGAAAAGGGTAAATATAACATTTACTTAAATGTTTATCCTTTGAGAAAGATTAAATGTCATGGACCTCTTCCAGATTTTAATGGATTGAACTGGCTTCATGCTTTAGTGATTTTTTTTTTGGGAGGGGGGAGAAGAGGGTACATTTTTCCATGCAACCTTACCCTGGGGATAATTAGTGAACCTGCTGGGAGCTTAAGTAAAGAAGTCAAAGATGTGACTGTCACCAGGAAAACATGTTTGCCAACAAATTAGGTGTTTGGTAGGTAAGAAGATCTTTTCCGTCATTTCTCCTTCCCCAAACACACTTTAAGTGCAGTAATCATGAGTAAATTCCAAAGTCTCTTTGACTCTCTCAAAGGACTGCCCAATTGATCCTCTGACACATCCTGATACACCGTTAAAAAAAAAAAAAAAAAAAAAAAAAAAAGTGATCTGGGTCCTATTAACAGTGATTTCTGAACCATCCTTAAAGATTGAATCCTTCCGGCACATCATTGTTTGGATTGATCTTTTATCATAATATGTACTGATTGATTGATTGCTGTCTTATGAGGGTGAGGGAGAAAGAAAAAATCTGAAACTCAAAATCTTACAAAAGGACTGTTTAAAAAGTATCTTTACAAATAGGAAAAATAAAATACTTTAAAAAATTTTTAAAAGGTATATATTATATACCGCTTAAAAATCTTCAGTAACTCCTCTTTACCTATTTTTTAGGTTAAATCTATAGTCTAAATCTCCATAATCTTCTTCCTCCTTATTAGTTTCTGGTATGTATTTTAACTCTCCATAAATATCCCCTCTGATTAAGCAGATTTAACTGTACAGGGTGTGTTCCCTAAAACAGACTCTGAGCATTATTTTATGAACACCTTACAGTCATACCATTTCCTTCGCCAAGAATGTTTCCCCACTTTTCTCCAGCACTTTCCAATCTCACCTCCTCTTTAAGAGTTTGCCTAATTCTTCACCAACAGTGACTTTTGTTGTTGTTCCTCCAAACTTCTTTCCATGTATTGTCTGTACCAAATATTTGACACCAATGGCCAAAAATCATTTTGGACTCTTAGTTTTCTCTTTGTGTATATGTGTGTATGTATGCATTCTTATCCTCCCCCAACTACATTATTAATTCAGTGAGGACAGAATTATATACTTTTTTCTATTTTCAAAAGCATTTAATGTAGGGCCTTGCACATAAAAGCCCACAGTCAGAGATGTGTTAGAGCTGTCCAGAATCTGCTTGCAACAGGTGACATAAATTTCAGTGGTAAATTTCATTTACATCTCAAGTCAAGGGTCAAATTATTATTTTGTCATTTATTATTTTTATTATTTTATCATTTAGACCAGTAGTGTCAAACTCAAATTGAAACAGAGGTTACTGATACATAAAATTCCTTGTGGACACATATTGACTTGGAAAACCATATGTTGACATTATCTATATTTTACTGTATTTTTATTTTGTTAAATATTTCCTTATATTTTAATCTGGATCTAAACTGGGAGTGCTGTCAGCCACATGCACAGTGTATTTAACACCTCTGGTTTGGACTTAAGCACATGATAGAGAAAATGGTAACAAGATAGATTAAACTTAAAAATATGTCATACACAGTATAAATTTCCCCCTCTAGAGAGCATGTTAACATTTACCAGCACATGACTGCCCCCAGTACACATTTGACCATGAAGAAAATTCATAGTAACATAGGACTGAGAATTGGAAGAGGTCTTCAAAGATATCCAATCCAACCTACTCATCATCACCTTTTATAGATGAGATCTTAAGAGATAAATCCACTTGCCCAACAGGAAGTAGGTGGTGGAGCTGGACTTATTGATTGATAAATCTTTTTTAATAGAATGTTCCATATTAAATAGTCATCTTCATAGAATATTTTATATTAAATAGACTCAATGTCTTACAAAATGAAAAATGGATTAATTCCTTCTTGTCTATCACTTCAAATCACCAGTTTGGTATACTGGAATGAGCATTGATTTTGGAAGCAAAGGTCCTGAATTCAAATTCTGTCTATTATACTTATATGGCCATGGATAAATTATTCAACCTTCACAGACATCAGTTTTTCCTCATCTGCAAAATGAAGAAATTTGACTGAATGGCTGCTGACATTTCTTCTAGCTCTAGATTTATTTGTTCTTTGGACTTTAGGTTAAGAACTTGTGATATAGCAGGAGAAATGTCCAGAACAAAGCCTTTGGAGACCCCCATAGTTACTGGTCATGACTTGGATGAAAAACAAGCAAGAGAGACAGAAAAATGGTTAGACAAGAGAAGAATCAAAAAATAATAGTCTGGAAAACTTAAAAGGAAAAGAGGATGATCAACAGTGTCAGAGTTTGCAGAGAGATCAAGAAGGATGCAAATTTTTAAAAGATCATTAGATTTGATAATTAGATGTCACTGTTGACTTTGGAGAGAGCAGTTGCTTAAAATGAGAAGATCAGAAGACCAAAGGCTTGAGTGAGAGAAGAGAAAGAAAGCAACAGTTGTGAAGATTTTCTCAAGAAGTTTAGCTAAAAATGGAAATAAGAAATAGCCAGCAGAAATTATGGATCAAGCAAAGACATTTTACAGTGGGGAAGACATAGGTATGTTTGTAGACAGCAGGAAATAAGCCATTGAATAAAAAGAAAGTGGAGATGATAAAGGAAACAATCCATTGGAGATGACATGATGGGATGAAGCATGTATTTGCCTTGGCAAAGATAGGATTCACTTCTTCAAAAGAGGCAGAGTGAAACAGGAGATTTATTTCACGTAGGACTAAAGAGCTATCTGTGCTCCCCCCATAAATCCAGTGATGACTGGTAGCATACTAGCAGAGGAGCCCCCCTCTGTTAGACGCTGAGGCACTTCCAAGGATAAAGAATTTCTGTTCCCAATATAGTACACTTAGTACTTCTGTACTTCTTCATCGGCAATTGTGAAAGAATCTGGGCACTGGCCCTATACCTTTCAAGTAGACTTTGGACATCAACAGAAACAGAAATTCTGTGATCTGTATGTTAGAAAATGAATTTTTAAAATGTTAATTGATATTTTGCAGAGGGGTTTTTAATCATCAAAATTTCTCCCAATATCCCTTCCTCTCTCCCACTCTCAGAGAACCATCCTAGATAAGTATAAAGGAAAAAGAGAGAAAAAAATCATCAAAAATTAGCGATACATTTTTTCAAAGTCTGAAATTATGTTCATTGTACCAAACATCTGAAAAGAAGTAGGATAGGGTGTCTCTTTACATTCCTTTTTTGGAGCAATACTTGTTTTTTGTAATTTTATAACATTAGTTTTTTATTATCTTTGTGGATGATATAGTCATTATGTATGTTGTTTTCTTGGCTCTGTTTTTTATTACCTTTGTAGATAATATAGTCATTATGTATATTGTTTTCTTGGCTCTGTTTACTTTACTTTCCATCTGATCATCTAAATCTTGCCAGACTTCTCTGTATTCATCATATTTTTCATTTCTTATAAACCAAAATTATTCCATTATATTCATGTACCACAATTTTTAACTAATTTCCAAACGATGTGCATAGACTATTTCCAATTCTTTGCTATCACAAGTGTACATGGTGACTTAGAAAATTATTTTTCAGTGTGTACTAATTCCCAGAATACAGAGTTGATATTGTAATAAGGCATAAAACAGGGTCATAAGGAAGGGATAACTAAGTTATCAGTTTCTCAGATCCCTGAAAATTATATGAAAAAAACTTTCACAAAGGAATATATTTCCCCCATAACCTTTCTGTCACCACTCCTGCACCTGCCACATACTACTTCTGCTCTTGCCCTTTTATTCTCACACCTTCCTCCATTAAAAACCATTAAGATGTTTTTGTCCTATTCTCCCCCAAAAAAAATACAATAGAAGAACTCTACTGTGGTTTTTGCACTGGAAGTGAAATCTGTTCTACTCTGGCTATATATTTTTGTGTCTGTGGATGGTATGAAGATAGTTGTATTTTTTTTTAAAGAAAGGTTCTGTATAATAAATAGAAAAGGTTCCCACCCCTTTTTAGTAAAAAGAAGATAGACTCTCTGGGGCAGGCAGCTAGGGTAGGGCACATTATTTTCAAGGTTGTTTTTTTTTTAGTCTGATCCTGTTTCTTAACATTGTTTCTCATTTCTTTTTCAGCAATGAAATTGTAAGGAGTGATTTGAAGAAGCTGCCAGCACTTCCCACCCAAGCACTGAAGGAGCATCCATCCCTGGCTTACTGGTAACCTACATATTTCTCCAGATTTTAGTCATCACTTCGCCTGAGGCTTTCCCTTCTCTTGCATGCCTAAAAATGAAATCTCCTCACCTGTCTATTCTTCTGCCAGGGTAACCAGAGGGAATTCTCCCATCCAGTTCTTTGTCCTGTATATTCTTTAAGGCTGAGAAAACACATTTCAAGAATTTTAGGAGTGCATTAGACTTTTTTGAAGGGAAGGGCTCTTTGTGTGATTATATATTATGTATAAAATAAAACACTGGGTGCCATAACTGTGAGGAGCAGTGATTTTTCTTTTTAATCTGCTTTCTGTAGTTTCATTTTGGAATCCAAACTGACTTTTATCTACTTCTAGAGTTTCATTTTGAGGACACTTTATCATCTCATGTCACATTGTCAAGGTATCGTGATGTTGGAGGAATGACAAGATTTTTTTCTTCTTTGCAAAAGAGATAGGGTCATTCTTTACTCCTCCCTTCTACTTCTCCAAAACCAGCTGCCATGTAATATAATATTCTAATTAACTATAGGACTTTCAGTGGCTGATTATAAGTGAATTAGAAATTTGTAAAGTTCTCAGCTCAGTGTTTTGTTCATGAATAAGTAGGAGTGACGTTTCTATAATACGTGTTGAAATAATCTCTAGCTTTTTTCCCCCAGTTCCTAAAATTTATTCCAGGCTTGTTAAGAGCATTTGCAAAATAACTTCCAAAAAAACTTTGGAATTCTTTGCCTTTTAACAGTATAAAACAGTATTCAGAAAACAGCATTCTGAAATAGTTACTGTAAGCAGTTGAACAATAAAAAAAATATTACATGTTAGAAGTAAGTCAACCCTAATATACTGGAAGATGGCCCTTTTTAAAGCATGTATAAATTTACATTCTGAGGTACATGTATTGTCAATGTTTCATTTTGCCTGGACACATTTTCCTCTGAACAAACTAGTATTTCTAAAACCAAGGTATTTTTAGGAAGCCTCTTCATTTAATAGAGAGCATGTCTTAATATTAGAAATTTATAACATGTTTATACTTATCTTGTAAAATCCCTTTTGCCTAAGAGACAGAGTAATACTTAGGGAATTTACTTAGAAGTTGGGAAATCTGTGTAATTCTCATGATACAGTTGTCCTGATTTTCAGCATAATTATATCATGCTAAATTCACCTCTATGATTTTGTAAAAATCATTTCCTATCAGAGATAGAAAGGACTTCAATAGTCCAAACCTTTCATTTTACAAATGGGGAAATTGAGGCCCAGAGAGAAGAAATGTCTTATGTGTGGTTAGATAATTAGTTAGTGATAAAACAAAGTTAAGCTTTCTTTAATTCTAAATTGAACATGTTACTGTTGTTTGTTTAAAAAAAAAAAAACAGCTACATAGGTTAGTGCATAATGGTTGTTTGTTTTGTAATGTACTATTTTGTAGAATTATAATTGGCTGAATAGAACAAAGTCTATTTAACCCACAGGCAACTGAGCTGCAAAAATTTCCAGATCTATAGTTATTCAATCCTGTGCACTCACATACACACAAAATAATATTTCTTTTTCCTTGTTCTTTCAAACCACTGGCTATCATTCTCATGATTCTTCTGCCTTCTGATAATTGCATATCCTGCAATGTAGTTCCATAATTCTACCGTTAGTGCACATGACTGCACTTTCAGGAGGCCAGTAGTGAAAGGGATGGGAATGGAAGAGGTAACTAGGATTAGAGAATATTTGCCACCAAGGATCAGAAGGAAGAATAATGACCTAAACAGATGTACTCACTACTTATCTTTTAGCTTAGGGAAGAGATCCATCTTTATTCCTCAGTCACATCTGCCATTTTCACTTATTTCCAAGCACTTTGCAGTCACTTATGGCCATTGGTTCATCATTTGCACATTAATGAATTCATTATCTCCTTCTCCTGCGCCACATCCAGAACTCTATAGATTCCATGAAAAAACTTTAAATTCTAATAGAATCACATTTATTATTTTTCATCATGAAAATATTTTACATGTATTACATAATTATGCAAGTAAAGGAATTCTTCCTCCCCTCCTCTCTTTCTTTCCCTCCCTTCTCAACTCCCTTCTCCTTTTCCTCCTCTTCCTCCTCTCTCTATTCATACATAAGCATACATCATTCATATACTCATGTATACTCCCCCAACTTTATTTTTATGCTCTCTTTGTGATATACAGATGATATACCCATCATCTCTTATAGTCTCCAATGTACAGACCACAAACCATAGTTGTTCTATTTTCATTCTTCACCCATCCCCTTTAGGGCCACACTATTCTTGTCTATGTGCCCCCACTGAGACGCAGGTAAGGAATCACTGGACTCCTTGTTTCTTTCAGGATGGTTGGGGTGTAAGTCTGGGACTTTGTTTTTCAAGCGTGTCCATTCAAGCTGTTACCTAGTTCCTGTATAAACAAGTCGGTCGCATGGACTGCCCTGATAACTCATTGCTGATTGAATAGGGCTCTTTTCTCTTTGATTTTTTTCATTGTTGTTGGCAGATATTCAGTGTAATCTATTTATTTGGAATTTTTTCAGCAAAAGCCTTAAGGAAGGGTATTTATGTAATTATATTTTGTGTGTGTGTGTGTATATATGTGTATGTGCATATGGCATATACTTAGTATAGAAAATAGAATCAAAAATATCTATAATCCAAAGATGCTTGGGGGGATTTCTTCCTGGTCTGGAGCTATTATCATCCATCACCCATGTCAAATACTATATACTATCAGATGGGAAGAAATATTCTGACTCATAAATCTGAATACCAACCCAACCCTTCTCCTTACCCTAGAATCATAGACTCAAGGGCTGGAAAATAACTTGGATATCATGTAGTCAAGCCACTTCATTTTAGAGATGAGAAAGATGAAGTTCATAGAGGATAAGTGCCTTGTCCATGATGCAGTTAGTAAATGGAAGATCTAATCCTTGAATTCAAGTCTAACTGTTAAGAATCCAGTGCAATTTACTCCATACTACATTATCTGTATTTTGGTTTTGCCAAATTAAGCTTATACATCCCTTAGAGATTTTCCTGCTATTATTCTTATTCATATTATTCTTTTGTGTCATACATTCTTCAGAAGAGAGCAGTATGCAGAACAGATTGCCAGTCTGGATCAGGGAAGGTATTAAGCCACTCAAAGGGAGACAGGAGTTCTAATCCCAATAATTGTGACCTTATTCTAGGTTCCTTAATCATTCTTTCATGCCTCAAATTCATATATAAAATGGGACCAATTATAGCAATATATTCCCATAAGGTGAGTGAGAAAGAATAAAAAGCCTCATAATATAATTAGAAACTAATGAAAGGCTCATGTTGCTGCATAATAATGTAGAAACCTTTCTGCTGAGATTACCCTGTCTTCTCTCCCACTCCCACATAAGCATACATCATTCATATGTTCATGTATATAACTTCCCCCCACTTTATTCTTTTTGATATAAAGATTTCTTTACTCATCACCCCTCCATAATCTCCATTTCATACACAACAATCCATAGTTGTTCTTTTTTCATCATTTAACTCCTCTGAACTTCTGCTTCTTTCATAAAATAGGTATAATGTTTGTACTAATTATCTCACAAAATTGATCTGAAGGAAGCTCTTTATAAACCTTTAAGAACTATAGATGTCCCGTTACAACCATTATTCCTACTATTCTTATTACCATCACTACCACTACCAATAGAAATACTACTAACAAGGGCTTTTTTAATTAGGCAGTGCCAAGCCTAAAGCTAGTCAATAGTTAGCATTAGAGTTATATGTGTTTTAACATAAGGTAGCTGCCTTCATCTTTTCTTTTTTATGTAAGGTTCTCCTTGTGCTGCCCCCAATTGATTTTTTTTTTAATCTGGTTTATTGTATCTCCTAGATCACTTATAGGTTGTTCTATCCAGGAACAATTATGTTGATAAATATTTAACAACTGGGTCTCTGGGGATGAGCAGTAAAGTGGCTTAGTGGATAAAGTAGTAGGCTTGTAGTCAGGAAGACTCATCCTCCTAAATTCAAATCTGACCTCAGATACTAATTAGCTATGTGACTCGGGGCAAGTCACTTAATTCTGTTTGCCTCAGTCTCCTCATCTGTAAAATGAACTCAAAAAGAAAATTGGCAAACTCTCTTTGCCAAGAAAACTCCAAATGGGGTTAGACACAAATGAAAAATAACATCTATGGAAATAAAATGTCTGCCAAAAAACCCAAACACTTTGATGTTTAATCTGAATTATTTTCTCCATTACTTTCTTTCTTAAGTCTAAAAAAGATAATCAACAACAACAACAACAAAATAAACCACCCAGATTCATAGCATTTGCTGATTTCTAATGTGTTAATACTTACACTGAAAATTTGATAATTAGTTCTTGCCAGTTCAAGCTGGCTTCATCAAACCCCTGGTTCTCCCTATTCTAGGCTGTTTCTCAGCAGTGAATCCTAGATCACTCAGGAGCTAAATGGCAAAAGGCCTGGGTATCTCAAGCATTTATGTGTTTTTTTCAGCCCCAAAATCTTGGTCATTGTCATAAATGAGTTTATACAGGACAGAAGAGGTTTAAATTGAGGCTTTAAAAAGGAGACTGTCTAGGCAAAAAGTATTTAGTTATTATGGTATCAGCAAATTATCCCAGATAATGGAGGAGAAGAATCCCATAGCTGTCTGCAATGGTTAGCCTTTTACTTTAGGATGTACTAGAGGGAGCACTGGTGGTAAAACCAGAAAACTTACTCAAGCTCTCCATGTAACTCATCTCCCTTTTATCTTTTTCAATAAATCATTTAACCTCTGGTAGCCCTAATTTCTTCATTTGCAAAATTAAGAGGTTGAAATAGATTGCCTTTGCTCTGGAATGGATCTTTTTTAACTTTAAATTTATGATCTATCATCACCAAATCTGGCTGATAGAAAACTGAACAGCTGAAGGGCTGGCTGACCATTTTTTAAATGTTTCATTGGTGACTATGTATATTATTGAAAGGTTACACTGGGCTCTGTGTAAGATGAAAATTTTTAAAAAGTCAGTGCCATGTAATATGACTCAGACTCTAAGAACTGACTTAGTAAAAATCCTAGGTAATATAGCAGTAAGGATTTAATGTAGTATTTAGCATTGAGTGTAGGAGGTGGTGGGAAGACCCTACTGTTCAGAGAAGCTATAAGCAGCTGTGGCACAAGCTGCTGCCCACCTGAAACTAACTTTCATTATCTAGGCCACTGCAAATTTACAGGCGTATGTGTCCCATGTAAAGGTCCCTGGACCAAACGTCCCTTCTGATCTTGGAGCCAATGCTGCTCCATGATTTCCTTTGCCATGTTAGCATTAATTTTTTTCCCCATGACTTGGAGTAGACTTGCTCAGGTGAAAAAAGTCTCAGCAGAAACAGAGCAAATCTCTTTAAATTCCTAGACATCATAAAAATAGCTGTCCCAAGGAAGAAAGCTACCTCTTCCTTACATACATATCCTGCCCTCTTTCTTTGGGAGCAGTTGGTAATAGTAACAATCCACATCTAAATCTTTCATCTTTACAAAATGCTTTCCAAGAAGAACACTACGTCTAAGTATCATTAAGTCCATTTTACAGACAGCTAAATCAAAAGGTTAAATTACTTGCCCCAAATCATATGTTAAGAAGTAGCATATCATATATCATAAGAAGTGCCAGAGTCAAAATTCAAACCCTCTTTCAAATTCAATATATGTTTCAAAATTCTGTGGGATTTTACTTGTTGAAAAATAGAATGCTTATGTTTATACGGAACATTTCAAATGAGCTCAGGATGATTTGTAGAAATATATATATATCTCTGTCATACATACACAAAAAACCCTCAAAATATTAGAACAAAGAAAGGAAAATTTAGGATAAGTAAAATTAGTCTTGATTCTGCTCTTTACTTCCTGTGGATCTTAGGCAAATCACTTGATTTTTCTGAAATTCGATTTTCCTATCTATACATCTATGATTCTATGATTTTTTTGAAGGACTACTCTGTACAGTACATAGAAAATTCATTGAATTTGTTGTGCCAAAACATAATACATGATAAAAAATAGTCCAGAGTAGAATTCAAACCCAGATTGCCCTAATGTCAAGTTCAGCCTTCTATCCACTATGCCATGCTGCCTCCCCTTCATGTTATATGCATTGTTCATTCTCTCTCTCTCTCTCTTTCTCTCTCTCTCTCTTTCTCTTTCTTTCTCTCTCTTTGTCTCTTCCCTTCCTCTCTCCCTCTCTCTTTCCCTTCCCCTTCTCTCTATCTCTCCCTTTCTCTTCATCTCTCTCACACAAATATAGTCTCTCTCTCTCTCTCTTTCTCTCTTTCTCTCTTTCTTTCTCTCTCTTTGTCTCTTCCCTTCCTCTCTCCCTCTCTCTTTCCCTTCCCCCTCTCTCTATCTCTCCCTTTCTCTTCATCTCTCTCACACAAATACAGTCTCTCTCTGTCTCTCTCTTCTTCATCTCTCTCTTAATCTCTCTCTCCATCTTTCTCACACAAATACACAATCTCTCTCTCTCTTTCTCTTCCTCTTACAAATACTCATTCCACCTCTCTCCAAAATTTCTTCAGCAATGTCTTAGCAATCCGCAAGACGTTGTTCCCAAAATCTGGTCCTCCACTACAGCACTGTACTTTTGACTGAAGGTCAAGCTGGAGTTCTTTGAGAAAACTGTTTCTTAATGAATCCCTAGGCAGTCTGTGTGAGAGAACCTTTATGATGAGAATGAAAATGCCATTGCAGTAAGGAAAAAATCTCTTCTGCTGACATTGTCTGATCCTGGAATCACCCAGGAATAATCAGTACTTTGAGGAGAAATAATGCTCATTCATTAATTTGAGAACTACAATAACTAAATGGTATTTCTTCTATTTCCAGTGAGGACAGAGTAATAGAACACTACAAGAAGCTCAATGGTCAAACCAGAGGCCAAGCAATTGTAAAGTAAGTGGGAACCCTCTAGTGTTTATGAAGATTGTTTATTTTAAAAGTTCCTATGTGAGAACCATTTAGTTATTTTCTGGAAGACACTTCCCTGAGGATAATGTTTCCATTTTACCTTCAAGTTAATGCCTGATAAAGGAAATCTTCCATGCAAAAGAGTAGAGAATAAACTGCTTTTACTAACTGATAACCTGGCCATATTTTTTTTTTGTATTCATGTATTGCATTTCTTGTCCTACAGTTATATGAGCATCGTAGAGTCTCTTCCTACGTATGGAGTACATTATTATGCAGTGAAGGTAAGTGACTCTAATGGGGAAATTCAGTTTTTTGAGGGTAACAAACTTCCCTTTAAAAAATATCCCTCTCAGTTTTCCACTGAAGCATACTAAATTTTTGTTTGTTTTATTTCTTTGGTTAAAAGATCTGTATCATCCAAGCACAGAACTTAAGACAATTACTAAATTCTGTTCCTTCCAATTGGAATGAAAAAAAGTAATAATGTACAAGAGGCCAAACTGGACACAATAAAGGCCAAGCAATTGTAAATATCAACTCTTTTGAAAAACTTCATATATAAACATAAGACTTTTTTAATCTTACATCAATTTCTTCCATATGTATGCTAGCTGGAATAGTGGATAGAGCTCTGGGCCTGAAAGAAGAAAAACCAGATTTCAAATCTGGTCTCACACACTTATATGTAATCCTGAGCAAATCATTTAATTTCTGTTTGCCTCAGTTTACTTAAATGTAAGATACTGATTTTGTTCCTTCCGTCTTTTCCTCAGACTTTCTATCCCATTTATTAATTCAAGTTCCATTACTCAACTCAACATTTATTAATTCAAGTTCCATTACTCAACTCAACTTCTATTAATGGAGCCAAATGTTAGGATCATATACTGGAAAACCAGGACTTGAAGTTCACACAATATATCCAGAACTGCTCTTGTTTAATCTAGTTATCTTATTCAGATTGCATTCACTGAATTTACTTTAAAGACTCAAAATGCATAATGAAAACCTTCTTCTCATTGTTTTGTCTTCATAGGAAATGGAGGATAATTAGTCACCATCATCAATTAATTAACCCTTCATATATTTTTGAACAGAATTCCAAGTTAGAAGGGCTTTCATTATTCCCAAATTATCACATAGTATACTCTTCTTCAGCTTGGGCCATCCTCTGCTAATTTTGGCTAAGTGATTTGTATAAGATCTTATAATGAAATCATGACTAACTTATCATAGGATCTTCCAATTCTGAAGAAGGAGTCAAGCATTTGCTAAATACCAATTACAATGCTAGGTGCTTTTAAATATGATTTCATTTGGTCTCACAACACCGGGAGGTAGATGCCGGTATCATCCTCTCTGCTAACCTAGCTGTCTGAGTTATAAAATTCACAAGCCCACTGGATTATAACTAAAGAAACCTGTAGCTAATCTAGCTATTTGAAGGAAAGATGTTTATTAATCTAAAGAGATTAGAAATTCAATATACTTTCGCTATAATATTGAGAAGCACTCCCATTTTTAAATTAGGTGCTTTTAAGAGCTACTAAATTCATTCCAATTTGCCCTGCTATTGATGCAAAGAAAGAAAAAAAACAGAAGAAATTCCATGTATTATAAGTGAATATATATAGTTTTTCTTTTTCACTAAAGAAATATTCCATATTGAGGAACAGCACAGAGATCTGAGCACAAAATTAGAAGTCTAGAATTTTTTTCATTTCTAAGCTCCAATTCGTTGTTTTTTTCTCACAGAAAGACTTAATTTCAATTTTTCTTCCTCATTAAGGAGGTTAGGATTCTTGTCATTTCAACTCCAAAAGATTTTACAAATATTCCAAAGAATATGACAATTTAACAAAAGGTCACTTTATTTATGCCCCTTCTAGTATATATTCTGTCTTTGAATAAACTTCAGAAATGTGCTTTTTTGTACTTTACATTAGTGAGTAGTCATAAGGCTTCAGTTTCCAGGAGATTAAATGACTTGGGATCCTAGACTCTTTGGAATTTCAAAGCATTGGCAACTATTCCACTATCTCTGAGTAAAAGGCATAGGAGTCCAAATCTGCCTAAATCAGTTGTATCAAGATTTAGCATTTTGTAGCTTGCTATTACACTAATGCAGTGTTTTATGGTAACCTGCTTAATCCAGTGTTTCAGTAATATTGGGTTCATTCCTATTCTCCTTGTAGAAAACATTGTGATATATAAACATGTACTTTGTTCAGAAGGATTAGGGAAAGACACGACATCTTTTTTAAAATGCCAAAAACAAACAAAAAAATGCACCACCCATACCCTTTATTCAAATCCTCAAAAAAAAAAAAAAAAATTTCCCCCAAATAAAATCCTATCGATAGAGGGAAGGTTTTTAGAGAGCTACCTCTGAGGTCGTGAGCCATGCCAGGTCTTGAAAACACTTGCTATTCTATAGGTTTGGATTCTTAGTGGGCATTCTGCTAGGTAAAGCTGCTAAACATTCTCATTATAAATCTATAGAATCTTTGGGGTTAGTTAACAGACCTTGTTACCCTGACAAAGAAGAACCGCCTTTTATATCATATTTTTAAAAAATCATAAAAGATTATCCAATCCATCCTTCTGAAAATCACTTTGTAAATTTTTGATGGCTATATCTATAGATATTTATAGGCATAGATACAAATGTGAGATATTAGGCAAATGTTTACAATAGCTATTGAAACTTCACTATCCGGTAACAAAAAACCTCTTTTTAAGTGTCTGAATTTCAAATTTTATGTTCTTTCTTTCTTTCTTCCTTCCCTCTTTCATTCCTTCCTCTCTCCTTTCCTTCTTTCCTCCTTCCCTCTCCTCCTTATCTTCCCTTCCTCTCTTCTTTTTTTCCCTCCCTCCTCCTCTTTCTTTCCTCCTTCTCTTTTACTAGTTTTCATTTTTTATTTCCTTCTTTCCTTCCTCCCCCCCCCCCCCCCCCCAGTTGCTCAGGCTGCCAGGCCCAATCCCAATACTCATAAAGTAGCTCTGTTTTTATGACAAAGCCTGGTTCACCCCTCTTTAAAGAGAGCTAATGTCTGACACTCCATCCTGGTGGTTTACCAGATTAGTGCCAGATTTAATGTGGATCACTCATCACATTTTACCCCTTCTGCTGGTTAGAACTCCTGAACTCAGGCAATCCACCATTCTCAGCCTCTTCAGGAAAAGGAACTACATACATGCACCACTATCATAATAACAATCCCAGTAGATATCCAGATGTTCCCTAGCATTGTCACTTACAACCTTTTCCTATACAAGGAACTGTCCTTATCAATTACTTCTTCAGTTCCAGAAAGTCATCTTTATTGTTTTGCTCTAAACTCCCTCAAAATGCATTTTTTTATTTCTGCTGAATGAGGGGAAACAACCTTGAATCCCCAAAGCTTCAAGAATAAAAAGGACAAGGCATTTCTCATAGATTCGTAAAATTTTAAAGCTTGAAGGGATTTTAAAAATAATTTACTTCAACACTTCCTTTTATAGCAAAGGAAACCAACACCCAGAAAGGATTTCCATAAGGATATTATTTTACTGCTTTTTAGTCTTTTTCTTAAAGGTGTCATGTGGTTGCCCAAGGTCATACTGATAACAAGTGATACAGCTGGGACTAGATTCTAGGTCTTCCTCAGCAGTTCACGTGTAATAACCCTTTGCAAGATCATAGAACATTGTAAGAATTGTGTGAAATAAATGAACCTCTTAACTTTGAGGAAACTAACTTTAAGTCTTCTAGAACATGGGATGTTAATAATTCTTAAGTGATTTTTGGAATACTAATAAAAATCACAGTTATGATAATAAGCAAGAATTCATAATTTTGTACTTTAGATACAACGAAAGCTACCTTTGGAAAAATTCAAAACAAACCTTCCCTGTGCCTAGCTTATCTCCTCCCTTCATCTCTTCAAGTAACCAGGG
This sequence comes from Antechinus flavipes, assembly GCF_016432865.1. Lineage (NCBI taxonomy): Eukaryota > Metazoa > Chordata > Mammalia > Dasyuromorphia > Dasyuridae > Antechinus > Antechinus flavipes. The sequence continues at coordinate 161,775,865 of NC_067402.1, forward strand.
TCTTTTCCTCTGGTTCAACTTTTGCCTTTGTAGATAATGATATTAATCCCACTTCACTTCCTTCCCCCACCCTTTTTTTTAATATTCTAGGATAAGCAGGGAATTCCATGGTGGTTAGGACTCAGCTACAAAGGAATTTTCCAATATGATTATCATGATAAAGTGAAGCCAAGGAAGGTAAGTCTTTTATTTAGTTGTTTTAATGTCTTGCTGTCTTAACTGATTTGATGGAGGAAATTGTTGGTCCCATAAATATGTCAGTCATTTAAGGAGATAAGCATCACTTAAAACTTATCTCAGATTTCCCTAAGCAAACTATTTTCCTTGCTATCACAAGGGAAAACTAAAAGTGAGAAGACCAGGTTTCTCTTGTCACTGATCTCCAAGAACCAATGAATGATGTGTTTAGGAGAAAAGACTAACCATAAGATCCATTGTTTGGGTTTTGGAGAGAGGTTTTATATAACTGGTTTACTCACTCTGACAACTTTTGTTTCCTAAAACAAAAGAAGTGCTTGTGATCTTTGAGAGCCTCTTGCATTCCTTCATATCCTAGAGAAAAAGGAAAAACATAAAATACATTTGAATGGGGAGAGACATATAAATCAGCGACTATATCCTTTGACATTAAAACATTGATCATAAATCTAGAAAACTAAAGGACATACACAGAGAGGGGAAAGCCAGTCAGGATGTTGTTGCCAGTCATTGTAAATATACAACAAAGGGTTTGAAGGGACTTTCTTTCCATTTTTCCATAGTTTTCACACATTTCCCAGACCAGAACAAATTGAAAAATTATAAAGGAGAAATCTCCAAGGAGAATACTAACAATCAGGTTTCCTGGCAGAGAATGATGGCAAGAGCCCAGTTCAAATTCAGAGACTCATTAAAAGCATATCAAGAGAGAAGGCAATATTGGCCTATTATGTCATCCTAAATTCCTTTCCAAGCTTCTTTATCCATGAGTGGGATTGTACGGAACTTTGCATATCTAAGCTTACTTTATTTTATCCAATTAGTATTTGGCCATACTTTACTTCTTTATTAAATTGGTAGAATAAACTGACCCCAGAGTGAAGAATGTTAGTTTGGTTATCACTGAGTCCATTAAGTTCAAAGAAAGGAATTTAGACAGAAGATGGATGGATGGTTCACCAGGGAACAATTGAGTGGGAATTTGATTCTTTAGGGGTCTAAGGGGCGATGTGTATCATTATGTGGCTATCTTTGAAATCTCTCCAGTTTTCATTTTTTATGATCCAGAAGAGAAGCTGGGTATTTCATTCTTATTTTTCTCTCTCAGTGTGTCTCTGCTTCCTATTTTCCCACTAATCTGAATGATCGTCTATCCCAGGACTTCTTAAACTTTTCCCACTTGCAACCCCTTTTTGCCTGAACAATTTTTATGTGACCCTTTATATATAGGCATATAAAATAGGTATACAAATCCAACTTTCACTGATAATAGATCATAATTTCACAACCCCCAAATTCTGTTACATGATCCCATATGGGGTCGCAACTTACAGTTTAAGAAGCTTTGCATGTGTTTCTCTCTTGCTCTCTTTCCTTTGCTTATTTTCTCCCCTATATACTTCTTCATTTTAGAATAATAGAATATTAGCTCTGAATTGGGACCTTAAAGATCTTATCTTTAAATCATATTTCCATTTTCCAAATAAAGAAAACAAGATCCACAGAGGTGATATCATGTGTAAAAGATCACCTAGCAGTAAATGGCAGAGCTGGGTTGAAAATTAAGTTTTTGATCCAAAGTTCCAGCTTTTTTCCACTAAATCATTTCATGTTACAAAGGCAAAAAGAAAGAAAGAAAGAAAGAAAGAAAGAAAGAAAGAAAGAAAGAAAGAAAGAAAGAAAGAAAGAAAGAAAGAAAGAAAGAAAGATAAAATCATTAGGATTTTCTTTAACAAAGTTTTATCAACTCATAATTATTCAAAGCAAAAGAAAATTAAATATAATGTTAACATAGAAAACTGTCATGTCTAAAATGAATAATTCAACTCTGATAGCCTCAAACCCCCATCTCACCAAACTTTTTCCAAGAAGCCCATAGAAGTATCCGAATTTATTTGAGCTTAATATACTAATATATTTTGTATTGCCTCTTTTTCTAGCATAACTTGAATTCAGGTACAGGACCTGTCCATGTCAGGGGATTAACAATGAAAAAAGGTTTCTGTTTTCTTTTGGTTATTATTTCAAACCTAGACTAAGGTAATATTAAAAACCTATCATGTTTCTGTGGCTTCTGGGAAACTACATAAGTTATCTTAAAATATTTTTGTAACTGAAGTACAACCAGGTTATCAAGCCAAATCCCAGATTCTCTTTTTTGTTATCTCAGCTAGGCTGCCATAGAGCTGGATCATAGGTAATGAGGTGATCTCTTTTTTCATTTTGGTGAATTTTGTGGTCTGGCTTGAAGAGTAGGAGAGAAGAAAGCAAAATCCCCCTAGAAGATTCACTTCATAGTCATGAGCTAAGATCCTTACTTCTACGTGAGTCCTATGTCCTAAATTAGTATTGAATTGAGACTTAACAATAGCTAGCACTTTGTTGTGGTTGTTGCTCAATTGTTTCAGTCATGTCCAACTCTTGATGACACCATGTAGGATTTCTTGGTAAAGACATTGGACTGATGTGTCATTTCCTTCTCATTTTATAATTGAGCAAACTGAAGCAAAGAGTGCTGAGTGACCTGCTCAGGGTTAAACAGCTAATAAATATAAACTTATCCATTAGTTGATGAGCAGATTTGAATTGAGGGAAGAGGAATCTTCCTGACTCCAGTTCCAATTATTCACTACACTACTTAACTGCCCACAAAGAAGAAAATAAAGGATGACAAAAGGCAGCATGCATTATGAGCAAAATAATTGATCATCTGGGCCAGATGGCTCTTTTATGTAAAAAGTATTGTCCATCCATGCAATTCTGGTTTTCATTGTTGTTGTTTTTTTTTTTACCCAGATACTGAGTACCTAGGTTTCTGGTCTTGGATTCCTGGCTTTGAGCCTTATTACTTCTCAATGGTACCTGAATTCAAGTTATGCTAGAAAAAGAGGCAATGCAAATATATATAATTCTGCAAGACTTTTAGGGGGAGAAACTAGCTAATTCATGTGCCCAATAATATGTATTCCCAAAGAAAAACTTTTGGGAAACTGAGGTCCTCAGAGACCAAAAGCAGAGAACACTATGCAAGTCATACTGAGCATGGACCAATATTTTGGAGGGCATCACATTCCCAGGGCCATATCTATCAAGGGAAGCCTCTTAGAAAGGAGTAGGGATTGGTCTATACTATATGGAGATCTCCTCCACTCTATTCACTCCCAACTTAAGCTGCTCTTGCCCTGGTGAGAGGTTTGGAGTTTTTCTAGAACTTCTGACCCAGTGGAAGCAGAGATGGCAAACGACAAGATGATAATGATGAACACTTGAGTGAACATAGTGGTAAGGATGAGGCCGCCCTCCCTGCCATGGAGGGCCCAGAGGCATCCTGTGGTAAGCAGGGTTTTAATGACTTTAGTAAACAATTAACACAGTCAGAAGAGCTAAGCAGCCTAAACAGATCCTCTGGAGTGTTTCCATATGCCTTACAAAAACACTGCCAGCATGCTAAAAGCTCTCCAGAAATGGCAACTGACTGTTGGAACTTGTTCTGGTTTTCTAACTTTGGCCCAGGGGAGATTTCACATCTTTTTCTTCCATCCGCCATTGGGGTCAGATATTGTACTGTGTAGCTCATTCTCCCTTCTGGGCTTAAGCTGCCTTTTGGGAAGAAATAAAATGTAGCTTTCTCTCTCAAAGGTAGGATAGAGTAAAAGGAGTACTTTATAGTATGTTCTAGTGGTTCTCAATCTCCTTCAAAAGTATTCTTGCTGTTTATTTTAGCATTTTTTGATCTGATTGTGCAGCAAGATAATTATATAAATATGTTTACATATATTGGATTTAACATATTTTAACATGCATAATATATATTAGATTGCTTGCCATCTATGGTAAAGGTGGGGGGCAGAAGGGGAAAATTTGGAACACAAGGTTTGCAAAGGTCAATGTTGAAAAATTATCCATGCATATGTTTTGAAAATAATAAGCTTTAATTTAAAAAAAAAAGAGAGAGAAAAAAAGGAAAAGGCAAAAGTAATCTTGCTTTCTTTTAGGATCCATTTCTGTCCAGGAATCCATTGCCCTTCCCTACTTCCTGACACCTAGAGACCACTTTGATGAATCAGCAGAACTAGAATTCAACTTAATTTATGGCTTTCACTTCTTTAAAAAAAAAAAAGTCTAAAAGAAGCTTTTAACTCACCAGAAATTGTTGCACATGTGACAGAGGGGACTCTGCAGGCTAGTCATTGGTGTTGCTCTTTATACTTTGAAGATCAAATTTCAGTTTGGGAAGTATTTTGGGGCCACACATGAAGAGGAATCTCATAAAACTCCCCCAAATATGCAATATCTAAATATGGAAAATCAACTGTTTATACTTACAACCATGCAAATTAGCATTTGTCCAAATGCCTTTGTTCTATAAGAAATCAGGTGCAGGCCCAACCAAAATCCCTAGAAAGAATTTTAACAAGCTGCCATTTTGTCCCCTTCATCAGCATCCTGTACTTTCCCCTTCTCTTTTTTCCCCCAACTATTTATTCTTTTTCATTCTCTTACCCTCCCTCCTCACTTCTATGTTCCTTTCAGCATTAAAACATTCTGTACCACATTCAAACATACCTTTTTGTGATTTTATCTTTTTGTTTCTTTTTTCCCATGACTCTTTTATATTGTTTTATGGGAACGTGTGTTGTCAATGCATGCATTTTGAAGTGTGTGTTTGTACTGACAGAATCCACTTTTGTTCTTTAAATTTTTTAGGACACTGAGAGAAAAGGTTAAAATTTGACACTGGCAAAGATGTCTAGACATGGCCCATAGACTGGCATGCTTGCCAGTCTGCACATGTGTGTATTGTATGAGAAGCAGAAATTCAGTTCAAGAGCTGATTTATTACATAAATGTTGCCTTTGTTTCAAGAAATAATAATGTAAATATATCAAACTGATAGTTCTTGCTAAAGGTAAAACTTGAATTTTGTGTTGACTTGAATAACTGGCCAAAGAAGTAGACTTTGACTGTTGGGAAGAACCTTCAATTATCTTCAACAACCAATGACAATGAGTTTTTCTTCATTTAACTATAGGCACGAACATTTAGAAAATGCTCATATAATAAATAGATTATTTCTCTTATAGTTTCATCAGTCATGAAGAAGTCATGAAATCAATCAGGGGTTCTCGTAATAATCCCTCCCTTCACAATATAAAAGTTGGATTTCTTTTTTATTCTGTGATCTTGAGAGCAGTTAAATAGAAATCTACTAAACTTTGTCAGAGAATCATTACGAATTTTCACCTGAAATCAGATTTCTAATTAGGCAACAACAACAACAATAAAAAAATCAGCTTGGCCTCCATTTTTGATGACAGGGCCTTCTGATTCCAGAAGGGGACCCCAGATTCATCACAGTTGGGCCCATGAATATAGAAAGTACCTTCCCCTCAAACGGATCATGTTAAAAGAATGTTTTTAATTTGGTCACCACGATGCTTTTTTCTAACATTTTAAGAATTATTTCAGAGTTGACCATGTTATTACATACTGAAACCCCTAATGTTGCATCTATAACATGCCAGGACAAACTAAAGAATTCTGCTTCTTTTCCCTTTCTGAAATCTGTGTTATCTTGTCTCTGGTAGATTGGTATGAGACCAAAAAAAAAAACAAAAAACAAAAAAAAAAAAAACATTGAATTAGAAGACATAAAATTTAGGATAATGAATTTAGCCCTCGGAAGGATTTCAGTGTCCATACTATCTAACCCCACCCCTCATTTTGCAGTTGAGGCTACTGAGACCCAAAGGGGCTGAACAATTTGCCCAAAGTCTCCTACATCATAAGAAACAGATCCAAGATTTAAACCCAAGTCCTTCCATTTGAAATCCAACACTTGAATTGTATTTACATCTAAGCTCTACTACTAATTTCTTTGTGATTCTAGGAAAAATCATACCCTCTTTTACCTCAGTGTCTTTACCTCTAAAATGAGGTTTAACCTAAATGAAATCAAAAGGTCCTTTAGAACTCAAAATCCTATTTAAAAGTCTCATTGCTCCTGAGAATAACTTTTTAAAAAAATGAATGTATAAAAGAGTTAAAAATGGATACCCTACTGTGGCAAGATATTCTACAGAGGGAAAAACCAACAACCATCTATGTACTAGTATAAATTATTATCTAGAGGGCCCAAACCGATTACCAGTCTAGATGAGGAAAAATCTTCCTCATGGGGAAAAATGGGAGTATCATTTCCTTGTTATCTGGCAGTCTGTATTTACTTATTTATTTGATGTGCTATTAGATGGACTTTGATGTACACTTAAATGTACAATTAGATGCATTATGGAATCCCCAATGAAGCTTCAGAAACAGGAGTGGGTTTAAATGGACTGCTGTTTATTCTAATTTAACATTTCTTTCTGAGTGACCAAAGCTACTTTATGTTGTCCCTGAGAATAATTCCAACCAGGGGAATTTACTCTGGGAATTGATGTCATGGCCATAAATTAGTAAAGATTTTTAAACTGAGTAAATGAGGGGATAAAGAAAATCATATATATATAGGAAATACTCCATTTCAATGTGCTCTGATTCCCATTGGAGATTCTCTCTTTAATTATTCAGGATAACCATTTCTATTAAGAACGATTTGTTTCCTCTCCCTTTTGACTCTTTTCCTTATTTCTGAGTGCTCTTGCTTAGTCTGGTGCTAGGTTCTTATTTATATTATCTTCAACATTCTCCATGAATACAGCCAGTGCCGGACTCTTTATATTTAGCATTCTTTGCATTTTGTAGTCTCTGCTCATCCCCTGGTGCTTTGATCAGAGAGCCTCTCCTCCATTCTTATCCCACTCCCTATCACCACTTATCAGTCCTTCAGATCTCACAAAAGTAGAAGGAGTGGGCTTTGGCAGGGTTCAAAAGCTTGTCTGGAACAGTTTCTGGCATATGGGACATTCTCAAAGACCAGATCTGCAAGAATGTTTGTCATGAGAAAAATCCACTCTTGAGTGTTACTAGATTTTTCTATTTCCAAAATCTCCCTCCCCCCCCCCCCCAATTTGGGGATGGTTTCTTGAACCACTGCTAAATAATCACATGTGGGTAAAAACCACGAGAAGCAAATTATGATATCCTAGATTTTCATACAATATAAAAACTTGTACAAAAATTAGCTGATAATATACAGAATTGGATTCTAGTCTCAACTCTGTCATTGATTATCTATTTCATCTTAAACAAGTTAGTGACCTCTCAAAATTTTAGTGTCCTCATCTTTAAAAGGAAGAACTGTCTAAAATGATTCACACTCTAATTCTAATGCCACCTGGAAACACTGAACTGTAGCTTCTCAATTCTGAAATCAGTCCGGGTAAAACTGCCCCCACCTGTTTATTATAAATAGAGAAGTCTCAAGAGTAAGCTCCATAGAAATGTAAGCTACTCAGATGATAGCACATATCTGTGCTATACAGACAGCGTTTTCATTTTGCCCAGGATATCTACATTGTTGGGCATTTTGTTAGAGTTATTTATGAAAATAATCCAAAATCTAATTCCTCCCTGGGGTAGATACCCCCTTAAAAGCTGCCATTAAATTACTTAAACATGCAACAATTTGGCTGAATTTAACTTTGTTGCTTATTAGCTATGTAACTGTGGGCAAATTACCAAACTTTCCATACCTCAGTTTCTTTATTTGCAAAATGGGCAGAATAATATTTGCATTGCCTTTTCTCCCAAGGCTTATGTGGGTATGCTTTGCACTGCATTATGCAGCACCATATACATAAATATAATCTATTACTATTATGCAAATAAGCTATCAAAAACAACAAAGTGAATTTTAACGAGGCTAATTGGCTCATTGTTTGTGATCATTTTAGGAGTGATGATTTGTTCTATAGTGCATCCAAAAGTGATAGCCTCTTTGTTTCTCTGCTTTTCCTTTTTTGAAATGGGAATAATGAGAGGTGACCTTTTTATTAACTGGAAGATTCCAGAGATTCCCACCCCACCCCATTGTTGCTAATTACATAGCAAATGTTGGGTTTTTCTGTGTGTTAATCACTAAACAAGAGAGAGCTAACAGTAGGCAGCAAATAGCACATGTTTGTAAAACTGAAGAATTTTTTCTTGGTCTGTAAATGGGGAAACCCACATTTACTATCTGATCTATACCTGACCCTATGAAGTCTAAGCCAAACTTCCAAGGATACTAAACATTAGTCATTTGCACCATTCTTCTCCATCCCCAGCATAGATCCCATCAATGTGGACCTGTGGTCATTTGTCTTTGGGTAGTCTATTCTCAGATGGTGAGCAACTTATGCCGTGGTGGTGAGTGTACATCTGAGCTGAGAGAGAAGGAGACAAAGAGGGAGAGAGGGAAGAGACAGAGACAGAGAAAGATTATTAGTGAAATGGTGGCCAAGTAAAATCAATAAAGGTTTGTTTGAATGGGAATTTAGCTGTGAGACTAGGAAGGGATCTAAATTTTCCCCAAAAAAATCACTGAATGTGATTTTATAAACTCCCCTTTTCCAACACCATACACACACACACACACACACACACACACACACACACACACACACACACACACATTCATATCCTTCCTATTTTTCAGCTATGCCCCAGACAATTTGTCCAGAGACAATCTGAAATGATTAGTGAGCTGGCTGTCTTTAATGGGATTATTTCTGAGGTTAACCAAACAGGTGAAAAAGGAGAGAATGGTGAACAGTCATATAAGCAATTTGAGGATCTGGGGGAGAGAATAAAACAAGGCACAATTCTAGTGTACCCTGGAGAGAGAAAATTGATCAAATTAGAGTCTCCCTAGCAAAAAAGAGTCAGAGTGGAAAGCTGCCCATTAATGCAGTCCTGACAATCCTGACATGCTGGGCAATTGCCAGTTAATCCAAAGACCAGCTGATACCTGATTATATGCCCCAAAATCTTTTACCTCTCTGGTCCCCACACCTTTTATCTGTCCGGATGGATTGCCCTGTAACTTCTAGTATTCAACTTCTTCCAGCATCAGTTGCTGATTTCCTACAGCCCATTTTCCTTCCAGCAAATGAATGGACATTCGCACAGGGTTGAGAGACCATATAAATAGCTATGTTGATTGTTTACATAGCAGGGGTCAAACTCAACAACATTTGGTATTTATAACAAACTTCTATAAACATTCTACCAGCCAACACCGCTTCAGATTTAAACTCCCAAAACATCTCGGGAGAAACATTCTGTTAGCATTAACCCAGGAGCACAGTTGACTGTTTATATGTGTCTTTGAAAAAGCAAAATCAAAACCAAAAGTTTTTATTGGGTAATAAACCAGTGCCAAGCAGCAGTCTGCCTGTGTGGCAGTGAACCATGTACAATTAGCCAATTAGCCACTTACACATAGTTTGAGCTCCTTTGCCGGATCTTCCCGTTTGGGCTGAGAAACAAATTTGTGTTCTTCATTATAGATAAAATGGTGGTCATGCAGAAAGGGAACAGTTTTATGTTGGGCCAGTACTCAGACAGCTTCTAATAAGGCCTGGCCAGCAGGACAACTTCAACTTCGTATACTATACAGTGGTCATGAGCTGGCTTTTCCAGGGTGCATTTGGTGGTCCTAATAGGAGTTCACAATTTTTTAAAGACAGATTTCCACAGTCAGCTCAGATGCAATGTGTTCCCTGAGTCCCTGAGAGCAAGCCTGACCTCATTCAAGGAAAATCCGTGCCCCAAAATCCAGAAAGGAAATTCAGTAGAAGCCAGGGTCCTAAAACAGCTCTAGTATTACAGTCTCTTCCAGATGTTCACGTTTGACTGGAAACTAAACTCCATTCCCATTTCAACAAGTGTTATAAGTCACGGCCCAGTCAATCTCTGGGTGTGTGTCTATGGAGTCTGTGTATATGTACATAAGTATTTCAGTTTATGTTTGCATCTGCAGGGTTGGAAAATCATAAAAAAGCTGGTCCCCAGCCAAAAGTGTCACTAGCCAGCTCTGCGAAAGTTAATGATTCCTTGGCCACACATCATCAGTCAACGAGGAAAACTTGTTCTCCTTTCTGTTTCTCCCCTAATTGGAAGTGGCTGGTAATGCTGCATCACCAGCTGGATGTTTGAGTGCACTTAGGGAAGAACCCTCAGTGGGAGCGCTCTTTATTATTATTAATGCACCAGTGGGCATTTCTGGGGAGACAAGGCTGCAGAACAGGACAAGAGATGCCAGGGTCTGAGCTTCTTGGGGAGATAGGAAAGCAGCTGCAGAAGGATGAGAGGGAAAGAGCTTATAAGCTCTTTATGTGTCACAGAACCTCTGATAGTCTCTACCTTTCTCAGAATGTTTTTAAATGCATAAAATAAAAATATGTAATGTTATAAAGGAAACCAATTATACTGAGACACAATTATTAAAAAAAAAAAAAAAAAGTTCGCATACCCCAGGTTAAGAATTCTTACAAGAAAGGCTATTAAGAGCTCAGGGAGGCCCTGGAATTCTCATTAGGAAGTGATGGAGAAAGAAGAGTCGAAGGTGACTCTGTGGTTTTACACCTCATTGATTGGATGATAGTGATACTGATGGAGTACAGCTTCTAGGGAAATAAAGCAGTGATGGGGTCCCCTGAACTTAAGCTGCTTTAGTTCTAACAGTCTATCTGATTTTAAAGTCTTCTGACCTTAGAATAATCCTACAAACATTGCTGACTGGGAAGTAATCTGCTGGTCAATGATAATCAAATTCCTGAGTCCTAGTGAATAGACCACTCCTCAGTTCTACCTCTAGAACATAAAATTAACATATTAGTGACAAGAAGAACTGGATAAATTTGTTTCCTTGCTTATGGTTCTTTGCTAAATTCTTTTGGAACTTAGCCACCTTCGACCGACGTGAAAATTCCAATAAACTTTGCCCCTTGACTTGGAGATGAGTTCAAGCCTGCAAATTCTTTTGAGACACCTCTGGACACAGATCTGAGACCCCAATCTTTTGGGGTCTCCTTTTTGAATTTCAACAGGGACAGCAAGAGAAATAAGGAAATTAGGAGAAGGGAAAGGTTATGGCAAAACAAAACAAAAAATTAAGTTAAGATCCTTTGTGTCAGAAGTCCCTAAGGGAGCATAGTAAGTAGAGTTGTGAGTTTAGAGTCAGGAAAACTTATGTTTAAATCTGGCTTCAGTCATTTACTAGCCATGTGATCCTGGACAAGTCATTTAATCTGTTTGCCTCAGTTTTCTGAGTTGTAAAATTGGAATAATAACAGCACCTACCTCTCAAGATTATTGTAATGATCTAATGTGGTAATTTTTAAAGTATTTAGCACAGTGCCTGATAATTGGCAGGTACTTTAAAAATGCTTGTCTCCTTCCTTTCATCTTTTTTATCCTGCATTTTAGTCAGAGATTATTTTGTGACTTTTCATGAATACAAATTTAAATTTAGTACATCAAGTAAACATTAGATTACACAAAATATGAGAAAGGAGACCAAGATCCAAAAAAGAAAGTAAATCCAAATAGTTACTTTCAAGTCAACAGAATATTTATTTAATCAGTGTTGAAGTTGCCAGGCATTCTGCTAAGTACCAGTAACATTTGAAAAAACAAACATGTCTACCCTCAGGAAGCATACAGTTTAATAGGGAAAACATTGTATATATGTAAATAAATGTAATAGAAAATTGAATTATAAGTGAATGCATGGAACAGGTAACTAGAAAGGTATGAAAATTTGGAAATGGAAAGGCATTACTTCTTGTTATGGAGATCAGGAAACATATGAGAGCTGGACCTTGAAATGAGAAGACTTTCAGTAGGTAAAATTGGAGAAAGGAGAGGAGAATATAGTATATATTCATAGATGACTTATTTCTCAAATTAATGAACAGTAAGTCATTTATTTTAGTAAGATTGTACAATGTGTGAAGGACAATATAGATGCTAGAGGATCTTGAATGACAAGTTAAAGAAACAATGTGGAGACAATGGAGAGTTGTCAAAGGTTTTGTTTGTTTTTAAAGGGATATAACAAAGATATGATACCCAAATATTAAGGAGATTATTTTAGCAGTTGTGTGAATGATGAATTGAAAAAGGAAGAGAATGGAAGGAGGGAAAATCAATTAAAAACCTGTTATAAGAAGTAACATAAACTGGGATGATTACATGGGAGTAAAAAGTAGAGGATAAATACAAGTTATTATTGAGGAAGAACCAACATAAAGTGGTGATTCCTTGGATATAGGGGATTAAGGAAGAGGGAAGAATTGAAGATGATTAAAGTTTTGAACCTGAATTCCTGAGAAAAACAATGAGTGATACCACAAGAGAAATAAGGAAGTTAGGAGAAAGGGAAAGTTTGTAGCAAGATAAGGAGTTTAATTTGGAATATTTTGAATTTGAGTTCAGTGTGGTGGAAAGAATAATAAACTTAAGGACCTGAAATGTTTCACGGACCTTTAAATTCTATATAAATGTATATCATCATCATTGTTATCATTTTTATTTTGTTCCACAAAGTCGTTTCCCAAACTAACTTTGCCAGTGAAGGTTCCTGAAAGAGAGACTGTGGGAAGGCTTTCTCCCCCTCTAACTCAGGCACCCACAAGAGCGGCCCCACCTGAGGAGCCAGTCCCAGAAGGTGGGAAACTTCATTCTCAGTTGGAATCCCTCCAGACCCAACCCTACCCTTAGGCCTACAGAGAAACTGGAAGGTCCCAGGAGTTCCAGCAAGAATAAAAAGTGATGAGAATGAATACAGAGGGAGATTAGGAGCTAGAGCATCACAGCCTGAATTTCTTAGTCTGGAGTGTTTATCCAGGGCCTTTCACTTCTAAGTCAAGTGGCCTGTGCTGATAAAATGTTAGCACTTCTTACATTCCCAGAGCAAAACAGAATGACCTTTATGTAGTCAGAGAAAAATATATTGCAGATCAGCGTGACCTAGTAGCTAATGTCAAAAGCATATGTTTGTAAACTCGCATGAATTACAGTGGAATGAATTCAATAGAATTAGGTGACCAACTGTAAAAATAGCATTATAGCAAATGCTAAATTAGGAACTCAGGCTGAAAAAGGATTATTCTCCTTCTCCTCTTCCTCTCTTGTTCTGCTTTTCTTCCTCCTCCTCCTCCTTTTTCTTCTCCTCTATCTCTTCCTCCTTTTTCTTCTTCTCCTCCTTCTTCTCTATTTGAAAAAATGGAAAAGAAGCAAAATTGAAAGCCCCCCCATTTTCCCCCTACCTGACCAAAAAGAACCAGTAAACCCCAAGTGCTTAGCAGCAATTAGGCAGCAAAGGAAACTCTTGCCAGTGCTTTCTATGGAGGTATGAATTAGCAAGCTCAGCTTGCTGAATCCGGGCAAAATGGCCCCCTTCTCATTATGGCAACCTTAACAGCTCGTTTCAGTGGAGTCATGCAATACTTAAGAAAGCATGTGGGACATTGAAGTGACCATAGTTCAAAAGGAAACCCATGCAAACCTGGCATTCACCTTGATTCTATGAGTCAATACATCACCAAACTGTGGCAGGTGAATAGCCAATCAAATCCATTTAGGGAAGTCAACCCTCTCCTTGGACAAGAGGGGCAGATTAGAGACAGCTAAGGATTTCCTCCCAGTAATTCAAGCAAGTCTCACCTATAGTCAGTATGAATTACATAGGGTTTAGGTCTGGTCCAGGTTATGACTCGGGGTCTAAGTAATTAAGATTGAACTAAATGATTTCTGAGTCTAACTATCAGATTCAAGGGATAGGAAGCTGGAAGAGATCTCAGAGGCCTTCTAGTTCAACCATTTCATTTTACAAATGGGGAAATTGAGAAACAGGGAAGTCAAAAGACTGGTTCAAGGTGATACAACTATATTTGTAATCCAATCCTCTGACTCCAGAATTTCCCTGTACCACAACGCACTCAGTGGTCCAGGTTCAACCTGAACTTCCTGAATTTACTTTGGAACATAATAGAATAGTTGCCACCAAGAGTCTACCTCAGTGAAGATCAACAACCCCAGCAGCTATCATCAGTGAACACATTAGGAGTGTTTCATATACAATACTGAGATTGCCATTCTCCATTCTAAATCCTACCCTCTATTGCCTTTCTTCCTTCGGGCTATCTATGCACCTAATGAGGCAGAGATATATCTCTATCAGCATATAAAAATGTTCACTTGTCAAAACGTCTATATTCAGGGACAGATGATTTTTGGTACGGGAAAATAAAAACAAACCCAAAAAAACCCCCCTTGAATTGGATCCCCAATGTTAGCCTGCCCCACAGGTTGCCTTAGTATTACAAAAAAAGGGGGGAACTAATGGAGGGCCCTAAATAATAACAGCCTTCTCTGGAAAGATAGAAATTCCAGAGATGAAAGCCTCAGCTCTGGAAAACATCCTTCCCCCTCCTTTCCTCCTGGGAGAAAATGAAAAGCTGTGGAGCTATTGTAAAATTACCCGGTCTACAAGGATATCCAGCGAGTATCTGCCAAAGAGCATTTAGACCCCCTGGCCACTTTGCACAGCCAGACCCTCTGTCAGACAGTGATGGCTAAAGTGGGAGCAGACTCATTGGACTCTCCCCTTCTGCTGGCTGCGGCTTTAATTACAGAGCAGCAAGCAAAGCCACAAGTGTTCTCACAACAGAACCCTAACTTGAAAAGCGAGCCACAGACCTCAGGCCCCTTGCCAGCTCAGCTGCCTCCCCCCCGGACCAGTTCTGAGCAAAGCCTGGAGCACCCCGTCCAGCCCCAGCAGCAGAGGCCCTTCAGATGGCCCTGGGTCCCCAGCACCCAGCTGTACAAGGAAGCAGCATTTCTGGCCTGAACCCACAGGGGCATGGACTGATTCATAAACACTGAAAATTTAACGCCACAAACAAGCTGCCTGGTGTCAAGCAATTTTTTCCCATAGAAGCACATGCTCCTAAAGGTTAAGTAAAGTTGCTAAGAATGTTTTTCTTCTTCATTCAGATAGCACTGTCTGGGGTCAGAGGGGATGCTGTCCAAAGCAGCAGGATTTGTGGTACGAGTTTATATCTGTCTTCCATTGAGAGAACTCTTGTCTTGTGTTCTGTGAAATTTTCAGCAGCATCAGCCATCTTTGCAGAGAAAGCTTAGCAAACTCCAAAAGGAAGCGATCTCTAGACAGAGATCATTTTCATTTTTTTTTAAATAAGTGGTTTATTGGCATTTTTTTATTTTACACTGCTATCTCTTCTGTTGGCCATTGCTGTCTACCTTCCAACATGGATCACTGTTGTTGCTGTTGCTGATATCAGTTTTGTCTTAGTCTCTGTGATCCCATTTGGGGTTTCCTGGCAAAGATACTGGAATGGTTTGCTATTGTCTTTTTTTACAAATGAGGAACTGAGGCAAACAGGACTAAATGATTTGTCTGGAGTTACACAGTTATTATCTGAGAGTGGATTCATATTCCAGGGCTGGCTTCATCCACTATATCCACTTAGTTGTATGGAACCCTTTCTTGCCATAAAAAAAAAAAAAGTAAAGCAAAATAAATTGATGCATTGCCTATGTCAAAACATAGCTGACCCATACACTCCTGTAGACGGCCATCATTCAATTGAAAGGAAGGAACATGTTTCCCTACTGGTCTTTGGAATCTCTGTTAGTCACTACATTTATCAGGGTTGTATTGTTTTTCTTGACAACATTGAAATCTCTATGTCAAATTGCCTGCTCTATTCTCCTTATTTCACTCCATGTCAGTGACTTGTATATAACCCACAAGTCTTCCCAAGTTTCTTCATAGTTTTTTCCTCCATATAGCAAAGTTCCTTTGAATCCATATGGCACAGTTTGTTTAGTTATTCCCCAGCCAATGGGTAATCACTTTGTATCCAATTCTTTATTCCATAAAAGTACTCCTCTAAATATTTGCCTACTTGGAAAATTTTTCTTCAGTCTTTAACCTTTTTGAATATTATTATCAGTTTTCCAGGGATGGCAGGACTTTGGTATTCCAAATTCCTAGAAAAGACCTTATTTCCCCTTTTAGGTAGTCAATGACTATACTATAGTCTTATTTCCCTTCAAATTAAATAGCCCTTCCCAAGAGAAGCAAAGTATAATACCTATATGGTCAAAGCTAGAAGGGATATAAGACACATGATTTTGGTCCCCTCATTTGTTTTAGAATCCTTGTCATAGTCAACTATGAGCAGTCCACTGTTACTCTTTTCCAAAATGCCCAAAGTGCTTACTAGACCATCCAATTCTTTTGAAACACTTCTTTGAGATAAGTAATGGCAAGTATGAATAGCCTCACACTTTTTTTTTTTAACTTGGACACAGATAAATTAAGTTTTAGTTTGCCACAAAAGCCTCAGAGTTTTTCCTGAGAAAACAAGGTCAAGAAAGCAGGTCTTCTGACTCGTAGGCTAAAATCCCTATCATTAGTCCATTAAATCTCATAAATCCCTATGAGGCACACATGGGGGAAGGAATAAAGCTATGCTAAGGAAGCAGAAAAACAGTTTCGGCTTCCCTTTAAAGCATTTAGATTTGCCAAAACTTTTAGATGAAATCTTTCTGGGGTATAAGCCAAAGTACACACACACAAAAATAATATATCGAGGCTCTCTAAAAAGAAAAAAAAGGGATATAAAGCTCAATGGGGAAAAATAAAATTGCCTGTTTCTCTGTGGGACTGCGAAGCACTTGGTCAGGACTTCCCCCCATTTCTTACTCACCACCCCTTTTCTCTCCCTTCACACAGTTTTAAGACTTAACCACACGAAGCTGAAAGGACTTTAATGGGTTAAAAGATACCATCCATTAAAAGGTCATAAGGCCTAGTGCTCTGTGCATCTGTCACTGAATTAACCAAATCAATTTGGAGTGTCATGCTGTCTAAAAGGCTGGGGAATCAGTCTGAGGAACATCTTGATTCCATTAGGAGGTCTGGCTGAGAACAGAAATTAAACATTGTTTTCCTTGCATAGTATCTGGCCATCTAAGAAGAAAGTAGATACATTGGAACCCCTTTTATATGGCTGGATTTGAGGGACAGGACTAATAGTCATATTAGTTTAAAAAAAAAAAAAAAGAAGGGAAAAATACCTCAAGCTTTCATGATACATAGTTGACATATTTTGGGACCATGATTTGATTTCTGGTATATCTGAATCTGTATAATTATGAACTATGTTCTAACAATCCTATCAAACTTTCTTCTAGTGGTTATATATATAGGGTATAGATTTTTTATTTGGAGAAAATGATTGGAATAGTTAGAAACTCAAGTGAACCAAGGGTTAGTTTGATCAAACTGAGGCAGAACCAACCCATAGGGGAGAGGAATAAATGAATGAATGAATATGCATATGTGTATATCTGTATATATGTGTGTAAGTATATATATACATATACATATAAATATGTGTGTATATAAATACACACACACACACACACACTCCTCCAGAATTCAAATATATAAACCTCCAGTGTTCAAAAAGAGAAGTCTGTTGTAGCCTTCTGCCTTATTTGAATTGGTCCTGAAGAAAGCAAACCATAACTCATCCAAATGATCTACTTTCCAGCATTATCAGAAACCTTTGCTAAGTACAAAATTGCACACAGAATCATATAAAGAGAGTTATATAATCACCAGTCTTAGGGCTAATCTAAAACCTGGATATCTACTGCTTTTATTTTCATTGTTATACAAGGAAAAATAAGTTAAGCAGTTACAGGTAGGGAACTGATTGAAATAAGGAGAGTGGGGCTTCTTTCAAACAGTAAGGAGTCAAACATAGTGCCTCTCTGAGAATGTGTTTGTCATCGTCATCCTGATGGAGCTAAGTCTTACATGACTATTTACCATTAGACAATATGTCTTCTTTCCTCAGTTAGATAATAGTCTCCTCATGGGTAGAAACCACATACTCCCTGTAACATCAAGCACATTGGAAGGCATTTATTAAATTTTTTTTTTGAAAAAAAGAAAGAGAAAAGGAAGAAATAGAGGGAAGGAAAGAAAGAAAGTTTAGACAAACATGAGGTTAGTGTCACAAAATCCAAATTCAAATTGTAACATTGTCAAGTTATGACATTGTGCAAGCCACTTAGTCCCTCTCCCATCTTGTGTGGTCATTTATTTTTAATGAATTCATTGACTGAAGAATTATTAATACACTCAGAAGTTAATTAAAAGTAGCTCTGTCTTTAAAAATGGAACTAAATGAGACAAAAATCATATTATTTGCTTTTATATTGTATATTTCATTTTTATCTCAAGACAGTGTACAAATAATGAGTTTAATCTTATTTTTAGTATGAGAAAGGAACTTGTCTGATGCTTAAAGATCCACTGAGTCCATTCAATTCCAAGATTTCTTAAGAAAGTGATAATTGATAAAAATTCTGGAGGTGCTAAGATGCATGAATCTTCAAATGTTCCTTTTCACATTCTTTAAAGCAATGTGAAAGCCACAAAAAGATTCTGAGACTGAAAATCTGTCTTTTTCATCATCTCTTCTACATCATCATAACCTCAGCCAAGTCATTTAATCTTCCAAGTCTCTCTTTGTTATTGTTTTTTTTTTTTTCCTTCAAATTAAGGTTAGTAGCTAAGGATTTTCATAGTGCTTCTGAGATTTGCAATGTTGGACATCTCTTTTCTCAGTTAATCATCACAACTCAAGACAGGTGCCATTATTGCCCCCAAGTTACAGGTGAAACAACTGAGCTTGGAAGAAGTTGTGTGATTTGCTTACAGCCATACAACAGATTAGAGACAGGTTTTTGAATCCAGATTTTTATGCCTTCAAGTCCAACACTCTAATCTACTATGTCACTTGGCTGCCCCTACTCTGATCTCCAGCTTCTTCCTTCAACTCTAAAGTTTAATAATGATTTTCTAAAGGTGCTTTTTCAACCTTTGTGGATAATTTTACCCATGATACACATTCTTCCTCAACTATGGCAGACCCAAACTCTTCCACCTTATTCCCCTAGATGGTTCTTGCCCTTATAGTTCCATAGATCTCCAAAGAAGATGGAGCTAACCAATGTACTGAAGGTGTCTTCCTCTGTTTTGTTTGTTTTTATATTTTTGTTTGTTTTTATACATTTCAGGGGTGCCATAAATATTGTTTATTTGTGATTGCACTTACATAACTAGCCCATGAGCTCCACTGCCTATGTGAGTACATTGCTAGACACCCTCATTCCTTATTCTTCAGTATTCAGGGTCCCAAGATCATAGGTTTAGAGCTGGAAGAGAACACAGAGGTCAGCTAGTCCAACCCTTTCATTTGAGAAATGAGGTATAAGTGACTTATTGTCCAAGGTGAAATAGATGGTTTGTGGTCAAGCTGGCTGGTCTACTATCCTTTGCCCCCAAATCCAACATTGACTCCAGGATACCATGTTATTTCAAGAATCTGTCATTTCTTTGGAGTAAATGCTACTTCTCCTGATTCAGATTATTACCCAATCTATACCTTAAGAAATAGTCTTTGTTGAGTCATTCAGGCCTAAAAAATTAATCTCTTCCTCTGACTGTGAGCCCTTCCAAATTTAGCTAGACTCTCCTAGGAAAAATAAATATGTAATGTGTCATCAAGCCTATACTCAAAGCCTTTCTAGTTTGGGAGGGCCAACAAGAGCTGATAGAACCTAGGGTTATTTCCATGTCACAATAAACCAGACATAACTCTCTGATGTCTAAATGTAATACTGTTCTTCTGGTTTCTGCAATACACGGTTGGCAAAAAAAAAATTGTTCATATTTTTTAAAGTATTTTGCCTATCACCTTACCATTTATTGATTCTTCCCTGAATGTGATGACTACTCAGTCTAGTAAAAGAAAGAATTCACATGGAGATTATTGTCACTGTTAATGACTCAGTAGTATTCAAGAAGAAAATCAGGATTTCCCCAAGCCTGTGGACAATAAACTACCTTTTGCATTCTTATCACCATTTCCCTGACATCCTGAGTCAGTAACTACATTTCTTTAAGGGAGCATGCTGGCAGAGATCTCTAAATGTATGAATAGTGTCAGTTAATGACATTAGGCCACAATATTTTTATCACACAAAGTAAAGTAAATTATTTCCATTAGTGTTAAATAGTAACTATTTACACAATGTGGGCTTCAGTGCAAAAGTAAAATTTTATTATCCAGGTCCTACTCTTCTAAGCATTTATATTCTGTTCTGGCAAGCTTTTCAAAGGTAATTTTTCATTAGCTACTTTTTAAAATTTTCCTTTTGGTATCTTAATATTTCTTTTTGGATAAAGTGTTTTTCTCATTTTTTTAATTATATAAGTATGTTATACACCATAAATTACAATAAAAATCAATGGCAAATTGGAACCCAGAGCCCAAGAACATTCATTTTTGTTCCTGAAGCCAAACAACGTTCTCCATGGTAGACAGTGTTGCTGTTTAGTGCAAACTTCCAAAAGGAGCTTGTGAGAGTTTTACTTTGTAGTCATCATGACTACATTATATGGTGCTTTAAAGTTTTCAAAATGCTTTATCAATATCTCATCTAATCCTTACAACAACCCAGAGAGATGTGGGCTATTATTATCCCCATTTTATAAATGAAGAACTTGTAGCAGACAGAGAAGGATGTTGTGCTGTATAGAAAGTTTTATTGTTCAGTCATTTTTCATGTCCAACTCTTTGTGACCCCATTTAGTTTTTTCTTGGCAAAAATATCAGGCTGACCTACCATTTCCTTTTCCAGCTCATTTTACAGATGAGGAAACTAAGGTAAAGAGAGTAAAGTAATTTGCCCAGGGTCACACAGTTAGTAAATGTCTAAGACCAGGTTTGAACTCTGGAAGATCAATGTTCCTGACACCAGACCCAGTACTTTATCCACTGCCCCAAAGATAGTGTAGATTTTAGCAAATAAATCATTAGTGATGGAAGGAATCATTTCCCTTTTTATCGTTTAGGGAAAAAAGAGAAAGAAAAATCATTACAAAGAGGAAAAAGAACTTGTTGAGACATTTCCTATTTTTTGGTCACTTTTCCCTTTCTCAAAATCTTTCCATTTTAAAAATGAACCACACACAAATTGCCATTAATTCCTAGTCTCATGTAGAAAGGAAACGTGGTCAGAGGTTGGTGTAATGTATCAGGTGTCCCTTAGTTCTGTTTCTTTTTCTAGCACTGACTTTCTGGGTGGCCTTAGGCAGAGGACTTAATTTTGCTATGATTCTCCCCATCTTGAAAAGCAGAAGAAAGAACATTTGTCACTAACCCTTCTTGAAAAGGCATCCAAGCTCAAAAAGAAAAGCTTTGCAAAGCTTTTTATTCAGAATTTTAGATGAATGGTATTAACCTAGTATTATTTCACTTGGGCAATGATTAATAAACTATTTGATTATTGATAGGGCAGTGTTTTTCATAGCCTCTAATTACCTTTTCATACATGATTATCCAGAGGAAAATGTATACAAAATCCTAATAGGAGTAACCCAGTCACCTTATCTTAGTAGGATTAATAATAATCAGGTGTATTTCTAGTGAGTCTTTCATCTGAAGATCTCAAAGCACTTTATATTCTTTACCTAGGAGGATGATTATTATCTGAGACACAGAGATGCTATCTAACTGACCCAAAGTTAGTCATGTCAATAATAACAGAGGGATTAACAAACATGTGTCCTCACATTATTATTCTGTTCGTAAAACCAAATTATTTCATGTGAGGGAGACAGCATCAATTCAAGTTGGCAAACATTTATTTTAAGTATTTGCAATTAACACTGGGAATACAAATACAAGCAGGAAGATGGTCTCCTATTTTCAAAGAGCTTATATTCAAATGGGGGGAGACCAAACAAAAAAGAAGCTAAAAAGGTAGACTGAAGGGTGTCACCAAGTGGGGACATAGTAGAAAAAACCCAAAGCATCATCAGGGGTGCAGACTTGAAAAAAAGGAAGACACAGCTGATTGAAGAAAATGAAAAAAAATTCTAATAAATTTGCCAAAAACAAAAAAACTAAACCAAATGGGGTGATGAAAAGTGGGACACAATTGAAACAACTGAATATATAATTTAAAAAATGAGAAAAACATTTTATCCAAAAAGAAATATTAAGATACCAAAAGGAAATTAGAAAATAATTATTATTTCTAATAAGTAGTCATCCAGAAAGGTGACACAGTAGATAGAGTACTGGGTCTGGAGTCAGGAAAACCTGAGTTCAAATCCTGTGTCAGATACTGCCTACTTGTGTGACCCTGGGCAAGTCATTTAATCTCTGCCTTAGTTTTCTCAAATGTAGAATGGGGACATTTTATCTCTTCTATCTCACAGGGATGATATAAGGATCAAATAAGATCATATTTGTACATTTCTTGGCACAGCGCCTTGCCCATAGTAGATGCTTAATACATGCTTGTTATCTATCCTTTCCTTTCTCTTCCCTTTCCTCTCCTTGAAGACCTCCAATAATGGGAAATTTTTATTATTATCTATCCTTTCCTTTCTTTTTCTTCCTTTTCTCTCCTTAAAGACCTGTAATAATGGGAAATTTCAACTCTTTGCTTCTCATTCTGCCCTCTGTGGGCAAGCAGAATTCTGCCTACATTTTCCATGTAACATTTGTTTACATATTTTAAAACAGTTCTCAGTTCTACCCTAAATATTATTTTCTCCAGATCCTTCAATTATTTATTATTTTCTTTGGATCCTTCAGTTTCTAGCATGAATTCCGTTACTCTCAACATCCTGTTTAATTCCCTCTAGACATCCTCTAGCTTTTGTCACTTTCCTTCTTAGAACAAGACACACAAAACAGAGTACAATACTAAAGATGTGAGGGGACTGGAATTATAATAGAACTCAACTCTTCATCATCCTGGAAACTCTGCCTCTCAATACTACTTAGGCTTATTTCTTGTTTGTGTTCCAGTTGACTTGAACTGAGCATATAGCCTACTGACAACAAAAACAACTATCCCTTTTCAGATAAATTGAAATGGCTGTCAAATCATACCCCATTTTAAAGTTAATATTTGGAGCCCAAATGCAGGGCTTAATATTTATCTTTATAAAATTCCATCTTATTATTGTGAATGTGTTCAACTGACTGATCTCCATCTGATCTCCCAGCTCTTGGGCTATTCTACCTGCTTCTTCAACTATCAGTTTTAAAGATGAAGCCCAAGGGCATAGGTCAAGTATGTGAATTGGTACTGAATCAAATCCAGTAATATCAAAATAATATTAACTGGTAGCCAGAACACATGCAAGAAATGCATCCTTTATCAAAGAGTCAGCTCTGTGAAAAGAATTTCACATCTTGTTTAGGAGTCAACACCAGTGCCATGATATAGTCCACAATATTAGGGATAAAGAACAATTTTAAAATTTGAATAGGTTATTGATAAAAGGCCAAATCAGATCCCTGGAGGTCTCAGTCAATTCCCTCTGAATTGACTTCAGTGACAAATCTTTGGGTCTATTCATCCCACTAGATCAGAATCCACCTTACTACATGATTGCTTCAGTCTTATGTAAAATGATAATAGGAAAGACTCTCAAATGCTTTGCTTAAACTCTACATAAATAACATTCCCCTAATCTACCAATCTAGTAACCCTGTCAAAAAAGGAAATGAGTTTAGTCTGGTATGACCTGTTCCTGATGAAGCCATGCTGGCTCTCTGTTATCACTGCTTCCTTTTTTAGATGCTCACTAATAATCCCTTTAATAATGCATTCCAGAATGCACTCTAGTTTTGCCAGGAACTTAAGTCAAGCCCATGGGCCTATTGCATTCTTTGTTTGAAAATCAGGACACTGTTTGCATTTCTCCAGCCCCATGGCATCATTCCCATTCTCCATGACCTTTCAGAGATCACTAACGCTGGCTGAACAATCACATTCACCAGCTCTGGGCTGCAGTTTATTAGGATCTGGTCACTTGAACTCATCAAGAGCAGAGCAGAATATTCATTATCTCCTTATGTACCTTGGATTTCAGTCCTCTGTTAACCATTTGTATTTCATCTTTTATAGTCCAAGGAGCATTCTCCTTGCCAGAGAAAGGAAGCAGAACATACAATTTAAGATGTATTCTGTAATAAACTAATAAACTATAGTTATAACCCAAATGAGCCAGTACCATGCCAACTTCAAAAATAGAAGTTGCTGATGCCTTTTGTTTTTGACATCAGTCATTTTTAGGTATACCCAATGAGCACTCCCTTATAGCAAAGGAAATTAATTAAGCAAAATCAGCCACAAGGGTGGTAGAGCAGCAGGCCTGGAGTCAGGAAGATCTGGGTTCAGATGTGTGCAAGAGAATGATCGCATGCTCACTTCACCCTATTTGTCTTAGTTTCCTCATCTGTAAAAATGAGCCAGAGAAGAAAATGAAAAAAAAATTCTAATAAATTTACCAAAAACAAAAAAACTAAACCAAATGGGGTGATGAAAAGTGGGACACAATTGAAACAACTGAACAAAAAAATAAAATAAAACAACACCGTGGCCAAGGCTGATGGTGACTGCAATAGTCTAAACCTAAAGTCTGTTTCCTCTCCCCTGAAAAGATGCTTTTCATCAGTGACATCAAACTCCAATAGAAAGAGATCCCTGTGGGCTGCACATTGGCTTCAAAAACTACAAATTAACATTATCTATATTGTATTGTAGTTTTTTTTTTTTCAAAGATTCCCTAGTTACATCATAATCTGACTCAGAATAACAGTAGAGACTATTGTAGACTGAATAGGCCCCCAAGTTGGGAGTTGGATACCTCTGCTTTTCATCTTTTCTCCAAAATTTTGTATTATTACAATCACTGTGAATATATTGTTCTATATATTTTGCTCATTTCCCTCTATTTAGATTCATACCAGTCTGGATACAGGGCTCTTAATTGTGTTGGCAGCAGCCCACCCCACCCCCAAGCGCCTGGATATCCTCCCACGCCCCCACTGCCAAAATCCAGTCCTCAAAAAACATTTCCAGAAAATCCCTTCCCTTGTCCAATAGTCTTGTCTTTCTCATTCCCACAATTTCCCTTCATTTTCAGCATATCTAGAAATATTTTGGCCTCTGATAGGGAAGTCTCATCCGCTGTGACTCAACTAAAGCCTTTCTTATAAGAAAAAATAAAGTTTTGAGACATATTCAACACCAGGGAGGACAATTATAACCCAAACAGGGGGCAGAGCAGCTTCTGAGGAAAAGAGGACCAGGATCAGGACTCCAGAGTTCAGTTCCTAGGAAGAAAATGGAGAGCCTGCCACCCTTCCCTCGCACAGGAAGTCCTCTCCCGCCCCCAGCCCACCCCCTGGGAGCCGGCGGGGCAGAACCGCTGCCCCCGAGCCTGGGAGAAGCAGCAGCAGCCGCAGGAGACAGCCCTCGGCAGAGTCCAGATGGTTTTGTTTGTGCTGGCTGGCAGACGTGGAGCTCTGCACCAGGCAGCAGTGGGGAGCTTTTAGAGGAAAGGCTTGGGTTTTTGTTTTGTTTTGCAAGGGGATTGGGGTGAAGGGGGAGGAGTTGCCAGGGAACTCACTGCAAACATTACTCAGCTCCTCGGGGTCTTTTATCAGTTGGAGAGAAGGAAGGAAGACTGAGGGGGAGAAGCAAGTGCTTTGGAATTCCCTTTTGCATTTCTGCACTCCCAGGCTTTTCTTCCTCCTCCTGGCTGAGAGAAGAACCTAGAGATGTGGGGAAACAGCCTCCCTGGCCACATGGCTTCCCAGTGGAACACAGTGTAACTTTGCAGGTCTGAAGTCACCATAACTATCCCAAGCGCCTGGATTTTTATCTGACCCATGAGGGTACAAGAAGAGAGACATTGAATCCCTCCCACTCTCCCCAAAACCTTGGCCTTAATCCTAAACCTATCTCCACCATCTCCCAGCCCTTCATCTCCCCCTGTTTCTTTCTTTTTTTTTTTTTTAAAGGAAAAAAATCTCAATACTAGTTAAGAAAGTCTGTGTGTTACATCTCAAGGTCAAACATCCTTGATATTTGTATTTTTTTAAAGCATGTTATGAATAAATTTCTTATTCTCTTTGCCAAGCTGTTTTTAAAAATAGGATTGGGAGGGGAAGCTGTGAGAATGGGGGATCATTAACATAGCTTGTGTGTGTTTTATTATCTTGGTGGCTCAGATAACTGCAGGTAGAATAGCTACAAGTATATTTCCACTTGGAGGAAAAAAGAGGAACTTTGCCTGCTTTTACTTCTTTTTTGTATTTGTGGGATTATTTAAAATATTTAAACATCTATGATTTCACTAGTGTGAGCAATAATATTTTGTATTGAAGCTTTTTATTTTCAAAATATATGCAAGGATAATTTTTCACCATTGACCCTCGCAAAACCTTGTGTTCCAATTCATGCCCCCCCCCCAACCTGGTAAGTATTCCAATATATGTTAAACATGGTAAACATATATATATGTAAATCCAATATAGTTTGCGTGCTTTTGTTGAAAAATTTCAGTGATGTGCAGTTACATATTCCCTTGGAATTGGGTTATCGAAGTTAAAAGCAGCAGTGAATCAATGACAAACAAGAAACAGCTGCAGGAGGTAGCGGTGTTTGTAGCTCTGGGTCATTTGTTTCCTTGAAAATAGCATTTTTGTTCCTGTCACATGACTGACACCCCTTTACCCACTTAGGGGTACTTCCCCAAAAGACAAATGTGATTCTTAGGTTTAGAGTTGAAATTTGTCCTGAGGTATAAAAGAAGAGTACAAAATTGAGGGGGGGGATAAAAGGGCTAAAAGAGGGATACTCTTTATGAAAGAGAAATAAGAAATGAATTTAGCTTCTATAGGAAACATCTTTTAATCCTCTCCAGATTTACTCAGGGTAACATCTTTTAAGCAAACATTCCTTTTAAGAAAACATTCCTTAGGTCTAGATAGTGTATCATGGGAGCAAGATGGAAAATACAATGGGACCCACAAAGTTGAGACAAGGAAGTACAACCTCTGGCTGAGGAGGGAACAATGCAGTTGAATGGAACATAACTAAGGTAGACAAACAGGCTATGTTGTTGTTCAGTCTTTTTCAGTCCTATCTAACTCTTCGGGGCGCCACTTTGGGGGTTTTCCTCACTGGAGTATATTGCCATTTCCTTCAGCTCATTTTACAGATGAGAAAACTGAGGTAGACAGGATTAAGTGACTTGCCCAAAGTCACACAGCTAGTAAGTGTCTAAGGCCAGTTTGGTAGGTGGGAGGGGAGGGGAATGAGTGTGAGATGGGGAGAAGCTCTTTAAGAGAGATAAGAACATACAAACAATAAGAGTTGCATGATCTTAGGTAAGCCATTAATATCTCTTGTACCTCAGTTTCCTCAAGTATAAAGAAATGAAATTCCTCCAGATTTGTGAACCATGATATATATTAGCTTTATGAGTAAAATATAGAGCAAAGAGAGACTGAAAAAATGGAAGGTTAGGGGAAAAAAATGAACAACATATCTAAGTCGTAAAAATGATATAAAAGGTGTTTTGTTTATTTCTTTTCCCTTTTCAGTAAGGATAATGCCAAATCCTTTTTTTTTTTTTAAGTGATGAGAAACTTACTATATATTTAATTTAAAAATTTTACTTTAATCTCTTTTGTCATTTCCAAAGGGGTTAAACGATGTTATCTTCCATCAGATGAAAGGAAATCCCATTCTTAGAACTAAATGAATGCAGTCTTAATTGCTTCCAAACATTAAAATCAGATTTCTTAGATAAT
The DNA here is from genome assembly GCF_016432865.1 of Antechinus flavipes. NCBI lineage: Eukaryota > Metazoa > Chordata > Mammalia > Dasyuromorphia > Dasyuridae > Antechinus > Antechinus flavipes. Next base: position 161,803,734 of record NC_067402.1, read on the forward strand.
TTCTTAGCACATAATGCAAGAGAGCTCTGGCTGAAAAGAGGTAGAAGCAGCCTAAGAAATAATTTGCCAGGGTATATTCTCACAGCAGCTTAAACCCCCACCTTCCATTCTCTATCTCTCTTCAGTTGGCTAAAGATAAACTCTGGTTGCACAGAAAGTTGCTGCAGAAACAGAATTCTTGATTCTCTTTGTATTGCAGAGGGAAGAATGGGTTTGACAGGCTCATATTGTTATCTCATGTTGCCTCCCCTGAATTAAGGTCATAACAGCCTCCGCCCTTCACAGAGAGGCTTTCTGAGGAGAGGAGTTTCCAAAGCACCAGTTGGAGTCAGGGACTCGTACACATTAGTGGGCAGGAAGTGGAGTCCCGATGGGAGACTGGGGAATTTGAACGCTTTCCCATTTCAGCACTCTGAGAGGAGGAAGCTCAGTTCAGCACTACTCACAGATGGCTACTGCTCTCTTCTGAAAGATCCTTTTCTCTTTCACTCCTCCGTCCTCAAGTCTCAGTCAGTCTCTCTCTCTCTCTCTCTCTCTCTCTCTCTCTCTCTCTCTCTCTCTCTCTCTCTCTCTCTTTTTTCTCTCTCTCTCTCTATTTCGGAGGGAGAAATTCAGCAAAGCTGAGGTCAGTCTGGGGAAATTAAACAAAGAGAAAGCATTGGAAAGAGCTTGTGTTTTTCCTTCTAAGAAACCTACCGAGTGCCCCCTTTTAAAGCTGGATATCCATGTGTCCCTGTCTGTTCCAAGCAAGAAACGGAGGATAACGAAACAGAACTCACAGACTGTACTTGAATGAGAACAGCCCACAGTAGAAGTTAACAGTGGACCAGACTGCAGCTGTGCACTCCTACTGGTTTTAAAGAAAGTTGTTTTCTCTCCAGATATTCCAATGGAGACAGTTAGAGAATCTGTACTTCAGAGAGAAGAAGTTTTCAGTGGAAGTTCATGACCCACGCAGGTAAGTTGGGAGATTTCTTTAGCATGTTTGAGTGGATGAGATTTGCATGACTCTGGGAAGGATGCGTTAATATTTAGGGATCTGCTTGTTTTTATGATGCTTTTGTCCTTGTTCGGTTATGTGAAGAGATGGGGGAATAATATTATATAGCTTATGTTCAAAATGCTCAGCTGGAAGCTGGACTAGAATGCGACAATAATTAGGGTGAACTTTGTCAGTTTGGTAAACTCATGTTGCTGATGCTTTCAGTTTTTGACACGCTGTTTTGATACCTTATTCAAGTAAACTGAAAGCTTTTTTTCCTTTTTAAACAAGACAAAAGACAATATTGTTTCTGGGGCTTAGTATTTTTTGAGAAATTCCCAGAAATGACAGCTATAATATATACATAATTATAAATAATCAGAGCAAAAGGGAGCACATAGATGAAGCAGTTACTATGCCAGAATCATTCCCAAAAAGAAAATTTCAGTGTGAGAGTTGTTCTTGTGTGAAAGAAATATAGTTGTTGTGGTTCTTTATGTGTTTGCTTTCTGCATGCTTCTACATTGTATTTTACATCCCAGAAACTTTTCCTGGGGATATTAGATTAAAATAAATCTGCTCATGCTGAAAAAAATGCTATAATTAAAAAAATAATAATAAAAAGTCCCAGTTCAGAATACCATTTCAACCCAATGCTTTGCCTTTCTTTGTCTACTAACAGCCCTAGAATTGTACACAGCCCACAAACCACAGTTAGAGACCTAAAAACAGGCCTACTACCTAAACATAAATCATTTTAGACAGATCCAGAGTCAGATTTACAACTAAAAGGTAGCTCTAGGGGGACATTGGTATGATCAGACTCTTGCCAAGAAAAAAAGGTTGATTTTAAATACCATTAACTCTACCCCTTCCCTGCTCTGATGAAAAAGAAGTCTGATATACAACTATGATTCTGGAGGGCTAATGATAAAGCATGCTATCCCCCTTCTGACAGAGAAATAGAACATTCTGACAGAATATATATTATTTTGCATATGGCAATACAGGAATTTATTTAGTTTGCCTATATATATGTGTGTGTTACAAAGGCTTAATTTTTCTTTTTTCTCTTTTTCCATTGATGGAAAGGGAGAAGAAAGGAAAAAAAAAAAAGAAATTTTCTCAATAAAAAAAAAAAATTTAATTTTAAAAAAAGTCTGGCACATACTGCACTATGTGTGAATTGGCTTAAAGATCTGCTTCCTGTTTTTCCATCACCCTTTGAAGAGTCCCTGTACTTCCTAAGGATCTTCTCATTATATTAGGAGACACTGCCTACACAGGAGAAAGATGTGCTCATGCAATACAATCTGTACTGTAGCATATGAAAACTCAGCAAGACTGATGTGCTGTTTAACTCAGTAATCTGCATAGAACAACCACTCAGTTAGAAGCTCTTATCCTGCATTTCACAGCTGACTAGTAGTCCAGAATCCAAAGGAACTTTGGAGATTCCACTTCACAGGCATATAAGAAGGGAGGGCAAACCACATACTACTTTTTGCACATGGGGAGAAGGTACTAGTAACAGTTGGAGCGTGTGTCCAATGCTCAAATGCTGCGACAATAGAGCAGGAATCAGGATTGCTCAAAGCCGGGAAAAAGAAGCAAATTTGGAAAAGAATATTCTATAAAAAGAGAAATAAGCAGAATTTTCCAGTTATTTGTTCAAGCCAATGATAAGAAAGGGCTCCAGATGGAGAAGAGAAAAAATAAATGTGAAAATGGAAATTAATTTCATAAAATTTAATTAGCTGTTCTTATCTCAGTTTCCCCTACCTGTCCAATTACCACAAGAATGTTTTATTTTCTTTCTCTTTCTTAGAAATATAGGAAAAGAAAAGAAATCCTCTGGATATAAAATATAATAATTTAATACAGGGAAACTTTAAACCTTTAAATTGAGAGGAGTTAATCAGTCATTTTATTGAGCACCTTCTATCAAGGTGCCACTTAGTGCTTATATGATCTTGGGCAAGTCACAGCAATGCTTTGGACCTCAGTTCCTTCCTCTGTAAATTGATGGAGTTAAATTAGATTCCCTCTGACATTCTTTCCTGTTCTAGATCTATAATCATGTGATACAAAGAAATATAAATAATTGATTTCTATCCCCAGGGAAGTTACAGTCCAAGGAAGAGGGAAACATGAATACTAAAAGAAAATTGTAGAATCATTCATAGAATAATAAAAGACAGTGGATGATTAATATCATATAGGTATTATTGGGAGATTCAGAGGAGGAAGAGATTGTCTTGGGCTGAGATGGGCAATCTCAATTCCACCAAGTAAAATGTACCTGCACTGGGCCTTCAAAGATGTACAATATAGATATTTGACTAAAAAAGGAGGAGAGATGGCAGGAAGATCCAGATGTTAGGTGCATGTTCTCAATCTGGGAAGCAGATAGAATAGAGGGAGAAGAGAGCTGGAGAAAGCTGGAAAAGTGAGGACCAGACATCCTGCTGCTGTCAGTACAAAGCCCTGAGTAGCTGCTTAGCTAAACAAGGACCCTTTCCCAGGCAAAAGGAGTATAAGATGCAAGAAGTACCCAAGGAAGAGATTTCTCCCATATTAATTTCATTTGTCATCCCAGTTCTTGGTATATTGTTTTTTTTTTTTGGAGTACAGGAGATTAATCTAATTGACCACATGTAACAAGGATGCTAAGCGGTCAATACCTAACTCCTCAAACTTGTCTATTAAGGATGAGGAAGGAAGTCAGAACTGAGCATGACGATAGGAAATGCCAGCTATAATCATTTCATTAAAATGCAATCACTTGGAAATTGCAATTTACAAGAAAATAATTCACTAGAGCTGATGTTTTCCGAGTTGGATCAGTCACACATTTACTCACAGCCTTTCCCTTTGCCCTACCCATCCCCATCATTATCTCTTCAATACAGAGCACAGAAGATCATGTAAAATTGCTGGGGGGTGGAGGGGAACTGGCTCCATGCCTAACTCCTAATTTTGTGGCCCTCTAAATTTGTCAGATAGTCAGGTTAATAGAAGCAGGGAGGGCAGAAGAAAACTTGCTTTAGGGAGGGTCTGAAATAGGGAGAGAATGTGGTTATACTCAGACCTGGTAGTTCTTAATTTTTCCCCACTATCCTTCTGAGAAAAATAACATCCTTCCACAAGCTACTGTTCATCTTGCAACTTTCATTGTCTTAAATTTCAAGTTTCTTTCCCCTTCCCACTCTCCTTTCAAATTCAGCTTTGCTAGAGAAGAATAAGAGCTGAACTCTTGTTCCTATAGCTATTATGGGAGTCAAGGCCTTGGTTGGCAGTTTCATTTTTAAATCTCTGTGTTTTGTTGTATGTGGTTCCCTCCCTGCCCTCTTTTTCTGGACCCATTTCAACTGACAACTGTTTGCTCATTCACAAGCTGTCTTTCCCCCCAACTTTCATTTTAAACAAAGCAACAATACAATCACACATACCTAGAATTAGGTGTATTATTTGACACTAGATTTGACTTTTTCAATAAAAAAGTGAGTATCTCAGGGAGTGGGGAGGAAGGGGGAAAGTTAAATCTGTAACCTCCACAAAAATGAAAGAAGGAAAAAACCTTAAATATTCCTCGAGGGGGAAAGGTTGATAATCCTACTTATAATTAAAACTTCCTGAAAACTAAAGATAGTATTCTATTACCCAGGATCTTCCAATTTACTGATTTTTGGGGAAACTATATTCCTTCCTTCTTCGGAATAAAAGACTTGAGACACCTTAACTCCTACATCAATGTTCCTTCTCCATTTGCTCATTAATCAATGGGAAACATCCACCCACCCACACCCACACACCCCCTCCCCCCTCATGCTGCTTTCCAGAGCTAAGATTCCATTTTCATAATGATCAGTCTACCATTACCATGCACCTCCTGACCACCGGTAAAGTGGCCAGACAGCCTTTATTTGTTAAGAGAGAGACTTCCTTCCCTTCTGGGAAAACATTGACCCCTATTCTTTATTGCAGCTAATTATATGAAAAACCAGTGGTTTCCAGTTTCATTTTGGAAATCTAGCTGTCTTCTTTATTCTCTACTCCATGCTGAAATAAGTAATCTTTACTGGGGGGTGAGGGAAGAGGGGGAATTCCACTTTGTCATTCATTACTCTCTATCATTCATTACCCTTGTTGTCATTTCTCCATTCTTCTAGCCCAGGTTGTACCAGCTGTGAGATAATGGCTTTAGTCTAGATCAGTAATTCTCAACATTTTTGATCTCAGATCCCCTTTATTCTCTTAAAAATACTGAAGATGCCAAAGAGTTTTTGTTTATGTGGGTAATATAAATAAACATGGCAATCTTATGAAAATCATTTTTACCTGGAGGACCTCCTGAAGGGGTATTAGGGACCACCAAGGTGATGACCACACTTTAAGATCATCTCTAAGGTTCCTTCCAGCTCCAACAATCTTTCCTCTAACTGCTCTCCACCCCAACAGACACACTTAAACTTGATAATCAGCATTTCTCATGGTGGATGGAGCCTAAGGTGATGGAAAAGACCTGGCTGAGTCAGGAGCTCTGACCTCCCAGGATTAGGAAATAATTTACCTGTATTTCACCAGAGACCACATTGCCAATTAATTCAGGGCTTTTCTTAAATAGAAGGCTTTTATTCTCTCTGTTAGTTGGGCCTTTGTCAAGAATCGAGTATCAAACAAGAAAGGCCGATGGCCTGCTTTGACCCATCTGTGACCCAGCAAGGCAGAGACTTGGCAGCAGCCTGAGTTCTAAAGAGTCAGGAGTCCAGAAATCTGGCTTGTCTCCGAAATATGTGTGTGTGTCCGTGTTGGTGCCTTCTGATAAGTCACATTTTGTAACCACCCAGCATTGTCTTTAGTACTATAAAATCTCATCACTGATTTACTGACTGACCCTGAAAATAGCCCCAGCATAAACATGTCCCACCTTCTTGTTCTGTTTCCCCAGGGCCTCGGTGACTAGGAGGACCTTCGGTCACAGCGGCATTGCAGTGCATACGTGGTATGCATGTCCAGCATTAATCAAGTCCATATGGGCTATGGCCATTAGCCAACACCAGTTCTACCTGGACAGAAAGCAGAGTAAGGTAAAACTCTCCCCCGGCACACGGAGGCAACAATCTCTTTTTACACTGCAGATTTCACAAAGGCTGTAGATTTCTCCTAGAGAGACCATGGATAAACCTGGAGGTCATAGACTGGATGGGCCCCAGGGATCACATAACTCGGGGATTAAAAATTGGACTGGGGCCCGTTTTATTCATTACTGGCATAAACTCATGCCAGTCATGGTGTTTGCTCCCTCTTTGGGCTGAAGATAGATGGAATAAAACCATAATTTGCCAGCAGGCCAGTTCCCTCCAAAGTGCCAGAGGGGTTTCCGGCCCACCCATAATCTCATTTGTTCATCCTTCTTGATGCAGGCTAGAAGGCCCATTTGTAGTCTTCTGACCCACTTTTAAACACAGGGAAACTCACCTCAGACAAAAATGAAAACTTTAGTATTTTATACAGTGGTAAATAGTTTTCTTCTTTCTAGAGGGAAGAGAAGTAACCTTTCTCAGTTAATAGACAACATCTAACTGTTTTAGATAATTGCTCTGGACCTTTCAGGCTTTTCTAACTGCTAACTACACACACAAACTCTCCCTCCCTTCTTTTCCCTCCTTTTCTCCTCTCTCTCTCTCTCTCTCTCTCTCTCTCTCTCTTTCTCTCTCTCTCTCTCTCTCTCTCACACACACACACACACACACACACACACACGAAAAAGAAACAAAAATTAATAATAAACTTCTCCAAGAGTGAGCCCAGGACCTCAGAAATTTGTAAACACCAACTTTGTTGAGATCCCTGGGGTTCCCTCACATACAGACAGTTCTCTTCAGCTGGGGTGGGTGGGTGGGTGACGTCCCTCTAGTTCACACACACAAACATATCAACACTCACTCCTCCTTCCCACTACTTCACCTCCCCATCCTCCTCCCTCAGGAGTCACTCCTACTCATTATCCCTCCGGAATAAAGCCTATCAAGATGGGCTCTGGGGCTTACAGCTGTGGGGGAGGGGTGGAACTATCTCATGAGCCAACCTTGGCAGCTCGGCGGGGCGATACCACCCATCTCTTGTGGAGTCTTCTCTCCTGCAGTGTTAGTTTCTGTGGTGGGTGTGAGAGGACTCATAAATTTTACCAATGAAGAGTATCATTAGTCTGGTGCAACTCTACTGGTCTTGGGGATTTTCTTTTTCCTTTTTCTTTTTCTAAGGGAGCATGGGAAGGGAAAGAGGGAGAAGAGGAGAAGGAGAGGCGTAGAATAGCTTTCAACTAGGCACTATCTACCATGCAAACTAGTCATGAGATAACTAACTACCGGTTGTTTTTTTTTTTTGTTGTTGTTGTTTTTTTCCCTCGCTAGTTTTTATATTCCTATCACCTTCTTGGCATTGGTTGGCTTGAATTGGGTCTGGGACAAAATTTTACCATCCCCCATCCCCATTTCCCTTCTTTACTTCCTCTCTCCCTCCTTGCCTCCCTCCCATCCTCCTTCCCTCTCTGACTCCTTCCCTCCCTCCTTCCCTCCCTGCCTCCCTCCTTCCTTCCCTTCCTTCCTTCTTTCATTCCTTCCTTCCTGCCTGCCTTCCTGCTTGCCTTGCTTCTTCCAACACAATTGGGGTTGCACACCTACTTAGGTGACTAAAGTCACACAGTTGGTGATGAGTCTGAAATCCTATTTGAACTCGGGTCCTCTTCATTTCAGGAATTTGCCATTATAAATCATTACCATAAAGACTATAGTGCTTAACATTCTGATACATTCTTAATAGGATAAAGAAAAGTGGAATGTATAGAGCACCCTCCCATCGTCATATAAATGAATATGGGGAGAGGGTGTCACAAAATTATGATTTATTATCAGTGAATGTTTGATTAGAATATTTATTTTATAGACCTATATACCTGGGGTTGTGAATGGAAAAATTTCTTAGACAAAAAGGGTCCTGAGTGGAAAAAAGTTCCAGAAGCCCTGCACCACACCATAGCTGCCAGTGCCTTACACACAGTGTTGATTGATCATATAAAGATCTTTGTCCTGAAAGAAGTATTTTTATGTAGAAAGATGATTCAATAACAGTGTTGTTATATAATATTATTTTAAGATTATATTCCTAGTATAACAACAATCAATTAAAAGACTAAAGCAAATTTCAATATCAACAAGGAAGTCCTGAATATCTCTTATTTTCAGTAGCCAAACTTTCTGTGAAAGGGGATGCATGTCCTCATTGGGCACAATCCCTTCACTAAAGTAAGTCTTGGTTGATCATAAATGCCATGTGATGCTCTTCCATTCCCGCCAATAGGATAATGTACAACATCTGGATTCCAGAACTTTGTTGGACTTTGGTTTCTCCATGGGGAGAATAAGAGTAAAAATTCCTGTCCTTATCCAGTAATCAAAAGTGTAAATGAGACAAGCATTGTGAAATTACTATGCAAATTGCTACCACAGTTATGTTAGTTAAATGAATGAAAGTTCACAATTTAAAATGGAGATGATAGAGCTGATAAAATACCCCCATAGGGGAAGTATATCACAAAATCCTCATCTGAAGAATGAAAAATATGCATGATATGATCTAATGTATATAAATAACATATATACACGTGTGTGCATGCACATAAAAACTGCTTAGATTCTTCCTGATGAATAATGTCCATCTCTAGGTGAATTAGGTTGAAACAATTCAAGACTGAGCACTTTTAATATATTATAGAACACCTCACGTTGTCTAATGTATCAAGGATCGCATCCCACTCTGCCATATATAGTATATAATATATAGAAACATCCATTTCTTTCACCAAAGGTCTTTAGCAGGGCCTCCCACACAATGTTTGCCAACCAGAGACAAGTGTTATCTAGTGGTCTTAGCAAACAGTACCCCCAAAAGGTAGCCCAAAATGTCATGGTCTATCCCTGGTTCATTCTATTTCCTCCATTTGTGGATTCTGTGTGTTTATCTCATGCACATGTATGCTGTCTCTCTCCCATTCGCTCTTCTCATCCCTGCCATGCATATACATCCCCATATGCATATACACACATGGACTTGTACTTCATTAGTGTCTTTTTTTTTTTTTAACTTTATTAGTTTCTCCCACTTCTATCATTGAAGACCATTCCACCCTGGGAGGAGGGAACTGGTGGACTCAATATAAATTGATTCATGTCTGTGAAACCTTTGGAGAACAAGAGACATTATGCTATAGAAATATCCATTGCAATTAGTAACTGACTCCATATCACCTTGGAGATCAAAATAAGATAGCTGTCATTATTCCAAGTCTGAAAAACCATTATATCCTTATGACAAGGAAGAACTTGCTATCTCCAGATGAAAATATTCTAAAATGCAAATTATCTAAAGAACAATTAGTGATGGAGAAGGTACCAACCTGTCTTGGGAGAGGGACCTTTCTCACCTGGGAATTCCCCTTGCCAATGAAATCACAGTTCCCATCCTTATCTTTTAAAGAGCTAGCTTTTCCCAGAAACTTAATAACAGTCTTCCCTCAGATAGCAGATAATTGAGAGTGTCTTTCTTCTTTTCTGAGATAATAGAGGCTTCTTCATTTTATTCAAGACCAGGAGTCAAAAGAAAATTTCAGTCTTGCTTGCATGAGTTTGATATCTCAGACTAGAAGGCCTTAGGCCACACAGATCTTACTGAGACTCAGAAGTCTGAAGGTTCCTTCTGGTATAGTTAAAACTATTTGCTTTGCCAGGAAAAAAAAAAAAAAACAACAACAACAACCCACCCTGCTTCATTTCTGCTGCTACTCCAACCCAGACTAACTTAATTGTTGTCATAATAGCATTCCAAATCAAACCAGGAAGTTTTTCTGAAGATTTCTTTGCTGGATTCTTGCTGCCTTTTCTGGACTCATACATTTGAGACTAAAGCCCAAAGTCTGAAGGCATTTCACATAATCCCACTCCACCAGCAGCATGCACACACACACACACACACACACACACACACACACACACATACACAACCATATATATATATATATATATATATATATGGCAGGGGGAGGCAATTGTCCATGGTTTTCTCTGAGGATGCTGAAACTTCAGGCTTAACCACACAAAAGTAAAGTCACTCCGCAAATTAGTGGTATATTTCCAGCTTACATTTTTGGGTGCCCTTAGCTCCTAGACTTTTCCATCTTTCTCATGGATAACTAAATGCTAGATTTGGACTGGTTTCTCTTTTTATTACCACTTGCTTGTCTAAGAGCACAACTGCCCCAAAGAGGAAGAGCAGGATTTCTCCAGACACAATCCAAGCTTGTTCAGACGGGGCTCATCCAGATGGGTGCTGTTGATATTCCATGTCAAAATGAAATAGAAGCCCTTTCCTGTTTTCTGCTCTAGACCCAAATCCTGTGAGAGCCATGATTATTTTATGCAACAAGGAAGCACTAACTTGAGAGAGACAACCTAGTCTTGAGAGCAAGGAAAACTGCTGAGGTCGTGACTAGAGAGTCACAAGTAGAAGGATGAGGAGGAAGACGGTTCATTCCTAGGTGAACAAAACAAGCCACAAGCTTCAGCATTTCCTTTGTTCCCTAGGCTTTTATTTTGTGAACACATGGAAAGTGCACCATGGTCCATCCTTCCCTACCTCCTGCCTGCATTCACCAGCTATAGCCCCAATTTAGGCTTTTCTTCTTCATTCTGTCAAATCTGAGATAACAATAGATGTCCCAAAGTCTGCAGCACCTGTTGACCTAGCTGGCCACATAGAGAAGGGAAGTTAGAATGAGCAGGATAAGTGACTTTCCCAGAATCATACAGTCAGTTTTATATCAGAGTTCTTGAATCCAGCTCTTCCTGGCTTTAAGGACAGCTCTCAATTTGCTTACCCCATAGTGCTCAAACATGTATGTAGATTATTTTTAAATATTGAACACTGGCTAATGGTTACAGTTGAGAAGAACAAATAGCAAATTTATCAATTACAGTGACAATTATACTGCATGTGGATTATTTTTAGATATTAGACACTGGCTAATGACTACAGTTGAGAAGAACAATTAGCAAATTTGTCCAGCACAGTTACAATCATATTGCTAAGGATAATTGAATATTGCCTATAGCCTTCAATATTGTGCTCAGAATTTTGTCCCCAGCTGTTAAATGGAAATTGTAAACCCCAGTAATATTTGTGGGAATGCAAAACATTTTTATTTGACCAAAAGCAGTTAACACAATAAATATTTTAATTACCTTTGGGACTAAATGTATTATTAACATAGCAAAATTTTTATTGTTTTTCTCTACTGCAAATATTAACCTACATATAACTATTATAACAATGTACTGTAAATAAAATTATATATAATGTATTTACTTAGTTACACATTTTAATGTACTTTCTTTGATATTGAAAGATTCTTTAAAAAAAAGTTTATATTTTCATTTTTTATTAGACTCTGAATAAGTCAGGCAAACATTTGCTCCATAAGCATTCACATCTTATACACTACATACATACTTAGCAACTATCTAAGTACCATTCTCCTAAAATTACTAAGAAATCTTTTTGGCACAGTGTGAATAACAAAGATAGATCTTGAAAGTAGCTTAAATTTTAGTTGCAATTTAAAATGACTTTTACATCATGAAACATATCAATCTATCACTCAATCAGTCAGCAAGGATTTATTTAATGCTATGAATTGACATATGAATGTCACCTCCTGTGCTAAGCTCAGAAAATGCATAAAAAGAGCAAAAACAGTCTTTTCCCTCAAGGAGCTTATAATTTAATGGAAAATATTACATGTCCACAAATATGTGTGTGTGTGTATGTGTATGTATAGAGAGAGAGACAGACAGACACACACAGAGAGACAGAGACACACACAGCCAGAGACAGACAGACATATATATAAGATACATAAAAGGTTTGAAACAAAGTAGTTTTGGAAAGGAAAATATTAGCAGCTGAGGTAAGTGGAAAGGGTTAACCTTAGAGGTTGGCATTTAAGCTGGTTCTTGAAGGTGGTCAGAGAATCTAAGAAAGGAGATATGGGGGCAAGCATTCCAGTCATGAGGAACAGTTGAATACAAAGGTACATCTATAGGAGATCATGTATAAAGAACAGTGAGTGGACCAGTATGGCTGAATCCCTGGGCTCATGGAGGTGAGCATTGTGTATGAATGTGTATGAAAAGTTTAAGTTGTGAGGCGCCACATGATAGAGTTTATATTTGATTCTAGAGATAATAGTAAACCATTGGAATTTATTGAGGGGGTTGAGGAACATGGTCAGACCTGCTCTTTAGGAAAACTACAGACTCATACAAATTCTAAAAATTCATTTCTTTTCTCCTTGAAGTAGAAGTGTTTAATCATAGAATTAAAGTAATCACGGAATACTTGTAACTTATGTTCGATGATAGCTCACTTAAGTGTGCTCTTGCCAAAAGTTTCAGCAGTATGTTACCTAATAGTTGCATCCCAACTTCCCGGACTTGGAATAGTCAAATGCTTAGGTATTTTAATTGTCAATTTGTAGTATCACAAACAGGCCAGTTTCTGTTGTCCATAAGCAGTAAATATTTCTCCAAATTTAAGGTTCTCTATAATCATATTTCATCCATCTGATTCTAGTCTAAAATCCATGCTGCAAGGAGCCTGAGCGAGATCGCTATTGACCTGACTGAGACAGGAACGCTGAAGACATCAAAGTTGGCCAACATGGGTAGCAAAGGGAAAATTATCAGCGGCAGCAGTGGGAGTCTCCTTTCATCAGGTGAGGATTTTGGTTTATTCTGCTTCAGTATGCAAATAATAACACAACTCCACACTGACTGACAGAGCTGTGCAGGGCTGGGAGACAGCAGCAACTGACAGAACAGCCTGGCGTATAGCAGTCAAGAATGAAATACTATTAAAAACACACATACACACAAAGTTGGGAGTCAATTGAGATACCATGGCATAAATGTCAACAGGTGCTACAAAAAAAAAGAAAAAGTAAGCTGCAGCTGCCAATCAGTGAGATGGATGGTTTGGAACACAATAGTCTTTTCACCCACACTTTAGGATCAATCAATTAGTCATACTTGTTGACTGATGGACTAATCCCACTGTTAGTAATATCATCTCTAAATGGAAAAGAAAGTGGGGTGTGTGTGTGTGTGTGTGTGTGTGTGTGTGTGTGTGTGTGTGTGTGTGTGTGTTTGATTTCATGAATGGAGGAAATGCATTGTAGTGAAACTAATATTTAGGCAAAAACAGATATTTTCCAGTCATTTTTAAAGAAAAATTATGGGGGCAGCTAGGTGGTGCAGTGGATAGAGCACCAGCCCTGAAGTCAGGAAGATTTTCCAAATCAAGTTCAAATTTGGCCTCAGACACTTAACACTTCCTAGCTGTGTGATCCAGCTAGTCACTTAACCCCAGTTACCACAGCAAAAAAAAAGAAAAAAAAGGAAAAGAAAAATTACAGAACCATTTTCCATATAGAATATGAAAAACTTGTTGCCAGGGGGCTTCAAAGCACTGTGTTGGAATGATACCCAACGTTTGAGTTTCAGACCTTGACTAGTCACTTCTTCAATAAAAAAACCTGTTTGCAAAGTGTTACATAAGCAAACCTTGACAAATGAAATCACTCAGATAATAATAAAGTCCTTGATACTGTCAAATGGCTCAACCTCAGAAAATGATATGATTTTCTCATTGGAAATGACATTAAAGAAGAGGTATTGCCTTTGATGTTCTCTAAGGACCATGGGACTTTCCCATCTGAATTGTAGCTGAAACCTTCTATTTACATAGGTCTCCCCCATTATAATATGAGCTTCTGAGAAAAGATTGTCTTTTTTGTTTTTATCACCAACACTTAATACAGCATTTTCCATATAATAAGTACCTGATAGATGCTTTTTTTGTTATTCCTTCTATAGCAGAAAAAAAGCAAAGTCACTAAAACATTCCCTCCTATAGCACTCAATTTCCTGAAAAGCTTGTTAAGTGAGACTTTTCACTTTAGATTGATCAAAATGGAAAATCTCTGAAAGCAAACAGATGCAAGGATGAGAGACAGAAGCTCATATTTCTCCCAGCCCTGATCTGGGGCTTCCTGATGACCCTGGAATAAGTCTTTGAAGCTTTCCATTTATGTTTTGTTTTTTTTTTTATATGGCAGATGGGTAGCTAATCATGAGTAACAACAACTAAAAGATCATATAGTCATGCCAGAAAAGAAATACTTTCAAGATTAAAAACAAAAGATTTAGGAGAATCTCCTGGCAAGTACTTTCTGGTTGCCATTGACGGAGACCATACTTGTCACTAATTACTAGTTGCATCTTTTCCTTACTGTCTGGCTTTCAGGCTGAGATCTGCTGTAAAGGCTGTGCCTTTGGGGCAAGGGTCGGAAAATCATGCAAAGCAAATTCTTATAAGGCCAAACTGCCAGGCAGTGCTTAGAGCCATGTGCCAACCTTCCCACTGGAAAAATCCCAAAAGTGAAGGTTACTCCACAGGCCACCAGACAAATGCTTGATTGCCCTTTAAAATAATCCAGCCTTGGTTCTGGAATGTTAGAAGAGAGAAAGTAGCCTGGAGTCTTGCCCATTTTTTCTTGATGGATGTATAGCTGAGGAAAAACTATCTTATCCCCTCTTGAGCTAGCTGGTATTGGCCCTACAGCTACGTGTTGGAAGTACCCAGCTTTGACAGACCATTTTAGGACGGTCATTATAAATGGGCTATAATGGTTCCACAGAGTCATTTCAGCTAGGGCCTGACTTATCAAATGTTTCCCTTTCTAGAAGCACTACCTATGTGATATGTATATGTGTGCTATAACAGAACAAACACTGGGCTTAGGAAAGCTGTTAGAGCATTGATTCTAACACTTAACAACTATGTCATCTCAAGCCCATCACTAACCTCTCTGAACCTCAGAAATAATAACATGTAGACACTCCGCCTCTCATGTGAGGAAAAACCCTTGGAAAGTGCTATACAACTATATTATTACATGAGAATAGACGCATCCAGTTGTCATAATTACTGGGTTCCAGTTCTGATTCAGAAAGTTGATTTTTTGATCAATCATACATCTATCCTCATTTCCTGGTTCAGTTATCATGGAACTTGTTATTTGTTCCTAAGGGTCTGCAGAGTGGTAGAGATCCTCATCTTCACATCGCAAAGCAAAAAGCACATTGCAAAACATTTGAGATCCTTACATTAAAACCACAGGTTTCCAAGGAGAACCCCATTCTTCTACCTCTAGTTGTCACCATGTGTGGAATCTCCAACTAAGTAGCTGAGGGTGGGTCAAAAGCTAACAGCTGTGTTTGTCTTCTGGAAACAAAATATGACGCCTATTGAACAGACGGTGCTGAAAACTAGATCAAGTTAGCATCCACATTCCTCTCAGCACAGAGCCCCTCTCTGTTTCTGGTCTCCTCTTAGCCAGCCCTGTTCGCTTTGGATGAGTGGGCATAGCGCCATGCTTTCATGTCTAGTTCAAGATCTCTAAGTACTTTCTAAGCATGGTCTCTGTTTGAAAGCTGAACAATGTAAGAGATTGCGTGTCTTGATGAAGATCACAGCGTAGACATTTGTCAGAGCTGAGAATAGCCTCCAAATGTCTGGTTCATACAGTATTGTAGCCTGTCCCCTCCACAAAGTCTCCAGCATTGTCATATAGCCTCTCATATAGCAATGTCTATAACAGTGATCACAGCACTCTCTATGCTGGGAATGTAAACCCACAATCTCTAGAAGCTCAAATGGAAAACAATTCGTTGTCAGGAACAGCCTCTTAAAAAAAATAAGATAATATCGTTTCCTCTTAAACAGAAAGCACTTTATATTGTAGCAATCGCATGGGCATTATTCAGAAAATTGAAAGAGTGGAATAAACATTTATTGAACACTACGAATATTTAACAAAGCATTTCAAGGTTTACGCACTTTATATGCGTTTCAATAATGGGATGAAAAATGTTTTTTAAAAAGTTCTTTTGGCTTTGTTCATTTATTCAAGTCTTTAATAGAGAATTTGCCTGAGATCTTGTTGTTAAGACATTTTTCAGTCCTATCAGACTTTATTTAGAGTTTTCTTATGAGAGATACTAGAGTGGTTTTCCATTTCCTTCTCCAGCTTATTTTACAGATGAGGAAACTGAGCCAGACAGGGTTAAGTGACCTGGCCAGGGTCACACAGCTGCTAAGTATCTGAGACCAGATTTGAACTCAGGAAGGTGAGGCTTCCTGATTTCCTGCTCTATCCACTGTCCCACATCACTGCCCTCAGTATCTGAGGTCATATGGTTATATAGCCAGTAGGCATCAGAAACTGTACTTGAACTCAGGTCTTTCTGATTTTTTAAGTCAAGCCTCCTAGCCTCCTCTATCTCTTTGCTCTCCACACACTTTGCATTTAATACTTTTTTTTAAATTCAGAGACATGAAAGAGGTTTACAAATACTTAATGGTTTAAGCTTGGTTGCTTTTAGTTCTGTCCCAACTTTTCTCCTCCCTACAACGCTTCTGTAGTCAATGAGCAAGAATTTTTTAAGGGTTACAGAAAGCGATGAGGAGTGAATCATGCTCCAGACTAGTGTCAGAGAGAACTGAACCAGATAGCAATGCAAGCCTTTCCCAGAAATGCATGTCAGAGCCTGAAAAGTCTCTCTTAATGTAAGAGGTTTCAGATACACTGATAATAGGCAGCTTAAAAGTTGCTGAGGTTAAACCAGTGGGAAGCTGGAGGATTAGCCACCAAACAGGAAACTTATCATCAGACACTAAACAATGAGAGCTTCTTTCAATAATAATAATAATGAGAAACAGCTTCAGACATCGTAGATCTTGTCACCAGTTAGATGGGTGCTGCTGATTGTGATTCTTTTTTTCTAAACCTGTGAGTAGCTCTGGTCTTTCCTGATATTAGAAGAGGACAAGATTCTATGTATGAAGTTAATGATAGTTCTACTTCTTATGGCACCATTTCCATTCTTTGTCTCCTTCAGTGGGATATATGACCTTTGTCTTAAAAAATCCTGCAGCCCAATTCCTTTCTCTTCAGTCTCTTCCTCCCTTTCCATGCCATTGTTAATCTGATAGCCTCCTACTCAAATATTGACTGACACATATTATCCTTGCTCTTCCTAATACTGCTCATAAACCCAAATTCAGCTTAGTATGTAATCCTCATCCACAAAAGGAGCAGGGTAAATTAGATCATATCTGTGGTTCTTTCTATCTCTAATGATCTATGACTTTATGTTTTCTTTTTTATCTATTACCATATGCTAGAAACAAAGACGTCTTACTAGGAAAAATTAAATAGAGATGAAAAAGGCTAAATCATCTGAAGAACGATGTTCCTCTGAACTCTTCCAAGGTTATAGTAATAAAACTAGAAACCTAATGAGAGATCTTCTATATGCATCTAGTATAGAAGTAAGATCTCCATATAAATCTAGTAAGATCTCCATATAAATGTTACCACTACTTCGTGAAAGAATCATGGCCAGTATTCAGAGGAGCAAGTTATTTAAACTTTGTGAGTTTCAGTTACTCATATAAAGGTCCCTCAGGACTTTTGAGGTAATATAGTGCCAAACTCTTATTTTATAGTTGAAAAACTGAAGCCAGAAAGTTTAGATACCATTGTCAAGGTTACTCAGGTAGCAAATAGAAGAGTTGGGATTCAAACTTATATCCTCTTAGTCCATCTAATGTTCTATGTACTTCTACTGTGTCACTTTATATCCTCAGAGATTTGCCCCATATGTGTGAAACAAGATCCTTCTAGATTTGCTGCACCAAAGGTTTAAGGCTATTCTTGAGTAGTCTGTTTACCCAGCATGGTCAGGGATCTTCTTGACTATCAGAATGGACATTTCCTTAAGCACACACCAAACCAGTTAAGCCTCCAGAGAATTGTCGAGTCTCCTACCATGGAGATGGCTGGCATTCAAAAGAAAGAACAAAAAAGGGCTTCTTTGATATAGAATTCCTCAAAGAATGTGCCCAAATAGATCCAAATCTTGTGTTTCCAAAGCACCAACTCTTATAAAACACTCTTAGTGTGCAGTTCCTATTGAATTGATTGAGTAGTACCATAAACTTAGGAAGGCAAGAAGGCAGAAATCACTTCTTCCTCCCCAACCCCTTCTTCCTAATATTAACCTGTTTTCACCAATGATTATACTTTTACAATCCTCATTTTTTGTTTCAAGGAACTGTTTTATAAACATAGATGAAGTTTGGGTGTGAAGCCTTGAATACTGACTAGGAACCGAGTCTTGTGATTAATGTATATCAGAGTAAATAAAGTATGCTTATTCCCTTTGTAAAAATTTGAAATATTTCCACTTCTAATATGCTATGTTTAAGATGGTGAAGAGGGAGGATGAGGATAAATATGTGCTCAGGTCCCAAATACAAAACTATACATTTTCTTTTATAGTTGAATACATATGGCTTTTGTGATAGTATCCCCTTGAGGGGAAGGATATTTTAGGATTTATTCTGAACATTGTTTAGGGAATTTGCCATAGCTGAAAACTCTTTGGTTGGGTAGGATTGGATAGTGAAAAGAGACTGTGTGGTTTTTCCCTCCTTTTAAGCTATTTAAAGAAAACTCCATAAAATGACCAAGAAAATGCCAGTGTTCCTGGAGGGATTTTGTGGCTTTCAATACTAGCATGTAAGCAAGTAGAATTATGTCTTTTTTTTTTTTTTAATCACTATCAGAATATCTATTTTTAAAGAATTAGAACAGTGTGACTGATGGTGGTATCTTGAATAAAAATATAGAAGC
Organism: Antechinus flavipes; assembly: GCF_016432865.1. Classification (NCBI taxonomy): domain Eukaryota; kingdom Metazoa; phylum Chordata; class Mammalia; order Dasyuromorphia; family Dasyuridae; genus Antechinus; species Antechinus flavipes. The sequence goes on from NC_067402.1 coordinate 161,822,591, forward strand.
ATAAACCATTCATTTTTTGCATTCCGCCTTACTCCAGAGACAGTTTCTGCTTGGGGATACAGTTGTGGGATAAGATTTAAGAGGCTCTTGGTTTTGTTTAGTGCTGCCTTTAATTTGCTTTGGGACCCTGGACACAGGAGGGAGTGAGGAAGGGAGAGAGAAAGGGAAAGAAGGAGGGGGAAAGGAAGGAGGGAAGGAAGGGGGGAAAGAAAAGGAGGAAGAAGGGGAGAAGAGGTAGTAACAAGAGAAGGGGGAGGAGGAGGAGAAAGAGGGGGGGACAGAGGGAAGGACAGAAGGACAGAGAGGGACAAAGAGAATTAGAAAAAGAAAATGAGCAAGAACTAGAGAGAGAAAATGAGAGACAGAAAGGTATAAAAATAGGGAATTAGATATTGTGGTTATAAGATTGTGGTTGAATCACCTCCATCATGAGCAGTTATATTAGTTGCTGAAGACTGTGTTTCTTTGGCCATGACATCTTGGAGAAAGTATGTCATGCAAAGTTGAACCTCTAGCTTTGGCTGGGTTCACTATAGATGCATCATTCTGCTGTTTGCACATTCTAATTCTCTTAATGTTAGCACTTCCTCCTATTGTTAGAAAGTTTATTAATAACTATTATAACAATGAGTTTTCAACAAAGTCCTGCTCTGAAACCAGAGCTATGACCCTGAGGTCTCAAAAGCTATTTGCACTGAGCATAAGGCCTAACAGTTTCTAACACACTAGAAAAGAACGTTAAGTGCCTACTTTTCCATCTTAAAGTATATTTTCATTCATATATGTTTATGATTGATACACATACATATTAAATCCTTTGTGAAAATATAAGAAAACAGGAATCATTTCACAAAGTGTTCTATAGCAGAACAGTTGGAAACTGATGGAAAGATGCATAGAATACAAGATTCTGCTTTGTTTGTTTTTCTTAATTGAAATCTGAATCATGAGAACACACCACAGTTTCCCCCAAGAAGCAATCTCTTATCAAGGTGCTTTAATAAATGTAACCGCAGATGGCTTTGTTCAGTGTTAAGCAAGATAGCTTGCCAAAGATGCTCCTGACTCATGGAGGATGTTTTATGCTTATCCAAATTGAAAAGGGATTCTCTGCAGAGGGTGAAATTTTCTACATAGTTCTATTTCTTCAGTTGCTTTGATCAAATTAAGTACCTAGAACAGTATAAGGCAGAATGATGTTTGTGATTATTCAAGAGATCATTCTAACAACCCATATTAAAAAAAATACCAACAATCTAAAGATATTAAAAATGCCTCTTATTCTGATCAACTCAGTAGTTTACAATTTTCTCATTTGTAAAAATACAGCATTGTATTGTTCTCTCTAGGTTATCTCGCCTCAATTCAGAGTCACAGTTCCCTGGGAATAAGGATAGATGCCTTAGGCTTAAGGCTTCCTGTAGATCTATATGCCTAAAACAAAAGTTCACAAGCTCCAGCTGATATACTTACTTTTTAATAGTCAGCAAAAAGACACAGTTAAATTAAAGACATTTACTAAAGTAGCATCAATCAACAAGCATTTATTATGCACCTAGCAAGCATGCTAAGTGCTGAGGACAAAGAAGGACAACAGATAATCCCTGTTTTTAAGGACTTCAGAGCCTAATGAGAACAACTACAGAACATTTCCTCCATAAACCAGGATCACACTGTCCCATAGTATGCACAGGATCAGGAGGAAGAGTACAAACACACGTAGCAGAAAGGCATAGACTTGGAGAATATATATGAGCAACTTCCGATACTGACATCCTCAATGTCTTTTGCCTTCTGTTGAGGTCCTGCTACTGTTCAATTCCCAATAATCAGGACTGGATTTCTTCTCTATGCAATTCACTCCTCAGAGCTGCCTCTTGCTTTGACTCTTTCTACAGTATCTCTTACTAAGCAAAAAGTTCCATTTTAAGGTTCAGTCTGTGGTTTACAGGATCATACCTCAGAACAGTCTCTTGCTTTAACTACCTTCTGGAGACAGTGTCTTCCCTCTAAAGACATAGTTGACCTTTTGACAATTAATTATTAGCTTCTCCCTAATTGCATCATTTTTTATCAGAGACCTTGAAACCTCATCAAGGTAAGAGTATAAACCTATCATACATTTCTTCTAAGACTGTTAACAACTTATTCTCTGTTACTTATCCCTTATCTTCTGTGATTCCTTCAGCCTTGATCAAAGTGGGAAATCAGTTGATCAATGTCTTGCTCAAAACCCTTCTCCAGCTTTGGCCCCAACCCCTACACTATAATACCTGTACTATTGTGCAAGTTTCTTATGAGGATTAAATGATATAAAAATCTGTAATATACTTTGTAAACCATGTAAACAACAAGCATTCCTGTTAATCCTCCCAGAAACATTTTTATTTTAAAAGAGAACCATGTTGAGACAATGGTAGATTCAAAGGAATGTCAATCAGTCAACAGTCATTTATTAGACACTTACTATATGCCCGACATTGTGCTGGGTATTAAAATGCAAAAATAAAAATGAAACTATCTCTAACCTTAAGAAGTTTGTTTTGGAGGAGGAAAGAGGAAAAAAAATACAATATGCATACCAAGTAAATAGACATTACCAATTGGAGGAGTCATGAGCTTCATTTCAAAAATGGTACTTGAACAGAGTTTGGAAGAAAAAACGAGATGAGGGAAGAGTATATTGCAAGCGTGGAGGAGAGTCTATACAAGTCATAAAATTATAATGATGGGAGATGAAACATCATGTATTAAGAATAGCAGTTAAGCCTGTTCTACTAGAATGTAGAGTTCATGAAAGTGACTAATATGAAAAATATGGAGTCAGATTTTGAAGGACTTTAAAAGCCAAACAGAAAATTCTGCGAGAGAGTGACATGGTCAGACCTATGTCTTAAAAAGATTATTTTGGAATATGTGTGGAAAGGGGACAGACAAGAAACCTAATAAGGAAATTGTTAGAATCCAGGCAAGAGATGACTAGAGCTGCTGTGTAAGTGGAAAGAAGGAACAGGATGCAAGATGTATTGTGCAGGTAGAATCAAGTGCATTTGGCATTTGATTAGAGATGAGGGATAAATGTGCCCACCACTGGAATTATAGATAGATAACTTTAAGGTTGCAAACCTTGTGACTGGAAAGTGACTAAGAAAGATAGTAACGTCTTAAAGAAAATTTGACAAATAAGAAAGAAGGGTAGGTTGGAGTGGGTGTTGAGAATTGGATCTTTTGGCTTTGTTGAATTTGAAATGAATACTGGCCTTCCAGTTAGAGATGCCTGATTGGCAGATGGTAATATGGATTTGGATAACAGAGATGTAGAGAGAGGAGACAGATCGAGAGAAACAGATATATATACACATATATAGACAAAGAGAAACAGAAATAGATACAGAGACAGACACAGAGAGAGAGGGAGGGAGAGATTGAAAGAGGAAAGGAGAGAAGAAGGGAGGGAGAGAGGGAAGGAAAGAGGAAGGAAGAGGAGGGAGAGACAGAAACAGAGACAGAGACACACACCAAGAATGCATATGTAAATCTGGGAGTCATCTGAGTAGGGATGATAATTGAACTGTAGGAAAATAACCAATACATTATGAAAAGATATTTAGATAAAGAATAAACCTAGAACAGATCCTGAGATATAATTTTGCAGAGGGAGTGGGATGTGGTTGATGATCTGGTAAAGGGGTTTAAAAGACAATGGAGAAGAATCAGAAAAAATTAGTGTCATGAAAACTCAGAGAAAAGAGAGAATATGGGAGGAGGGGATATAAGATGAAGCTTGAAAGGCGGGGTTTCCTTCTAAATTATGGAGGGCCTTAAGTGCCAGATCAAAAGATTTAAACTCAATTCACTTCACAAATAATCAGACATTGAAAGGTTTTTAACAGAGGAAAAATAGAATTATATCCATGCATTAGGAAGATAAATATGGTAGCAGGCTGAAATATAAGTTGGAGAGGTAAGACAGTGCAAACAAGAAAAACCATTAGATTATTTTTACTACCCATCCTCTAGTGCAGGGCTTCTTAAATTCTTTCCCCTCATGACCCTTTTCTCCTGAGAAATTTTTACATGATATATAGGTATATGAAAGAGATTTACAAATTAGATATTCCCTGATAATAAATCATAATTTTACAACCCACACATTCAGTTATGCGACCCCCATATGAGGGTGTGAACCACAGTTTAAGAAACTTTTCTCTAGGATAGATACTACTGAGCCACTGATTGTCCAAAAGGAAAAAAAAACTTGTATTACTCAGTCCATGCATTAGCAAAAGCTATGTTTATTATTTCAAGACTTTCCCTTTTTGTTATACTTTGCTGTAAGCTTTCACACTAAAGAAATTTAGGTAGCTGATGGAGAGTTTTCTAGGCATGACTTAGAATTTAAACCACTTAACATAGACTGATATTCTTGTTAAAGGCCCCATTTAATTTCTGCATCAGGTGCCTTGATAATGACTTTCAGAAAAGCCATGTTTAAGCTTTACAAAGTCTGTTATATTTGATCAGCTCATATTGCCTTTGAGTTCACCTTCATGAAAAGAATAAATAATTATGAATTTTTGAATGGAAAATGAGGAACTACTTCCTTCTTTCTATAAAAGAAATACAGTCTTTTAAAAATATTTTTTCTTCATATTTACACCATAAAGTATATGTCAAAATGTTCTCCCATGCCATTGAAATGGGGGAAACCTACTTTTCTAAGGATTATTTACCAAAGGCCTAAGGAAATAGATTGCCATTTCCTTCCTTGCCTTTCAGGCAACAGATTTCTTTTTTCTTCTTAAGTTTGTTTAGCTTTTCACCATTGCATTCAGAGAGAGCAGCATTCCTCCTTTAACTTGAAATCACTGGTCCAATCAGAAACATTTCATCAAATAGATGAGCAGAAATTCCTGATGATCAACAATCTTCTCCACCAGGATGCGTGTTCATATCCTGTGCTGAGTAACTCAGCAGCTTTAGAAAGATAGGAGCAAATTCTCTGTCTCTTTGAATGAGGATATCCTTCCATTTGTTCACCAGTCCAGGAAGAGAGCTGTTGTTTGTGCTTGCTGGTGTTCCCTTAACATCCGGACCCAGTGAATCAGACCGCCCACTGGCGTGAATGTTGCGCTAGCTGGACTTCCTAAGCTGAAGACCAACAAAATAACAGTTTGGGGAGCAGTTCTGCCTGGAAGATAGGCAAAGTAGTCTGATTCTTTGTCATTCCACAGCTATGTATGTTATGGGTACCATTCATAATGACTGTCCGGGATAAATTAATTTATAACTCTCTAACCCTATCTATAAATTAATTGACTGATTGAAGATCAATTTTTTTAACATGATACAATTTTCATTTTCTTTGAAATCATTTGAATCAGCTTTCAATCCAATTTGATTATAAGGATAACCAAAAGCACAGATTAATTTTTTTTAACCTGGTATCCTTCAAGTCAAATTAACAAATATTTATTGAAAATTCGCTGTATGGAAGGCACTGTGCTTTCATCAGAGTCACGACCTAAGATTTAGGATCATTGAGATAGGCAACATATAAGAAGGATGAAAACTGGGTAAAATATTAAAATCCTGATTTTCAAAGACATTGCCTATTGTCATTATCAACAAGATTCCTCTTCCTCTGAATTTTCATAGAGCACTGCACATTTACCATTTATTATATGCCCCCTGAGATTGATATTCAATATGGTACATTAGAAGAACATCATAATAGCCTAATATGGTGAATAAGATGCCAAACTTGGAATCAGAAAGACTTGGGTTCAAATTCTACCCCTGACACTTAAGAGTTACAAGATTTCACTCAAACTCCATGTATTTGAGGCAGATGTACCAAGCCATAGTTGGGTGGACTATCTCTTGCATTGGATCATTTTCCTTTTAACAATGTGTTCTATGACTTACTTGCCAAGTCATACATGAGTTGAATATATACTGTCTTGGACTGTTTTCTTTTTATGCATATATTTTGACATTCTCCAGATAGCTAGTAAGGTCCTTGAAGACATGGGCCATATTTCATGTGATTAAAAAAAATTATACATACAATAATGTATACATAGGGATTACTTATTAATATTTGACTGATGGGCTGTTCCTGTTGCTTTTCTTATGCTTTCCATTAGCCTATCTTTTCTAATTACATATTTCTTCTTCCATTATTTAATATTTTCCTCTAGCATATAAAACAATTTTTAACAAGTTCTAGATTCTCTCCCTTCTTCCCTCCTCACCACCCTCACTGAGAAGGCACATGTGAAATCATGCAAAATATTATTCTCCTCTCCCCAGGAATTTTTGAAGCTTCCCAAGAGCAATCAAATAGAAGTAATTTCTTTCCCTCTATGCTTCCATAGCAGTTTGTATCTCTCCTAGGATATTTAGCTTTCTGTATTATGTTATGTGTCTGTGTCTGTGTGTGTGTGTGTATGATCTCCTATCTTATGCTAGATTGTAAACTCCTTCATGACAGGAGCTGTGTCGTTCATGTCTGTAGCACATGCTATTCCTCATTCATTATAAGTGCTCAATAATTTACCTTCTTAAACCACCCCATATGGGGATTTTGTGACAATGTGGAGGTCATGAAATTATAATTTATTATTAATAAACATTTGGTTTTTATGCCTATTTTATATACCTATATATATGGGGTCAGTAAAACATTTTTGGGACAAAAGAGTTGAAATTGGAAAAAGTTTAAGAATCTCCTGTTCAATAAAATACTTGTTGAACATTGCTTTGAAACTTTTGACTCCTTAGTAGTTTAAAAAGCTTCCCCTCTAAGGTCAGGAAAAAAAAAGTCAATCAAGCATTTAAGTGCTTATTAATATATGCTAGGCATATACTACTACCTACAGATACAAAGGGAAGTATAGGAATAAAAAGAGGGTAAACCTAAATTAGGTTATATAATTAATAAAAGGATTAATGGAAAAGAAAATTAAAATTATAGGTGAAAATGATGTTTTGTCATCATTTGCAGATTCAATTTTTCCATGCTTTTCTTGTCCCACATTGACATGAATTCACAAGAGCTGACTATAACATGAATTCAAGGGCTTGTTTTTTATATAATGAGGCAGAGCCCAGCAGGGAAAATGGATTATATATGAGAAGTAACATGAAATAGACAGGTCTTAGTCTTGCTTCATTGTCAAGGAAACAGCCACAGCTAAGACTGATGGGACATAGAACAGACCACTTTATCCTTAGTTGAAATGATTCCCAATGACCTAAGGGTGATTTTGCTTAAGAGTAAATAAAAGTACAAGTGGATGCTTGAATCCTTGTGCCTCTTTTTGCTTTCTTGTTGAGGTTCTTACACTTAGAGATGCAGGACTTGGGCCAGTCAGTGTGACTTGATAAAATGTTTTATTTCTCTACATCATAGAATTATATCTCTAATTTTTACTTAGTAGGAGAGAAGAAATCTTTGTAGTTTTAGTTATTTGAACATATGTAGATTTATTTTTTTAATTGTTTTATTTTCCCCCAATTATATGTAAAAAACATAACTTTTAAAAAAAAATTTTTGATTTGAAAATTTTCTTCCTCTTTTTCCTGCCTCCTAGAGAAGACAAGCAGTTTGATATAAGTTATACATGTGCAGTCATGCAAAACATCTTTCCAGAATTTTAAGAAACTATATGGGAATGCTGAAAAGAATACTGCATTTAAAATCAGGAAAGATCTGAGGGCTAAAAAGTCCTGACTGTGACATTTACTGGAAAATTAAAAGAACAAAGGATAGTCTACCTCTCAGATCTGTGAAGAAGGAAGGAATTTGTGGCCAAAGAAGAACTAGAGTACATTATGGAATACAAAATGGATAATTTTGATTATATTAAATTTTTTAAAATGTATACAAACAAAACCAATGCAGACAAGATTAGAAGGGAAGCAGTAAACTGGGGAAAAGATTTTATATCCAAGAGTTCTGATAAAGGGTTCATTTCTAAAATATATAGAGAATTGACTCAAATTTATAAGAATTAAAGTCATTCTCCAATGGATACTCAAAGGACTTGAACAGATAATTTTCAGTCTATTTCTTTTTCAGAAAAATAGCAAATTTAAAGCTAAAAGTAAGACTAAACCTTCATGTCTAGTGAAACAGTCTATTAAATGCAGTACCTGCTCCATTCTTCTCCATCCTAACATCTTCCATGGTCAGTAAGATTTAGTCATCTAGATCTTTAATTCTTCATTTTTCATAATCTATCTCTGTTGTGTCTCAATGATATAATGCATAGTATTGCACTGGACCTCTTCCCACCCCACACATCAGCACCTCCCCACCTCTCCACAAACCCAGAATAAATGAATTTGCCCCAGGTGCTGGAATTCCTCTTTACAGTTCTGGCATATTCATCTACAAGAATTTCTGGAGAAAAGAACCAGAAACTAGGGGCTTTTCATGAGACTTCCACTGCACCCACACTGTCTTTCTTTGGCACTTGTATTCTTGGCACTTGGTACAGTAAAGTTGCAAAGTAATAAGTTTAATTAGTGTTAATTAAGTGTTTTAGCCTTTGGCAATTGGTGCTAACCAATTCTTAAGTGTTCCCATAGTAGAGACCAGAATAAATGGTCTATCATTATCACCCTAAGATTATTTGTCTCCCTGAGTCTAATATTGTTATAGTTTATGCTGGTTTTAAACAAATCTTAAGTTCACATTTATTTCAAGAAATCATCATTTTCCATTAAGGGATTGGTCATATAATTAAAAAAAGAGATTAATTTCCTTTGGAGTCAATATTAATCTCCTTTGGTTTGAGTCTCTCAGTCTCTTTTGGTTAGCGTTTTTAAAAATGAGTGCCTAATAGTATTCTGAATATTATATTATATTCTTAAATGATGATGTAGAGAACATAATCATTAAATTTTCCTGAGTCACCAACTTTGATTGGTTAACTATTACCTTAGAAAATTAAATTAAGATACAAAATGACCCAACCAAATTGGAAAATTAGATAAGACATACAAGATGAAATATAATGCATCCTTGTAACTAATACAACATAATTCACTTAGAGAGGAAGAAAAACTTGCACTAATACAAGATGGCTGCTTTTTATAAGCTTCCTCATCCTTTCCCTCCTCACCCCACCCAAGACACATATGTCTTCAGAGTAATGCTGTGGGTCAAAGGCAAGCAAACCTCTTAAGTACAACAGACTCTCCTTGCATACACATCAGAGGAACCACAAGGTAACTATTTTCTACTCACTGGTCAAGTTTCCACAAGAGAACTATATTCAAACACACAATTGAAGCATGATAGAGAAAACCTAAACATAATCCAGAAGAGAAGAAAAAAAAATGAATGGTTACAACTTTGAGACACAAATTCAATAAACAAAAACTAAAGAACAGGGATTATTTACTCAAAAAGAATAAAACTAAAGTGGAATTTAATAACTCCTCAAGTATATGGTATTCACCATTTATTTATTTATTTATTATTTAATAAGGGGTCATTATATGCAAGACAAATTGTAGAAAGGCAGTTAGGTGGTCCAGCGGATAGAGCACTGTATAAACACATAACCCTGTTATCTCAGTTTCCTCATCTGTTAAATGAATTAGAGAAGGAAATGGCAAACCCCATCAATATTTTTGCCAAGAAAACCCCAAGTGGGGTCATGAAGAATCAGAAACAACTAAAATGACTAAACAACAACATATATAGAAAATACTATGATAACGAATAGCTATCTGATTTCAGTCTCAGCTGGGCAGAAAAAGAATAAAATATGATGAAATCACAGTGGGAGGTACTTAGGTGGTGAATTAACTGCCTAACCATATAGCTCAAGAGATACTGAAATTCATTACTGTTAGAAGAGGTAGAGGGTTAAGTGACTTTTAGAAGAATAGATTCATATTTTATGGATTGGTTTGAATATTATTACATGGAAGGATTTTTGTTCTGATTTTGTGCTTCTCTATTGACTATTAGTGGAAGCAACATCAGAAATGATCAATTCTGAAAGCAAAGACTGTCTTTCTCTAGAATGCAGTCCTTACGCTTAGTTGAACACAAACACTGTGCTCTTGACTTTGTGCTCCTATTCATCACGTTTACGGAATATACACCATTACTGGCCCTGCTACTGACCAAAAGCATGGTAGGAATAGCATTGGAACATGTAAAAGATTCTCATATCTGACTTACTCATCTGCCTTGGCAAGTTCCACAGTTTGCTTATATCAAATGCATTTCCATATCTAAAAGCCAGTCTGTAATATAGTTTCCTAATCTCTCTCTTGCTGTTAGTTCACTTCCCTTTTAAGGGGCAGGTCACTATCAAGGAAAGAGCATTGGTTTGGGAATCAAAAGATATAAGTATGATCCTAACTGGGGATACCTGGGGCAGGTAGGTAGGTGTGACGCAGTAGTCAGGAAGTTGTTAGTTCAAATCCAGACTCAGATATTAATTAATTAAGTGACTCTGGGCAAACCCTTTAATCTCTCCTGGACTCAGTTTCCTCATCTGTAAAATAAGGATATTAATAACTCCTACCTCACAGGGTTGTTGTGAGAATCAAAAGACATAGGAATAAAGCATTTAGCACAATGTCTGACACCTATATAAGCTATCACCATATTATACATCATACAATAATGTATATTACATATACATAGAAATAAATATGTAATGTATCATATATTAATACTTAATGTATTAATTATATCATATTTAATTTTTTTCTGATGTTGCCTTAGCTCGAGAAGTTCCTCTGAAACTTGATGTTGAGGTTATCTGGTGCATGGCACCTCTGAGGAAAAATAAACTTGCTGGAATTATGAAGTCTTCCACCTGTTCTGCTGGCTGGCTACAAATGCAGCTAAGCACTGAGCTCTCACTGAAGACAAATACAACCCTTGCAGCACCTGTTCCATTTCATATTCTTGATTGCTAGAGTTTATCCCCTAACCACAGTGGGAGCTCCGGTGAAATTCATGAGTTTTCCAGATGTGTGTCCCATTGTCAGCCAGCCTAGTAACACCAATGTTTATTGATAGGTTCCCAGGAGTCAGATAGCTCTCAGTCTGCCAAGAAGGACATGCTGGCTGCATTGAAATCCAGGCAGGAAGCCCTGGAGGAAACCCTCCGCCAGCGACTGGAGGAGCTGAAGAAACTGTGTCTTCGAGAAGCGGTAGGCAACGGGAACCTTGCAGCCTTGGAAAAGTGTGCTGTGCATGAACATGGATTCTGACGTGCATTCGGAGGGGGAAGGGTGGGAGTGGTGGGAAGGATGTAAGCAAGAGTGAAAATCCTCCAGAGACACTCATATAGCCCTTATTGAAAAATTGCCGGAAGTTAATGAACCACGCTGAAACTCATGTTTGTTGTCTACTAAATCTTGACTAGTACCATACTCAAGAGTCCAGTGAATGGATGGCTTCTGCCAAGAGTTTGTGAATGCCTGAATATGATATTGTTATGATTTGTGTTGGTTTTAGAACAGGATAAATTTCAAAGTTGGCTTAATAAATCATATTTCCTATTGAAAGGGTGGGTTGGGGGGTGAAAGGGGAAATCAATGTTTTCACTTGATGCATAAATCCCCTTAGACTCCTGGGCTTGAGTTTTGTTAATTCTTTTTCTTTCTTTCTTTCTTTTTCTTCTTTTCTTCCTTCCTTCCTTCCTTCCTTCCTTCCTTCTTTCCTTCTTCCTTCCTTCCTTCCTTCTTTCTTTCTTTCTTTCTTTCTTTCTTTCTTTCTTTCTTTTCTTTCTTTCTCTTTCTTTCTTCTTTCTTTTCTTTCTTTCTTTCCTTCTTTCCTTTCTTTCTTCCTTTCTTTCTTTCTTTCTTTCTTTCTTTCTTTTCTTCTTTCTTTCTTTTTCTTCTTTCTTTCTTTCTTTCTTTCTTTCTTTCTTTCTTTCTTTCTCTTTCTTTCCTTCTTTCTTCTTTCTTTCTTTCTTTCTTTCTTTCTTTCTTTCTTTCTTTCTTAATTTCTCTTTCTTTCTTTTCTTCTTTCTTTCTTTCTTTCTTTCTTTCTTTCTTTCTTTCTTTCCCTCCCTCTTTTCCTTCTTTTATCTTTCTTTTTCCCTCCCTTCCTCCCTCCTTTCTTCCTTTCTTCTTTCTTTCTTCTTTCTTTCTTTTCTTCTTTTCTTCCTTCCTTTCTTCTTTTCTTCCTTCCTTCTTCCTTCCTTCTTTCTTTCTTCCATATTTCTTCATTTCTTCCTTCCTTTCTTCTTCCTGTCCTTCCTTCTTTCCTTTTTTCTGGAAAGAGCACCGGACTTGGATTCAGAAGACTTGGGTTGGAATCCCAGCTTTGCCACTTACTAGCTGTGTGACCTTGGGCTAGTCACTTAAGTTCCCCGAGCCCCAGTCTCCTAAAATGGGGGTGCTAACACTTGCACTACCTACCTCACAGGGTTGTTGTGAAGAAAGCATTTTGTAAATTCCAAAGCCCATACATGTGAAGTATTGTCTTTTTTCCTTCCTTCTTTCCTTTCTTTCTTTCCTTCTTTCAATGAAGTTTGCCCACTGCTATTTTTTTTTTAATTAACAAAGCAGTATTTATCCAAGCCAATTGTGCACACGCATCATTTCACAGCTCATTGGGATTTGGAGCCTGCCAAAGTCCCTCACCAGCGCTTCTGCATGCCCACCTCTGCCTCATCTCCCATCCCATCACTATTTCTGAGCATTTCTGTAGATGCCATTCTGAAACACAAAGAATATGGGGAGGGGGAGAGGAAGAGTGTATGTGACTGTTCTGTGTGTGAGCATGCATTCTAGGGGTGTGTACTCTTCAGAGACCCAGCCCACATTACAAGCAGTAAAACTAGGCAAGCACATATGGATTTCAACTTTGGTTGAAAGAGACATGTTTCCCTGCCCCCCCCCCCAATAATAATGTCTTACCCCAAGAAGAATGAGATGAGGGGGCCATAGACTAAGATCATATTACATTTTTCCTTCACTTAATTACGGTCTGGACTGATTTAAACTGGAGTCTCCACAAAGCAGGACCGTATTAACACAAATCCATTTCAAATCTTAGGAAAGCCTAGGGCCCAGCCACAGACATATTGTGTGATATTGTAAATATTAGGAAACATTTTTATAAAATATGTGCTTAAAAAAGTATTTTTTTAAGCTTACAGGGTTACATTTTATTTTTTTGTGAATTTTTAAATGTATTTTTTTCAAATCACAAGTAAAAACAATTTTTAACATTAGTTTTTTAAAAAAACATTTTGAGTTCCAGAATCTCTCCCATAATGTTCTTTAGGAAGCCAAAGAGAAAGTGCAACATAGCCTGGGAAAACTATCTATAACAGTGACATCAAATCATTCTTTATTCAGATTTAATTTGTGGACACTATAGACCTTGATTCTAAAAAGTGGTTTTAAGCCAAACAGTAATTTACTTTTTAAAAATTTGTATTTTCTTTTGATACCATATGTGTTTTCAAGTCATAAGATAGTGACAGTTTTAATACTTTTTATTTTTCTCCTTGGATGTTTTAAGCCAAAATGGAAAAAAAAAAAAAAAAAGAAAGAAAGAAAGAAAATCTCTAAATTAGAGTATACTCTAATTTATATCTAAATACATCTCGAGGTATTATGTTATTCATAGGCAGGATCTCAAGGCAATAGTAAAATGTCCTGTTAAATAAACATATGATAATATGTAACAGTGACTTTAAAAACATTGGAATTATTCCTTTCTTTAAAAAAGGGAAACAGAGAAGGGGCACAGTACTTTTTTTCTGTAGAGTTAGCTATTGTAATCAACAACCCAGGGCAGCTAGGTGGTAGAGTGGATAGAGAGTATCTGGTCTGGAGTTAGGAAGACTCATCTTCCTAAATTCAAATCTGACTTCAGACACTTACTAGCTGTATAACCCTGAACAAATCACTTTATTTCTCAATGCAAGAAAACTCTCTAAATCTAGTAATATCTCTGTAGAGAGGAAGTTTCAGCTCTCCAGCTTTAAGTCATTTTTCATGTCATATTCTTTGTGATACTATTTGGGGTTTTCTTATCCCCTCTCCTTTTTTTTTTTTTTTGAGGCATTGGGGTTTAAATAATTGGCACAGGGGCACACAGCTGGTAAATGTCCACGGTTGGATTTGAATTGAGGTCCTCTTGACTGCAGCGCAAAAATATGTTGCAATAGTTTGCCCATTTCCTTTTCTAGTTCATTTTACAGAGGCAAACCAGATGACTTTCCCAAGTTACAAAGCTACTATACTAAGTGTGTGAGGTCACATTTGAACTCAGATCTTTTTGACTGAAGACATAGTTCTCCATTCACTGCTTCATTTATCTATCCCCATTCAAATTCTTACTTATATGCATACTAATTTATTTTAAGCTCAGCTGATTTCTTTAGTGTTTTGACTAGCCTCCTGGGCACACCTAGGTTATCTATTAATTTACTGATTCAGAGGTACATTCCAACATATGATATAACTATTACTTATTGTAAATGGACTTTTATGGAATTTTAAGCTTATAGGACTGGGAAAACAAGTTCATTTTAGAGAACCTTAAGTCTTCACCTATACAGACTTTTCATGCAGCAAATAACGTCATGTGGTAGATAGCACCTACTTAACAAAGTCTCTTAAAGCAGTTAAGCTGTACTAGGCATTTAATAAACTCTGATCAAAGGAGGAGAACTAAATTATAGGATCTGTGACGCAAAGCATGATAGAAATTGAGAAGGTTGAGGTGGGAAGGAGTTAAAAAGAAACTTTGATTTGGGAGAAGTTACATAGAGCTCTAAAAAGGCTTGGAAAATCCTGCCACTGTTACCAGATTTATGAATCTTGATATTCACCCATCCTCAAATTTCCAGTTCAATCCATTAGGAATTTTTTTTTTTATGTAAGAGCAGTTACATTTTGATTTCATTATAGAAGTCATTGGAAAAATTATTAGCCTTATGGAGATTTATTTTGGAACTTAAGATTCTGAAATGCATCTTTTTTATAAGGCAATATATATATTTATATTTGTATCTTAAAATACAACTGTTCCATTAAGCATATCCATCAATTTTAATCATTCAAAGATTGTGTATTTAAAAGGGTGAGTGAATGTGTGCCTGTGTTTGTCTCAGAACATATGTATATGTATGTGTACATATATATCTATATATAACCATATAGATATATATGTCTTTAATACCTGTGCTTCTTGCCTTTACTAATGTTTTTTCATGTATACAGGAGCTTACAGGAAAATTGCCAAGAGAATATCCCTTGGATCCAGGGGAGGAACCACCCATTGTTCGGAGGAGAATAGGTACTGCCTTCAAACTGGATGAACAGAAAATATTGCCCAAAGGAGAGGTGAGCCCTTTACTTTTAGTTCTTGGATTCACTAAAATTATCTGTATTTCTTTTGAACTTTCCTACTTTAGGCCAGAATTTCTTGGCAAGTCTCTTAATCACTATTTGCCTCAATTTCCTCATCTGTAAAATGATCTGAAGAAGGAAATGACAGATTTTTCTCTGTGAAGAAAACCCCAAATGGGGTCACAGAAAGGCAGTCATGACTGAAATGACTCAGCAACATTTTTTTAATAGTATTTGCTGCTTTAGTAAGCATTTTAATTTCCCTTAAAATTATTTATTTAACGTTATGGATAAATGACAAGTAAATGAACACTGGAGGATAAACTAATAGTTTATATGATTTTTTTAAGGTCTCTCTATCAGACCTGCTGCAGAAAGAGACCCCAGAAAAAGAAAGTGAAATAAAACCTACTCCACCAATAATAGGCAATTAGGTGATAAAATGGAGAGATCAGCACACCTGAAGTCAGGAAGAGTTAAGTTCAAACAAGACCTAAGATTCTAGGCATATCACTCAACTCTGTCTGTGTCCTCATTTGTTAAGTGAACTGGAGAAAGAAACAGCAAACTACTTCCTTTATACAAAAAAAGCCCAAACAGAACCCCCATAAGTTAAACATAATTAAAATAACTGAACAACAATAAGCTAAAACCTGGCGGAATATGTTTGTTTGTTTTTAAATCTTTAAGGAAGTATTTTTTCTCTTAATAGTATTTTGTTTTTTCAAAAACATGCAAAGATAATTTTCAACATTCACCTTTGCAAAACCTTATGTTCCAAATTTTTCTTCCTTTCTTCCCCCTCCCCCCTTTAAGCAATCTGATATAGGTTAAACATGTGCAATTCTTCTAAACATATTTCCACATTTGTCATGCTATGCAAAAAGAAAAAAAAGAAATCAGATCAAAAGGGGGAAAAAACAAGCAAACAATAACAGCAAAAGGTGAAAATACTATGCTTTGATCCATATTTATTCTCCATAATTCTCTCTCTGTGTGCAGATGGCTCTCTCCAACACAAGTCTATCAAAATTGCTTTGAATCACTACACTTTTGAAAAGAGCCAAGTCCATCACAATTGATTATCACATAATCTTGTTGCTATGTAAAATGTTCTCTTGGTTCTGCTCATTTCACTTTTCATTAGTTCATATAAGTCTTTCCAGGCTTTTCTGAAATCATTCTGGTCATCATTTCTTATAGAATAATATTCCATTACCTTCATATACCGTAACTTATTCAGCCATTCCCCAACTGATGGGCATCCACTCAATTTTCAGTTTCTTGCCACTACAAAAAGGGCTGCTACAAACATTTTTGCACATGTGGGTTAAGGAAATATTTTTTAAAATAATTTTTCATCTCTTCCAAATTTGTATTGTGCCAAAGTTTTTTTGTTGGAGATAAATATACAGCTGGGTATAAATTCAACTTTAGTGAGTCCATTATGAAATTGATTGCTGACCTCTATTTAGATTAGCACCTAATTTAGATTAGAAACGTGATTTCCTGTAAAAAAATGTGAAAAAGTCACACACCTCCAAAATCACTAGCTAGATAGGAATGATCAGCTCAGGTTGAGACTGCTAGAGGTTCTGCCCTGAAAGAATTTGATCTTGATTGTGAAGTTTGGGGGTTGCCATCCTACATGCTAGGGGTCCCTGAATCCTCACCTGATGGCAGCTCTTCAAACATCTGTGTAATAAACTGCTTCTCAGCATTTCCTCTGCTTGACAGATCCATGATTAGCAGGAAGAGTGAGGAGGAGGGGGGGACTTGGAGCTACTACTAAGCAATTGTCAGGACAGATGAACTGTCCTAGAGACTAAGAATAAATATTTAATAAGATGATCATGTGTCTTTTTGTTCAAATATCAATGATTCAATTCAAGACACTTTTAATATGTCTGCAGTGCTTAAAATAGGAAAGAAGGTAGATCATGTCTAAGTGACCATAATGGTTAGGGAATTTAAATACACACACACACACACACACACACACACACACACACACACACACACACATTTTACAAAGATCATTGAAGAGATTAACTTCAGTATTTAAACTAGGGAGTAATTATTTGTGAGGAAGGAGTCAGGGGAGGACACTTGATTGCTGCTTTCAAATATTGAAGGACCATTACTAGGGGGAAAGATGGTTTAAACTTGTATTATTTTGTCCCAGTCATAAGAACTTGGGTGAAATGGGTAGAAATTGCAGAAAGACTAATTCTGGATTATTGTATGGCAGGGAAGAGGGAAGTATCACTAATCAGAATTGCCCTAACATGGTATTATCTGTTTTGTAAGGTTGTGAATTTTCATTAACAGAGCATTTTTAAGTAGGTGACTTGTCTGGCTATTTTTCAACATATTTTAGAGAGAACTCTAGGTCAGATTAATAGTTAAATTAGAGGACCTTTGAGGAGCCTCCCAACCTTAAGACTCTGTGACTTCTAAATACTAGGATTTATACTGGGATTTCATGGAAGACTTTGATTTGGGGTTAATTAAGAAATATAGTTCATTGAATTTTCTTTTTTTGAGGCAATTGGGATTAAGTGACTTGCCCAGGGTCACACAGCCAGGAAGTGTTAGGTATCTGAGGTCACATTTAAACTCAGGTCCTCCTGATTTCAGGGTTGGTGCTTTATCCACTGCACCACCTAGCTGCCTCATGCTTATATAATTTTAAAGTGAAAAGGGACATTAAACATAGATTAAACCCTCATTTTAGTCTAACATATATAATTAATTAGCATCTGATTATTCATTGGCCATGTTGACTGAGCAACAGAGCTTTTAAAAAGGAAGTTGTTCTTTAATAAGTCCCCTTTCCTCTCCTCTCAGCATCTTGTCCCCATTCTGTTTCCTCATTTGTCAGCAAAGATGGCCTCTTTTTTCTCTACAACAATAGTTTTATTGGTAATGAGTCTCCCAGCCTCTATTCACTATCCATGCTGCTTCTCCTATTTCTTTTACTTCTCATAAATTAAAAAGAGCTTTTTTGTTTGTTTGTTTAATGCTGACTGGCATTCCTCAAAGTTCTTACACTCCAGCACAGGAAGAATTTCCTCCCCCACTTCCCTCCCACTACCTTTCCAATCTGACTCCTTCAGATTTCTAAGTCAAATGTAGTTTTCCTCCTATTCCTTCCTACATGCTGTCCACTGTCCGTTCGGGGAGTTCAGCCTTGGTTTGTTTTGTTTTTTGCTTTTTTTACTCTAATAGGGAGTGTTGAGCCATGTGTTTTTCTTACTTTAATAGGGAGTGTTTTTTCTGGGCTCTCTCTCCCACAAATCCTTGGGTCAGTGTCCTGAACCATGGCTATCATAACAGCCCCGAAGCAGCTGTAAGGTGGAGTCAGAATTCACAGAGCAGTCATTGTCTCTGGTGACTTGTTTGTTTCGAGACATCAGAGTGTGTCGGTTTTCATTTTCTTCTCCCCTGGACAGAGCAGATCTGGCAAGCGGCTACATCCATCGGAGAGAGCTTTAACAACTGGCCATCTCCGAAGAAGTTTAATTACCCTCTTCCTTTCCTCTCCTGCTCTCTCCCTTCCAGTTTCCCTCCTACTCCAGTTCAGCACAGTTTAACGTAAATAAAGCCGTTGCCCTTGATGGAGGCCACAGGCGTCTGGCCAGGTGGATCGCACCAGGAAGCAAGCGTATTGGATTCAGCTGTTGAACATTGCTCGTTGCAGCAAATGCTAAAATGTATTTTCTGCACTGCTGCTGTTCACGGCTACTTCACACTATGGAGTCTTGGATAGGGCAGGGTTTCCTCAGAGTGGGTTGATTGAATCTTGGAGTTTTCCTGGGGAAGAGGAAGAAAGATGGGTGAAGGGATTCTGTTTGCTCATGTGAGCACACACATATTTGTGAAATGCCTATATAGCAATTTAAGGACTGCACGTGGGATTTAGCCCCTATTATTTCCTCTAGAGGATTCCACATATGCCTGCACAAAAGGAAACAATGATGGCATAGAACAGTGATTTCCAGAAGAGCTTATAGTAAGGTCACCAGACAGTCTCTGTGAAATTAAAGTCTAGCCCTAGTCTGTCCAGAAAAAGGAAAAAAAAAAAAAAAAAGCATAAATGTGATTGGGAAGTGTCCTAAATCCCTAATCCACCTACTTTTCCTGACCAAAAGTGGGGGTGGGAAGAACCTCATTGGGACCATGATAAAGTCTGCTACCTACCTTCAAACAAAAGAATTATTTCAATGAGGATGCAGATGGAACCTTTTTTTTTTTTTTTTTTTTTTTTTGGTATGTCCAACGCAGAAATTGTTTTTGCTTAACTTTGAATATTTATTACAAGTTTTTTCGCATTGAAGAGGTGGAAGAAATAAAACATAATGCTAATTGAAAAAAAAAGATAAAATGCATTTTTTAAAGAAAAATAAGTAGGGGGTATGAAGCAGTATATAGAATAAGAACTCAGAGATATACAAAAAGGAAAAAGAAATGAGTGGAAATTGTCTCGGCTCTCCCTCCAATAAAGTAGAATAGAAGCCCTAGGATAAGATAGAATGGAGACTTTGAGAGCAATCGGAAGATCCAATTCTGAACTGCTCCTATTCCTTTGCATAATGAAATGGCTTGGGGATGCTGGGAGAAACTGGAGTAAGGGAAATCACATACAAGAATTGGATCTTTTGTTTTGTTTTTGCCTTGGACAAGTTTAATAAGGCAGGAAAGATGAAGATTTAATGATATTATATCGAGTGCACAAATACTCTGAGCATGATAAATACAAAACCTATTAACCAAAAATATATTAGAAGCATAGACTGAGGATAGGTTGAAGGAACTAGGAATATTTAGCCTGAAAATGAGGCCATTTATAAGGAATATGAGAGCTGCTAAGTAGGTAGCCAGAAGCTCTAGGTTCGAATTCCAAGGCTGCAACTTTGAAAGAAAAGCTGTGTCTTAGGATTTTGAATTTTATCCATCTACTTGCCCTCTCCACCTAGGCTTTCAAATTCTGGATATATAAACTGGGATCCAGAGGGACTAAATGACTTCCTTGGCAGTGCCATGATCTCAGCTCAGGTTTCCCACCAAAAACACAGCATTCTTGGTACTGCCCTCACGCTCTAGGGGACCCTCCAGCAAAGCAGGCTGTGTTGAACTAGAATAAAGGCAAGAGTGAGAATATACATGTAGACACTGCAATCACTGGCTTTGATCTGGCTGTGAATGCACAACCTTCACCTGCAAATCTGAAAGTTGGATTGTTTCATCCTTGAACAGCAAAAGGCGGAGATGGATGGAGATAAATAAGAGATCAGGGGACAGGGCTTGTCTGAGGGTGGAACCAAGAAAGGAAGAGCTTGAGGAGAGAAACTCCTAAAGGATCCGTGAGAAAGGGACTCTAAATGAGGGACAGAAACTGTGTGTGACAAGCAGGGAGAAAGAGAACTCTGACATGACTGACAGGAGCAGCGTGTGTAACGTGAGTCGTGTCTGGGCAGCCCCTTTTAGTGAGCAGTTAATGAGAGTGACAGTGTACCTGAATCCCTTGTTGGCAAACTGACAGAAAGCATTTGAATTGTGCATGCTAGTGGGGCTCTATGAATAGAATGGAATCACAATGGAGTGGGCAGTTACCACCCAGGCTTTGTTGTTCTAGACCATAAAAGAGATTGCAAAATTTAAGAGTATTTTCATCTTCTTGATAATATATTTTTTTTTATTTGGGGCTGATCAGAGTTAAGTAATTTAATCAGTCACAGATAGTGAGTATCTGAGATTGGATTTGAATTCAGATCCCCTTGGGCTGGTGCTTTCCACTAAATCACCAACTGCCCTGTATCTTTTTAAAATCATCACCTGACAATAAGAAGTAAAATGAAAATAAACCAAGGCCCAGGATACTCTGATACTGCAGCTTTAGGAACAGTGGCCACCTTATTGAGGATGCCATATCAGTTACCAAAATTTTATTCCTGGCTGACTACTAATAACACAGTGGGAAAAAAAATGATTCTGGAGTTAGACGTGGGTTGTTTACTACTTTGGGTGACTTTAGGCAAGTCATCTAACTTTATGCTTTTTATACCTTCTTAATACCTTCTAGTTCTTGACCCATGATCTTATGATTGCCCTTGGGTGAGTCTGCAGGGTGCTTTAGTGTTGCAGAGCATTATTGCATGTGCATAAGCCCATGGTTTCCCTTCCCACAGGAAGCTGAGTTGGAACGCCTGGAACGGGAGTTTGCCATTCAATCGCAGATTACAGAAGCTGCCCGCCGCCTGGCCAGTGACCCCAATGTCAGTAAGAAGCTGAAGAAACAAAGGAAAACCTCTTACCTTAATGCACTGAAAAAGCTGCAAGAAATTGAAAATGCAATCAATGACAACCGCATCAAGTCTGGGAAGAAACCCACTCAGAGGGCTTCACTGATAATAGATGGTCAGTACCCAGGCCCTCTTCATTGCCCGAGTTTTGGTCAGCCTGAACCGCAGAAACTAGGAACTCGAGCTCTGCTAGGGGTTCTTACCCACATGCCTGCGTGGCCTGAGGCATTTAAATTAACCACTCGGTGCTTTCATTTATCCCTTAATAAAATGGAGTTATTAATGCTTGCAACCAGATCAGAGTAGCAAAGTACTCTCAGATCCACAGATGAAAGAAAACTATATAAATCAAATTATTATTTCCACTAACTAACCTGGGAGAAACTATAATGAAGAAGGCTTGCT
The DNA here is from genome assembly GCF_016432865.1 of Antechinus flavipes. Lineage (NCBI taxonomy): Eukaryota > Metazoa > Chordata > Mammalia > Dasyuromorphia > Dasyuridae > Antechinus > Antechinus flavipes. The sequence continues at coordinate 161,844,658 of NC_067402.1, forward strand.
GGTTTTCCCTATTCTATGATGTGAAGGCAGAGGCAGGCTGATGTAAGAAACCACATTCTGATGTGAAGGATGAGGACATCTTCCATGTCCTTTAGTCTCCCATTTGTGAACAGAGGCCCAGGCACCTTGGGGGCCAACAGGTGGACACCAGGGCAAACCATGACAACCGCCTCCCCTCGTTACCATGATCTTTACCTTTCTCACTGCCCTGGGGACAGAGCCCACCTTGCCAACATTAGCTGTTGCCCCCACGAGTGTGGTGCCACTTAGGCTCTCCACTGGCCTGATCTTCCTGCTGCCCTCACCCCAGCCTCCAAGGCCTGGGTGGCCAGAACGTTGGGTCCCACCATGACAACAGTGCTGAACAGCAACTTACAGTGTAACCCAAGGCCCAGGAATATTGAGGATGATTATGTTTATTTAGTCAAAGCACAAAGAGCTCCCTGAGTTTAGGAAAAAGTCCCTCCTACTATTATTGTTTTTAACGAGTCAGGGAATTCTTCCAGAGACACTCTCAAGTGTTCTTTCATAGTTTATACATTTTTAAAATACTCACCCTTTAGAAGATTAGAAACAAGCGTTTTTCCCTAGTTTGCCTTGTTAACAGTCTCCACCAGGCTTCTTTCCCTGATTGCCTTCTCCCCCTACCCCCATTCTCTTTAAAAGAGCTATGTGGAAACAAACACTACTTTGCTTATTTAATTCTTTTATTTGCATACCTCTTTATGCCCCATTGAAAACATTTATGGCTCATGGGCCCAGTTCTGAGATGAAACATCCATCAGGGCCGACAGACCAGAATGAGGAGAAATTCAGGGATGGAATGGAATGTCTCTGGTGATTTGCCGCAGCGGAAGCTCCCCCTTTATAGAGACTTCCAACTAATAGCTAATCTGACATAACTTCAGCGGAGAGGCTGCTTTAAAGGAATCCATCTGTACAATCCTTTGGATTCTTCCCTCCTGTGCAAAAATGGGAGCCTTGTTTTCTCGAATGTGTTATTTCAAGTTTGCTGCCTCCTTGAAGTCATGCTTCTATCTCAAGGGCCCACTTGAGATGGAGAGGTAAATGGGGCCTTCCTTGAGTCCCATATGTATGATTTTACTTTTCAAGAGATAAGGCACTTGACTGGGAATCAGGAGATCTGGGACCATTTTCTAACTTGGTCAGTGTCTAGCTGGACAGCTTGGAGCAAGTCTCCTTCTCTCTACCTTAGTTTCTCCAGCTGTAAAAGTGAGATCATTTTTACTATGTGCCCCTTCAGCATGTTTGCTGTGTTAACTGAACACTATAAAATAAGCTTCTAGAAAAAGGACGCTACATTTATCCAGCTTGCATCTGCTCTGATAAAGACTTGAAAAATTTATTAGGAAGCCACTTAATAGCCAATAACAAAAGTGAAACATGATGACGAAGCTTTTTGCCCAAACAGCAAATGTATAAAGAATATTGCCTATTAGTTCAGTCTGCACATATCCTTGTGCTGTGATAGCAAAGGGGCCTAAATCATTCCATGTCCCAGTTTTTTCTTCTTTGAAGTAATGCTATCCTATTTTGTCACATCACAGCAATAGGATTAGGAAGATTTGCTAGTAACTGGTTATGGAGATAATTTAAAAGACATGATGAGCAGCATTTTAATTATTTCTATATTGGTTGGGTGTTGAGAGAATGCAGAGTGAAATGATAGCGACACATTTTCTTGTAGGTGAAGAAATTTTTGATTCAGAACAACAACAAAAAATGTGCTCTAACTACAGGCTATTTTGTTTTGTTTCTTACCAGATGGAAATATTGCCAGTGAAGACAGCTCCCTCTCTGATGCTCTTGTTCTTGAGGATGGTAGGTAGTTAATTTCCAACTTATACCAGGTTTAACATTGTCTTTAGATTATTTTAGGTTCTGTTCTTTTGGGGGCACAAGGATTTTTCCAATTCTGTGATTCCATTATTCCAGTTTATAAAATCAAATAGTAATAACTATTATTATTAGAATTAGCCATTTACATTTGTGAAAGGAAGCAGAGTTAATTGGAGAGCCAGCCATTGAAGGCTAAAAGATCTGGGTTCAAGTCCTATCTTATACATATACCAAAACTCTCTAAAAACCAGAAATTATGGTTGAATTGTCAAATTAGTGTATAGGAAAAGAGTTTCCACATCAGAAGTTCCCCACACCAGTGAAATCTGTGTTTAATCCAAAACAGTGTTTAAATCAAAACTAGTATTTACACCAAAACCTGATACTTGATTTTTTTCAAAAACCATTTTTCTCCCAATAATTTTGTGAGGTTCAGCAGCTGTAGGAGAGAAGCAATCAGGTTATGTAGGGGTAAATGTAAAGTACTGTTCTGAAGTTCAAAAAACCAGCTTCAAAGGTATAAGATGGCAGTAGTATGGCCAGAGAGCAATTTAGCTAAAGAAGATCTGAATGGACTTAATGGACTTTCAGTGTCAATAGACTGAAAGTAATGTGATATAATGGCCAAAAATGGAATGTGATTGCAGGTTGCATTCATTAAGAGGGTCAAGGCTTCTAGAAATGAGCAGTTTAGGCTTCATCTAGAATATTATGTTTGGTTCTGGCTGCCACAGTTTAGAAAGGAGATTGCTAAGTCGGGCAGCTTTTGGAGAAGGACAACCAGAATGGTAAAAGGCCTCGAACGTGGACATGAAGCTAGTTAAAGGAACTTTGGAAGAGAAGATAGGGGCAGGAATTGCTATGTTCAAGTATGTGAAGGCCTGTCAGATGAAAAAGGTTACTATAGACTTTCTTGGCTTGAAAGTGCAAAACCAGGATCAATATGTGGAAGACAAACTGGGCTTGTCAAGGAAGTTTTCCTAACAAGTAGAGCTGTCCCCAAAACAGGGCAGGCTGCCTCAAGACTTAGTTGATTCGCAGTCATTGGAGCTTTTTTTTAGCAAAAGCTAGCTGATCGTTTGTGATATTGGTCAGAATGGGAATTCCTTTCTGCCACATGTTGGTTTAAATAGTGTTGTAACTCTAAAAGAAAAAAAATTCTGTAAGGATAAAAATGAAGACCAGTTAAAATAAATGTCCATTGCTTTCATAGTCCCTTCATTGAGTCAATCAAAGGAGAGTAGATGTGGTAGAGGAATCAACTTTCTTGGTCAGCATGTGTCTAGCTGGAATGAACTTGGACAAAGTCTCTCTAAGCCTTGGGTTTGGCCTTCAGAATTACTTTGAAATTGGATTCTGGAAAAGTAATAATTAATAGAGCTTACTTTTTAAAAACTACTAAAAAACAGCTTTTAAAGTAACCTGTTTAGATATATGTGTATATATGTGTGTATATTTTTTTTTTAAGCAAGCTACACATCATATTCATGGTTTCATATATGGCCTTCTTTTTCTGTTTTACCTTGTGTATGGCAATTTTTGTTCATTTTGATGATCCTTAAATTTGGAATAATTTTTAAAAAATGAAAAACTAAAGTATGCCAAGAATTTTAAAGTAAAAATTCTTTAAAAAAAAAAAAAAGGAATTGAATTCTGTTAACATAGAAGAAAAAAAAATTACCAATATGGAGCTCTTCCTAAGAAGGTTCTTATGGATCTTAATTCTTTTTTTTTTTTTTTTTAATTTTATAGTAACTTTTTATTGACAGAACCCATGCCAGGGTAATTTTTTATAACATTATCCCTTGCACTCACTTCTGTTCCAATTTTTCCCCTCCCTCCCTCCACCTCCTCCCCTAGATGGCAAGCAGTTCTATACATGTTAAATAGGTTACAGTACATCCTAGATACAATATATGTTTGCAGAACCGAACAGTTCTCTTGTTGCACAGGGAGAATTGGATTTAGAAGGTAAAAATAACCTGGAAAGAAAAAAAAAACGCAAACAGTTTACATTCATTTCCCAGTGTTCTTTCTTTGGGTGTAGCTGTTTCTGTCCATCATTGATCAATTGAAACTGAGTTAGGTCTCTTTGTCAAAGAAATCCACTTCCATCAAAATACATCTTCATACAATATCGTTGTTGAAGTTTATAATGATCTCCTGGTTCTGCTCATTTCACTCAGCATCAGTTCATGTAAGTCTCGCCAGTCCTCTCTGTATTCATCCTGCTGGTCATTCCTTACAGAACAATAATATTCCATAACATTCATATACTACAGTTTACCCAGCCATTCTCCAATTGATGGGCATCTTATAGATCTTAATTCAAATTTTGCAGGTAAAGACATTAATTACATGAAAACATAATGAGTAGCAGTTGATTTGGATGGTAGTGTAAGTGGTTGTTGAGATGGGAAAACCTAAAATGTTACATAAGAAGTAGTAGTAATAATGATAATTATAGTAATAATAATTACTACTGATGTGGGCAATGCTTGTCAGGTTATTTTACTAGTCATCTTGGTCTTGCTATTAGAAAACCAAATTATAATCATTTTATTACTTATTTTACTACATGTGAGGTGAGGAAAGGAGTATTGGGGAGAGCCGGCAGATTTGTGGACAGAGCATTGCCTTGACTGTCTGAAATCCTAGTTATGCCAGTTGGATGGATAATTCCTTCGGCCTCCATAAGTGTCAGTTTCTTTAGTTGTACAAAAAATAAGGTTTTAGAATTCTTTTATGGCACTGGTATCAGGGAACAGGATTAATACCTCTATTATATATTAAATTTAGAATTATAGAATCATAGACCTTGTGTTTGAAAGGACTGTATATCCTATCCTTTCATTTTATATATAAGGAAACTGAGCATATTAAATTTAGGAACTTACCCAATGTTTTACTAGAAGTAAGGGAAAGGGGAAGGATTTGAATCTAGGGCCTTGAAATGCAGAGTCTGCTCTTCCCACCATTTCATGCATGCTGCCTTCCAAGGTTTTCTCACTATACCTGGCATTTACTTTACTAGTGACAGTGTCTCAAAGTCAGTGGTTTGACTAACATTTTAACCCAATATCTGTAACAGCAATCTGTGTAATATACTCTGTGTGTCTGTCTGTCTATCTCTCTGCCATTTCCCTCTACTGTAGTACTTTTTAAAAGAATAGAGTACTTTCTCCATCATTCTTGTTTTAGTATCAAACAGTATCAGCCAGTATCAAAAAGAGTTTCCTCCAGTTAAGTACGTACATTTCTCCAGGATAAAGTGGACCTCCAGTCCACAGAGCAAAGAAAACATTCCAAAATGTTATTTTTCATGACCTTCATGAAACATGGATCTTCTGTATCATTGGTTCTCATAGAAATTTATCCCACTGTTAGTAATTTTTAAATCTCCCCTCAAGTCCCTTACTCTACTTCAGCCATCATAGCCACCCTTACCTTTAACCAAAAGCTAAGGGCTGGAGTATCATCACATAGAGAAGACTAAGATCATCAAATCCCACCTCAATCATTCCAGAATAGAGCTATTTTTATATCTATCTTCTCATCCTTTAATATAGTTTTTGAAGAAATCACATCCTATTTTCTCTCAGAAATTGATTCTTCTGTCTGTACTGTATATTTAAGTCCTTATTTTTTAAGGAACTTGTTTCATGTTTCTTTCTTCTCTCAGAAATTGATTCTTCTGTCTGCACCGTATATTTAAGTCCTTATTTTCTGAGGAACTTGTTTCATATTTCTTTCTTCTTCCAATATGTTCAGTTTCCCTTCTCCATTGGTTTTTGTTATGCCTTCCAACATGTATCTCTTCTTATCTTGAAAAAAATCATCCAGTCCTTTCAGTTATCTTTTCCTTTATCATGTTCATTTCTTCCTTCATACCTTTTCCTTTGCTATTCTCCTTGCTAATCCAAATTCTATATTTCTTTCAAAGTTCAGTTTAACATTCAGCTCTTCTCAGTAAATTGGGACCTAGTGCCAAAAGTATGGTTTGGGGGATTTCCATAGTTTTCTAAATGGAAAACAGAAATAGTATCTTCAAAATGTGATATGCAATGGGAATTACTAACTAAATTAAGATGTGGGGAATCTTACCAACTGTAGTTCCAAGCATCTTTATATTCATAAATTTTGTTAAATGAAGTAACTGGGCAGTCAGTTGAATTTCACAAATCAAATCAAGGAATGGCAGGATGAAGTGGAAGGGAAACTTGATATTTGTCAGGCAGTGAAATTTGAAAATTGGCCTGAAAAACTACATGAATAATTCAAGATTGTCTTATTCTCTTATTTAAAATTTTTCCTGGTTTTTGTTTTTTGATAAATTTTTCTCTTTTAAATTTGAGTATATTTTCTAAATAAACTTTTCACATTAAAAAAAAATTTCCAACTTGGACTGAATTCTCTTAATCTGAAATTTCAACAGCATAGATATCATTTACAAATCTAACATTTAGAGTATGCAAGATTTATTTCAGATTTGTGTTCTGAATACTTGTGAAATTAAGATAAAATAGGGATAAAGACTAAATTCATTGTGGGTAGAATTCTTGCTGCTCTGCGACTCCTAATCTTCGGTAGGTGACCAGAACACTGTGAAGTGATCTGCCCATGGCAATACAATTGGCATTTGTCAGGGGTACTACTTGAACCCAAGTTCTTTGTGGCTGCAAGGCCAGTGCTCCATCCACTATGACACACTGCCTCTCAAAATGACCTCATTTATCACAATGCAAGGATGATGACTCATGTGAATAATCTGAGTAGATTAGAAATAGATCTTGTAATTCCTGGATGTCTCCACAGTACATAGCTTATTATTGAGAATACAGTAGGAACTGAATAATTGTTCATGAATGAATGTCTGCAATGTGACAATATCTATGTCTTGTCTCAGGCATAAAATAATTAGCTTATGGTGTTAATATTAGCTGGATCTGATTTGGAGATTCTCATCAAAAGCAATCCTCCTCTTCCCATTTCAGTAGCAGCACCAAGAGTAATGAGTTGGGTTATGGGGCAGAAGATGGGAAGGATAAATTTTGAGAACCTAGCTTGGTGATGTGTGAGGAAATACAGTGTATACTGATGTTTTAATGGGATGACCTTTGCTCCTTCTCTGTCTCTCACTTTTTGTAGAAGATTCTCAGGTTACCAGCACAATTTCCCCTTTACAGTCCCCTCACAAAGGGCTCCCCCCTCGACCGCCATCGCACAACCGACCCCCTCCTCCCCAGTCCCTGGAAGGACTCAGGCAGATGCACTATCACCGGAATGACTATGACAAGTCACCCATAAAGCCCAAAATGTGGAGCGAGTCTTCCCTGGATGAACCTTATGAAAAGGTGAAGAAGCGCTCCTCCCACAGTCATTCCAGGTAAGCCATGAGGATGAAGATCTAATTAATAAATTGACATACATATTTATTAGTTTATTCCTTTTTTTATTAATTGATAAGAGACAGTGGTAAAATCAACTCAAAAGTCATATGTATGGGTCTGTTATCCTAGAGATAGGAGGAGAGAGTCCACAAATAATAAACTAAAAGCTAAAACTACTTTCTTCTTCCTCTTTTGGAGATTTACATCTTTCTATATCCTAAACTAATAGCACCCTCTGCTGCAGAAGCATTGTTTTGCAACATGACTAAAGGCCAGAGCCAATAAGTTGAAGATAGTCAGGTATTCCACACAAAGGTATATTGATCTGGGTTGCTGTTTCATGATTTGTTTGTCCAAAGATGACTTCAGCAGTGCTGGATTTCGTGGGAATGAAGCAGGAAATCTTAAGTAGCAATTTTCTAAAATGACATGACCACAGTTCACCCACATGAATCCCATATTTATTCAGGACAGTAAACCACCATGCAACAGAACAGCCGTGCCCAACAGCTGTGATCTCAGCTGCAAATTACCAGTTTACATTCAAATGATGTTTTATAGTGGTGTTATTTTTTAAGGAAAAAAAAACTTTTTCATCATTTTTCTCATTACTTTTAATCACACTCTGTGTGACTCCAGAAGTTTCTTGTCAGGTGGACATCTGTGTTTTGGAAAGTAGAAACTGAAGTAAGAGGCTAAGAATGGACAGAAATTAAGAGGTTTGGAAAGCCAGGTTTCCTCCCAGATCCTTACAATATACTTCATCCTGATTACTCCAAGAGCGTCACATTAGCAGCCAGATCCTTTGGCAAAGTATACTCAGAGCTGATGATGACAGGTGTGACCTCCTTTGCTTTGCAGTAGCCACAAGCGATTCCCCAGCACAGGTAGCTGTGCAGAAGCTGGAGGAAGCAACTCTCTGCAAAATAGTCCCATCCGAGGTCTCCCTCACTGGAACTCCCAGTCCAGCATGCCTTCTACACCAGATCTACGAGTTCGAAGTCCTCATTATGTCCATTCCACTAGGTAATTCTTCTCATATTCAAGTTTTTTTTTTTTTTTTCAGGTTTCTTTATGGTTAAGGAAAAAAAAGCATTTATTTTTACAAGCCTTTATTATCTATCTCTCTTTCCCACTATCCTGTCTCCCTCATCAATCACATATTTTTAAAAGGCATCTTATTATAGTCTTTAAAAAGAAATTCCCAATGTTAGCCATGTTTAAAAATGCATCCCAAGCTACATTTTAAATTTGCCACCCTGTGAGAGGTGAGTAGTATGTTATCTATCTTCAGTTCTATGGACTTGTGGTTTCTTGTTGTGTTGATCAGAATTCTAAAGTCTTTCAAAGTTATTTTTTCACTCTGCATCAGTTCATTATCTTTTCTGTTTTATCATTTCTTTTGGTGAAATAGTATTTCTGTACTATTCATATACTATAATTTGTTTAGCCACTTCTCAGTACTTGGCAAATCTTAGTTTTTAGGCTGAAGTTACTATGAATAGAGATACTATAAATATTTTTGTAATGTATATTTGGCTCCTTTTCTTCCTGATCTCTTTGGCACATTGACCTGGTAATCATGCTTTTGCTGGACAATAATAACTTTTTGGAGCATAGTTCTAAATTGCTTTTCAGAATGGCTGTACCAATTCACAATCCCACTACAACAGAATTTTTTACTACATTATCTTGGTTTACCTCATCTCCCTAATATTTGCCATTTTCATTTCCCATTTTTGCCAACATGATAGATTTGAGGTGGAAACTAGGAGGTACTTTAATTTGCATTTCTATTATTAGAAATTGGAGCATTTTTACCTTGATAGCTTCAATTTCTTCCTTTGAAAATTGCTAGTTCATATTCTTTAGCCCTTGTTACCTTTTAGAGAATATCTCTTACTAATACATTTGAATCAGTTCCTTATATTTTTGATAGTTTTGATATGAAACCTTTATTAGAGAGAAATTCATATCACTTTGCAAAGTTATTGACAGTATTTTAGGGGGAGTTACTGTTCCCAAATTATTCTAACTGATTAAGCCTTGACTTCAGTAAGAGACCATTCTTAGATCTGCTTCAGAATGCAAATGAAACTCAAAATGTGAGCATTTTTTAATCACCTTTCTCAAATGATACACTACCAAGCTCTAATAGGTATATGAGACTGCCCTGCTCTCTAGAAAGTGTCAGTCTAGAAAGAGCTTCCTTGGTCAGAATGGAAACATGGGACAGTACAGGTAAATAGAGGTACTAGTTCTTTAATTAAGATGACATTTTGCTGATAGAAAAGACTGTAATGGATCTCAGCTGTCAATCTCAGTTCTGCGAATGCCAGAAATTGTACAGACATGTCTCCCTTTTGTGCTTTGAGATAATCATTCATCAAACACTAAAATTAATGCTCAGAGATTTCTTGGTAAGATGGGAAACACCTGACAAGGACTAAAAGTTCTCAACCCTATGCACTGACCTGTTCTCTACTGCATCTTATATGCCTTGAAGACAATGTTCCTTTCCAAGTTGGAGCTAATTGTTTTCTAAAAGGTAGGTAGGTATCTTAAGAGATTGGGAGATGAAGCAATTTCTGCATATGTTATCTTCCTTTTCCTCTAAATCTCTTTAAAAAAAAAAAAAAGATTCCCTCAAGTTAATACATGTGTGCTATTTTAAAATGGACAGCAATGATACTTGTCTATAACCCAGCTTCTTAAACTGTGGTCTGTGACCCCATATGGAGTCTTGTAACTAAATGTGGGAGATCAGGAAATTATGATTTATTATCATTAAGTGTTTGATCTGTACACATTTTATATGCCTTATATGCCCAAGGTCATGTAAAAATATTTCAGGCAAAAAGGAGTCATGGGTAGAAAAGTTTAAGAAGCCCTGTCTGTAACTACTTTGTTCACCTTGACTGGCTCCATAAAGGCCAAGTTAATTAACAACAACAACAACAAAACTAACATTTATATAGCATTTGTGTCTCAGGATCTGAGCTAAGCACTTTACAATTATTATGCCATTTGATCCTCACAACAGCCTTGTGAGATAGGTGCTATTATGATCCCCATTTTACAGGCAAACAGAGGTACTATCATTAGCCCAGGGTCACACAGCTGGTACCTCGGATCTTTCTGATGCCAGGCCTGGGACTCTGCCATTGCACCACAAGCGGTTACGTTAAACTTCTTACCTGGGAAGCTTGTTTTAACTCAACAGGCCAAGCACAGGCATGGAAATCAGGGCCTCTGTTGTCAGTTCTCCTACTGGCCCAGTGATGGGTTTCAGGTAGGTCAATCAACCTGTGAAGAATATGACTGTAAAATACTTGGTTTTCTTTCTTGGAAAACTGGGCAATGATACTAAAGAATAAATTACTATCCAAGCAACTGAAAGCACAAAATGCTCAATAGAGCATAATGGGACCCCGACTTAATAATTTGGGGGAAGCCTAATCAAAATTTGGAAGTACTTTACTATTCAATAACAAATGGAATCTAAGATCACCTTAAGAGTAGGCTAACAAAACATTGTCTAACAGATCCTTGGGGGAACTATTTTAAAGAATATATGAGTTATTTTATGAGCAGTTGTTTTTTAAGGGAAAAAAAAGTGCTTCTACTTTACAGATATCTCTTATTGAACTATTCTTCTCTGTAATCCTATTAATTTAATAGAATCATAGACTGGAGATTATCTCAGCTGTCTTCATTTTATAGAGGAGAAGCCTGAGGCCAAAAGAAGAATGACCTTCCCTGGGTCTCACAGTTAACAAGTGGGAGGGTAGGGATTTGAATCCTGGTCTTCCAAATCGATGCCACACTGGAAGTTTACTTTATCTAAATTGGCAGGATACACGTTTGAATTCTCACTAACTTCAAATTATAAGCATACATATCAGTGAGTAGTCAAAAAGTTTAGACACAGAAGGAAAGGAATTAGGCACTTAGGTTCATTTAGTCAATAGTTAAAAGTCTAGTTTCCTGCTAATTTTTTGTGCATAAACTTCTTGACATAGAAGGAACTGATTATAAACTCCCCGAGGGCAAAGCCTCCGTCTTACATTTTTAAAATTACCTCCCTACCCAGAACTTAGTATATTTTAATTAGTTGGTTCAGTGCAGGGGGATGGCAGGGAGTGATGATGCACTAAGTATTTCTGGCAGCAGATTCTTTCACATTATTTAGAGAATGGTATTTACTGATTGGGAGGGGGGGGAGGTACAGTTAATACGCCTTTCAAAACCCCACAAAAATACTGGTGAGGATTTTTTTCTTTTAGCATGAATTATAACCAATTAGCTAGTGTGTTCTGCGCCTCGTCTCATTTCTATGCCCTTCACAGAATCAAAGCCTTGTGGTGAACCTTGAGGAATGAACTGATTCATTCCTTCTGGTTTCCAAAAGACTCTAACATGGTTAAACCGCTCTCCCCACTCTGCATTTTAAGATCTCTTTCTGCCGTCCGGCCTACGAGCTGGGGCCACCCCAGGGAGGGGTAGCTCGCCTCCCGCGCCCGCTTGGCCGCCGCTCCCGGACAGACACCCATGTTTGCGATGCTTTTCCGCAGGTCCGTTGACATCAGCCCCACCAGACTGCACAGCTTAGCACTGCACTTTAGGCACCGGAGCTCCAGCCTGGAATCACAGGGCAAGCTCCTGGGCTCAGAGAACGATACCGGGAGCCCCGACTTCTACACCCCAAGGACTCGTAGCAGCAACGGCTCTGACCCCATGGACGACTGCTCCTCCTGTACCAGCCACTCAAGCTCCGAACACTACTACCCGGCCCAGATGAACCCCAACTACTCCACCCTGGCCGAGGACTCGCCGTCCAAGGCCCGGGAGCGGCAGCGGCAGCGGCACAAGTCGGCCGGGAACCTGGTCTCCTCCAACTCGGGGAGCATGCCCAACCTGGCGGCCCGGAACGGCGCAGGCCACCACGGGGTCTACCTCCACAGCCAGAGCCAGCCTTCCTCGCAGTACCGCATCAAGGAGTACCCGCTCTACATCGAGGGCAGCTCCACCCCCGTGGTAGTGCGCAGCCTGGAGAACGACCAGGAGGGACACTACAGCGTCAAAGCACAATTTAAAACCTCCAACTCCTACACGGCCGGAGGCATGTTCAAGGAGAGCTGGCACGGGGACGAGGGCGACGCCGTGCGGCTGACGCCCTCGCGCTCCCAGATCATTCGGACTCCGTCCCTGGGCCGGGAGGGCCCCCACGACAAGGGCTCGGGCCGGACGGTGGTGTCGGACGAGCTCCGGCTGTGGTACCAGCGCTCCACGGCCTCCCACAAGGAGCACAGCCGCCTGTCGCACACCAGCTCCACCTCCTCCGACAGCGGCTCCCAGTACAGTACTTCATCTCAGAGTACCTTCGTGGCTCACAGCAGGGTAACGAGAATGCCTCAGATGTGCAAAGCCACATCAGGTGAGAGAGCAGGGGGAGGGCGGGGCCTTCTGGGGGCACGGGGGCACGGTGGCCTTCTGGGGCACGGTGGCCTTCTGGGGCACGGGGGCCTTCGGGGGCACGGGGGCCTTCGGGGGCACGGCGGCCTTGGGGGCACAGGGCCTTCGGGGGCACGGGGGCACAGGGGCCTTCGGGGGCACAGGGGCCTTCGGGGGCACGGCGGCCTTGGGGGCACGGGGGCCTTCTGGGGCATGGCGGCCTTGGGGGCATGGGGGCCTTCGGGGGCACGGGGTAATGGCTTGGAGAACCAAAGCAGGGACTCGGATTCTGTGAGCACAGTGAGGAAAAGGAAAATTAACTCCAAGGTCACTGTTAAGTTTTCCATTCCAAACTATCCGTAACTCACTGCTTCTTAACCTTGTTTTATGTCGCAGTTCTCTGGGATAGTCTGGCAGCGCCTAAGGATTCCTTTTCGGAAGAAAAGTAAATTTTATGCGTAAAAAACAAACATGAAAAATCCATGAAATGGATCCTCTGAATCAAATCAGACAATAAATATTTGTAAAGTGCTAAGCACAGTGTCTGGCAAATAGCTGGTGCTTAACAAATACCTATTTTGGGGGCAGCTGGGTAGGGCCGTGGATAGAGCACCAGCCCTGAAGTCAGGAGGAGCTGAGCTCAGATTTGGCCTGGATGTGTGACGCTGGGCAAGTCACTTAACCCCAATTGCTTCAGTGAAAAAAAAAAAAAAAACCAAACACCTAATCTCTTCCCTGCACAGAAATAGTTACCAAATTGTCAAAAACAAAATAAAACAAACATTCTGGATCCAAGGTTAAGAACCCTTCCCTAAACTCTCCCCATTTTTCCTCAATCCAGCTCTTGGCTTCTGAGCTTACCTACAACCCAACTACAGAACAACATAAAAATGTACTGGCATATAGCCTAAAATTAGAGTTTAATCTATCGTTACACCCTTTTCCTCCTACGGTATCTTTTTGGATATGGAGTTATAATTTGAGCTCAAATCTTGGCTCTGCTATGCAAGTCATTTAACCTTTCTGGGTCTCAGTTTCCTCATCTGTAAGATGAAAGGGTTGGATTAGATGAACTCTTAATCTACCCTTTTTGCTCTTATGAGTAGTATATCTATGCAGTATACTTCTTTAGAACAGGAGTAAAGGTATCAGACGACATTGTGCTGGATGTGGAACTGAGTGGAAAATCCAGTAGGTTTTGAAGGACAGAGGGCAGGGATGCATGAAATGAGACAAGAAACTCTGAACTGATCTCTTAAAGAGTGAGGAACGCGTCATTGGGAATGGGGCAGGAAAAAGAAAATGTACTTGTCTGGTGGGCGGGGTGTGACTCCTTGGAGTTAGGAATGAGCAGTTTAGATTTAATGCAATGCCAGATGAGACTTTAACCTTCACTTGAAATTCAAATGATATATTGAGATAGAATACTCCATGCCCACAGAAGGCTATTAAAGTGAGCCCTGAGGAGGAAGCAGCAGAGCCAGGAGTAATCATCTGAGCTGACTCATGAGTCTGTGCAGTGACTCAGTTAATGAACAGTTAGGACAGGGTTGGGCTCCCCTAGAGAGACAGAGAATAATCCCAAAGGTTTGGCAGACTGAACCACCCAAAGAGGCCACAGTCCTTAAAGCTACTCTTGAAATTAATATTTAAAGCCTATAAAGTGCAGCAGGTCACTTCCCATGGAGTGGCCCATTAGTGGTCTGGAATAAAGACAATTTCCCAGCTCACCACTTGAAAAAAGAGTCAGCTCTGGTGTTGGAATTCAAAGGATTAGAAATTCCAAATCAAAACTAGAAACTGGAAAGATTGATTCTGGAGTCACAAAATTAAGGATCTGGATGAAAAGGCAATTTCTTTAAATAATTGGTACTGATATGTCAGAATGTTGGGAAGAAAACCAATCTACCAACTAGAGTGTCTCCAGGTTCCTAAAGTTCCATTTGTTGGTTTTTCATACTAGCCAACAATAATAACTAATGTAGCAGAATCTATACGTTAATTACAAAACTCTTTCTTCACATTAATTCTGTGAATTATTATAATTATCATTCCCATTTTACAGATGAAAAAATTGAGGCTCAAAGAATTTAAATAACTTGCCAAGGGATCAATTGGGCTTTCTGCCTCCAAGACCAGTGTGTTCTCGCTATCACATTACACTGTCACACTAAGTATTTTACATCATTTTAATTAATTGCATTATGTGAAGCTTCAGATTTTCTGGGATTATTACTTCTACACTCATTCTTCACTTATTCCACATTTGAAACAGACTTGATGATACTTGCCATTGGTCTCTTAAGGAACCATAAGAGACAAAGAATGAAAACTTTTCAGTTCCCTTAGATCCACTGAAGAGTATCCTGTCATTCAAAAAACATAATCCTCATGTAATGGCTCCCTCAACAGAAAGGAGGTTTATAAACATTGAAGATGAATGAATGCAATTGTTTATGTTCTTTTTAGATAGTAAAAACCTGTCCAGTAGCCTATCTTGAAAGAGCACCAGCTAAGACATTGTTTTTGTGGTTTTTAGCTATAAATCAAGAAGCCCAATCTGAAAAACCACAGATCTTTATTTATTTATTTATTTTTAGCCCATCTTTGGGACAGCTAGAGATGTCTTACAGGAGGCATGGAACATGAGCATAAATTCAGCAAAGTCCCCTGTAAGTAGCCCTTTTATTTCAAGAATGCCCACAAGAAGAGGGGCCCCTTTTAGGTAAAAAAAAAAAAAAAAAAAACTAAGTATGTTAGGGTCACATTTAACCAATGATAAGAACCATTCTAAATTTTTTACTTGGGGGACCAAAATTTTCATCTATACTACAAACGTATGGTTTTTATAAGTTGTACTCATCTAAATGAAACCAAATACAACTTAAAAAACACCCACACCTCTTGATACAGCCCCCTACTGCAGCTACAAGGATTTTCTTTGCTCTTTTCAAAGATCTCCTGTTTCTTGTATGTGATGACAGAGCTATATTTTAGCTTCCATACAAGTAAATTTTATGCAATATAGTAAAGGTGAATGTGGAATTTCCTATACTATTTTCTCCATCCTGCCAGTCAGAAAATATGGGGTTCTTAACCTTTTTATTGCCATGGACTGTATCTCAGAAAAAAAGTTTTAAATATATGCAAACACATAAGATTACAAAGAAAACCCATTTTATTGAAATAATCATCAAAATATTTTTTAAAAATAAATTCACTGACTTCTGGCTAAGAACCTCTAGCAATAAAGTGATATAAAGGGGCTAAAAATCTGTTTGCTATCAAGTCAAATTCTTTATAAGATTTATAACCATCTTTATACCCACCAGAACGGATTTAGTTGTCAGTATACCGAAGGGACCTTATTTTTAAAATGGTTTTACTTATAAAGTATTCCCATATATACTATTATAATGAGTTCCCAAGTCATAAGATAATAAAATCAATTTTTGACAATTATCCCTTTTCTGAAGGGCTCTATGGATCACAGGATTTCAGACTGTTACAGAGTTGGGAGAGCCTGTTAAGGTCATCTGGCCTGGACTGCTTGGTCTAGAGGACAAGGTCTAAAAGCCTCAGTTTTTTGAAGCCTCTCTTCACAGAAGTAATGCAGACTATTTTTAACCCCTACACTGGGTAAAAGGGCGGGGGGGAAAGCCCTGTGTTGTGAGGGGCTTCTCCAGGAATATAACAGGAGAATGTGGAAACTCCTCACCTGAAGCCCCTGGTTCTAGGGTCCCCCAGAACACCAAGCCTAAAAAAAGGGGCAGAGAACTCTTGCTGGTGTGCTTCCTTCATGAAGGTGGCCAATAGCATTCCACTGTTCAAATCCTTTCACTCTCCAGTACTTGGCTCTGACTCATTTTTTTCCTCTCTTTTCTGGATCCCTGTGTAGCTGCCTTACCTCACAGCCAGAGAAGCTCAACACCTTCCAGTGAAATTGGAGCTACTCCCCCAAGCAGTCCACACCACATCTTAACCTGGCAATCTGGGTGAGTGCCATCTGGGCCCCTTCTCCTGTTTTCAGTGTCTGTCCTACGGAGGGGTAACCAAGAAATGGTTAATAACATCTTTCCAAAGTGGGGAGAAGTAACAAGACAATGGGTAAGATTAAGAGCAATACTGAGGGGAGGGGTACTGGGCAAAAGGTATTCTCTAGCATTAAAAAAGAGGATAAGATAGTTTGTATGTTTACACATAACACTTCTTACTATGAATGGAAACACCATAAGGTACCATTACCTGCCACCACATTCCTATTAGTCATCTCCAAGCCCCTTCTTGTTTAGTTTCATGAATTTCCCTCAGTTCCAGATGAGCAAATTTGTCTTTGTGCCAACTTCTGAAGTCCTATCCCAGCTTGGCTGCCCCGAGCACCTCATCTATCTTTCTGATGACATGATTGGGTTTCCTTGGGTTTTTCCCACCTACTTCCCTCACACTGAAGAAAATCAAATTAGGGCCCTGTGATGATGGCAGCCCCTTGAACAAATTTAAATTTAAGTATCTGATCTTTATCTAATAGCCCACTGAAGGTTTGGGCCTGAAATATATCCCAAAGGGGGTATGCATAGTTCTACCAATATCTGTTGATAACAGGCTTAACAGATCTCTAATATGAATTCTTCTTACAGTTATAAAAAGGAAGAATATCTACTAATCTTTAGTTGTTCCCTTGTTGAATTAATAGAACCGATAGGATTCTTATGCATGTTTGTTGTTTGACTGAATTATCTATTGCCATAGCACTCATTATTTGGCCTGAAAAATTATAGTTAAGTTCAGTTATTATTAAGTCCATATTATTATATGTGCATTCAGGTATAAGGAAGTTTAGAAGTCTATAACTGTATATCCCCATCTTATCTACTGTTCAAAAACTATTTAAAGGCTCAGTTACTTAGGTCTTGTTTGTGGTTTTGTTTTAAAATGTGTGATTTAAAAGACGTGTGTTTTCACATGTGCAAAGAACTCTGGGTAAGGAAATTTGCTTTAATAATATAGATTACAGAATAACAATTGTTCTTCTGTAAAGTCTCAGAAAATTGCATGGAACTCTGAAAAGTAAAGTGATTTGCCTACCTTGCATGTATCAGAGACATCTTGAATTGGGTCTCCTGAATTTTGAGTTTGGCTCTCTGTTGACTATTTCAGAGCCACTTTTCTAGCTCTTGAGTAGTCCTTAATAAGGTTTTAATTGAATTGAATTAAGAAAACCAAATGATCTGACGTCTTCATCAGGCTCTTGAAGGCTCTATCACAAACCATGAAGGCTGGCTCTATAAAGCACTGAACTCAGCAACTCCTCCTTATATGAGAAAGTTTAGGATCCAAATAGATTAACCAGGAATTCAGAGGATCAATTAAATATTGGTTCCATTAGATTAAAATGGGATAACTGCATATAGTTATCAGACATTGATGCAAACTCCTCATTTCATCTATCATTTAACTTCTAGGATTTTGATATAAGGATTCATATTCTAAAACATTACTCTGAACTACATAGAGATGAAATCCAGTGCCAAAGATAAAAAGACATGTGTATATAAATTGTGAATACATATGCACGTACACACATACATACACACATATGATTATCCTGCTTTAGAAATTCTTGGGTATCCCTCCTTATATTCCCTGAGACACTTCCATCTACATTTAGTTTCAAAGGATTCCCTAACTATTTCTAGCCATTGAGAAATCTAAGTGAATCCGGAAACAAAAGTTGAATACTTTAGTCCTAAAAACCAATTTTGAAAATCTGATGCCTTATTTCTGTGATGAGTAGCCAGAAGTTATATAGCATGTTGTGGCATGGTGATGATTTAGTTTAAAAAAAAAAAAAAAGGTGAAAAATAAAAATGAGAGAACTGCAAGTAAATATTGGCAGTCAGCTTGTTATACTAAAAAGTTGGTTATTTTAAATTAGGTGATATGAAAATTTATGTAAACCATTGATTGTATGTCACTAACATTCTGAAATGCAAATATAATCACCAATTATTCTTCCTACCGTATTAATGAACTCTTAACAATGTCTATGTCACTTCTTTTCTTTAACATTACTTCTTTGCTCTTCCTTCCTTTGCTTTCCTTTGTTCAGAGAAGCAACAGAAAACTCACCCACTATGGATGAGTCTGAGTCTCCAATTCACCAAAGTACTGATGAATAGAGGTATAGTAAGGGAATCTTTTGTTCTTACAATCCTTTCCTCTTGACAATTCCCTTTAGTTTATGCTCTCAGATATGATACAGATGTGTTTGTATTTATCATACCGTAATAGCTAAAAGAAAATATTTGAATGGAATGGAAACTATTATAACTGTGTACTGTTTCTAGATACATGTATAGCTGTTGATGTGCATCAGGTATAATTATCCACGCAGTTCTATAGTCCTCTCATATTTTTTTTCATAATGTAGGACAAAAGGATAGTTTGTGCTATTTTGATATAAGATATACATGCCTTCTAATTTGATCTTGAAAAGGATGTTTTTTTTAATTCATCAAAAATTAATTTAATCAACAAAGCACTTGGAGGCCAGAATTCAGGAAATTCAGTGGGAGGAAGAGGGAATGGGTAAGGATGAGATGGAGCAGAAAAAAATTCCCATATAAAAAGTTAAATAATGCAAAAGTCAAATTTATAACAGTAATAAGAATTATCAAAAGATACCATTCATTCATTAAAGAAAATTATTTACTTGAGGACATTTTATATAGAATATTTTGTGCCATATGCGAAGATTTTATGATCTTATATTCCCAATATATTCTCATGGGGCTTAAAAATCTAATAGGAAGCATGACAGGTACAGAAATAACTGTACAAATTAAATTACTGATAAGAAAACAACATATGTTAAATACTATAAGAAGAGTTCAAAATACCATTTGAGTTCAGTAGAAATGAGAATCTCTTCTCACCAGAGCATCAGGAAAGATTTCACAGAGGCGCTGGTATTTGAGAGACTGTATTTCAACAGGCTAAGATAGAACATGGCTTTCTAGTCAAAGGGAAGCTGAAGTATCAAAGAGAAACTTATGATAAGATTAGGAATAGGGACCTGATCTATGATTTCACTGGAATAGGAAAAGGATGGTAAGATACCTTTCCGGGTAAGGAAACTCCCTCTACCAATGCAAGTCAAACCTTTCTCTACAATTTACACTCTTAAAATGTCTTAACCATTCAGTGCTCTAATTCACTTGGTCATACAGATAATGTGTGTTCCAGGCTGGATTTTTTGGCTTCATAGTCAGATCTCTATGTCCTACACCACACTGAATATTTTGTGTGCATGATATGAGTCCCATCAAATAGTATACTCTGACTGGTGCAGAGAGGGAATAGAAGAGGCTGGGAGAATAACGGCCATTGTATAATAGTTCTGAAGACTGGGCTAAGGAGTTCAGACTTTATTCATGAAGCAATGGGAACCATTGAAAGGTTTTGAGTAGAAGAATGGAAGGATGACTTGTACGTTTGGAAATTTAATCTGACACCAATATAGAAAACAGACTATAAATACATGAGATGGTGTCAGAGTGAGGAAAAGAAACACTAGTGACTAGGCTATTAAAATAACTTTAGAAAAACAAAGTAAGGATCTGAACTAAGATGAAGATAGAAATGGAAAGGATTATGTGAGAAAGAATTAGAAAAAGGAATAAACTATTAATTTAGTTTATTAGTTGTAAAAAAGCAAAGAGGAGGGAAGAATTATAAGCATTAATTCTGATGATTTTTAACAGCAAGAAGGATGTTAAAAAGAAAAGCTACCTATAGCTTAGGGGAAAAGAGAAATTTAGTTCTGGATTGGCTAAACTTGAAGACCAGTTTGACATCCAAATAGAACTGTTTAGTATCCACTTGTGAGTTTGAAATTGGAGTTCAGAAGAGAAGTTGGAACTAAAAAAAATAAACTTGGAAGTGATTTTCCAAAGGGAAGTAATAGTTGAAGCCACTAGAGAGTAGATGGAAGCACAGAAGGAAAGAATATACAGAAAGGAGATGAGCACAATCCTCTGAGACACAAAGTATACAGTTAAAAAATATTTCTCAATTATAGAACTCCTGGAACCTTAAGAAATATTTTAGGGGTTTAGAACAGAAAGAAACTGAACAAAATAGGTAGTAGTCATGCATCAATTTTTTTAAACCACTTCTTTCTTTCTTCATTCTAAAAAATAGTCCTTAGTTGTCATTATAACCTAAATTTTAAGTATAAAATAAACACATTTTAATACTTTTTACTGGTTTTCCCCCAAGATAAAGTTCTAGAAAATTTTTTAAACTATTTACTATAAAATGTTGGTACCCATTTAAAGTAGATTCCATATATAAAATTGGCAATTTTTTTTTTGATAGCAAGGATTCCCTATACTTATGTTCTTTAAAGAGAGCCCTATCTAAATTCTTTGTAAAGTGAATAATTATCCTACTTTAAAATTCTTATTATAAGTTCAATTTACAAAGCACCACACATTTATACACTTGTATAGATTTGGTGTCTTGGTCCAAATGTACCATGTTTGTCCAAACAGTGAATTCATGTAGAATATGATTCTAAGGACTCTATCTTGCTTCCAGTACTATCTCTATCCTAATGATTCTACCAGCTTAAAAGATGCATACATGGTTTAAGCCACAATTCTTTGTAATACGTGGCTTTAAATGTCATGTGTTATAATAATGAGTAGAAAATACTCTTTATGGATGAATCAAATTGTTCTTGAAGCTCCATTTTTCACTATTTTCTCCAAAAAATTAATGAAAAGGAATTGAAAATTAAACTAATCACAACTGATATACTTCAGGTTGATATCTCAGGGTTTACTTCCATTCATAGGGATTCTTGATTCCCAATGTAGTCAAAGAATAATTCATTGCTCATACACAAGGAGGCAGTGTGATCCACAAAAGGGACCATATCTACAGCTACAGTAAATTAAATATAAGAATTGTCGGAGTCTAGTTTAAACACAACACTGATCAAACTTAATGCAATTAAGCTTCATATTTTAGAGTGTGCTTTGCATTCTAATGAGCCCTACGGAAATTTTTTTCACTTAATATTGTCAAGAATACTTTGAGTTTCCCTTAAACCAGAATCCATTATAAATGAAAATTACCAACATTCTATTAAAAAAATATATTGAATGTTTTCAAAGCACTGTATACAGCATAAGGAAAGCTAGGTAGATATATTAGATATACTCCCTGCCCTCAAGGAGCTTAGAATTTCATAGCAAATATGACAGCAACATAAAATAATATTGTTCCAGATAAGACATTTGTAAATAATAAATTACTGCAACACAAAGTTCTAAAGATATGCAGAGGAGGAAGCGATCCATTATTAATACTTCTCATAAAACACTAAGAAACAAAGAACTTCGATTAGACATGAGGTAAAAAGACATTAGAAAATACATTTCTAACATTTTAGGTTGTTCCTTAAGAAGGTTCTTCTGTACTCTAAAATTTCCCCTACTAAGATTCATCTTGCTCCTTTCCCAAAGTAAGGAGATGTCAAAACCAAAACACCCAAGATGAAGTTAAAGGAAATCTTTAAAGTACCCAGCTTTCTTTTCCTTTAAGAATGTTTCAGACACCCCAAGCCCCAGTGAAAAGGTCAGTTAAGCTAGGGCAGAGAATGCTGGATGGATATAACAGTATCCATTGTTTACTCCCTAAAGATAACAACATCTGTGACCAGTTTCATAATGAAAAGCCTTTATTGCATCTGGCTTCAGAAGCCACATTTAAGTAGTACTAGCTAACTCTTAAACATTTCAAGTGAGCCACATGACTCTCATTAGAATCCATGGGCATTCTGATTGCAGTCTTTGAATTTTCCAACTTGCATGAATTTTTATGTAAAAGCTCAGACAGGAAACATTTACAAAACCCAGAGCTCCTTCACTCACCAGCTAGTTACCAGAGAGGTCAGCAAATCAAACAGGAAAATATTACTTCTAGTTGTTCTTGGCCTTCAATGAATTCATGAAGACTGTTCATCACTAAGATGCTCTTTGGTCTCATTTCTCTTTGAACTTCTTTAATGATGGATGAGGGGGATATAATCCAAAGGGGTAGGCAAGGAAACATATTGACGAATTCATCGCTTCTTTAAGTTTATAATAAGTACTACCATTGTTTATCACTAAAAATGTAATCTATCACAAGAAAACAAAATTTAAAACCTCCATCTTTAGTCAATGAAGGCACACAGATGTATAAGGAGAGGAAAAGCTGTTCATCAGCAGCTTTGAATTCACAGATTACACAAATCTAATACAAGAAATGAATGCTAAGATTAAAAGCCAACACTTCACCCAATTGGCAATCACCATATGCCAAAGTTGAAAGAAAGGGAACCAACAGGACCTATGTAACTCTCTGACCTGGTTCTGTCCTGCAGAATATTTACTACAGGGGTTCAGGAAAAGAAAGGATTAGAGTATAAGCTCTCTGAGCTCTTTCTAGTTCTAAATCTGATGATTTTCCAGGTATGAGGGAGGAGGGAGTTTTAATTGTATTGACAGCCTGATTGATCTCTTCATACATTAATCATATTAGTTGAATCTCAAGACTACCTTTATACCTAAAAAAATGGAAAAAGAAGTGGTTGCCTTATCTTGTCTTCAAAAATCCAGGTTAGAAGTTAGAGATACTACCAATGGAGACTAGGTTGTCTGGTAATGCTCTAGGGAAGCTGGTTCTTTCATATAGGAGTTGAATCCCTCCTCTAGAATAATATATAATAATTATCTCACTATCTTATTGGGGACATCCATCTGAAAAGTAAGGGTATAGTGACCTTTTAAAATGTCAGTCCCCCTAGACACAATCCAAAATCCATACACACATTTTCACCATATAACAAATACATTTTAAAGGTTTCTGCTTAACCAGAATAAGAGTTTAAACTTTTTAATGATCCTTTGGAGAAAGTCAATCTTAAGAATTTTTATAAATAAATATATAACCTATGACTCTTCTGCTTCTCTAAAATTTTATCTTAAAATAATTATATCTATGACTTTTGATAGGAAAATTTAATTTTTAAAATTTTTAAATTATTCCATACCATCAGATAACCATTTATATGCACATTAATATGTCATAGCATCATGGATTTAGAGCTAGAAGTGGCGTGAGATGAGAAAACTGAGACCCAGAGGGTTTGAGTCATTGAGTCACACAGCAGAAACCAACAAATGAAAAGATAAGGAATGACTTTGAGTGAGTACCCAAGTGCTCAATGTTATCTTCTGGTTCAAATGTGCCTAGAGATCCCAAGGCCAGTCGCTAGAGATTTCCATTTTTAATTGCTTTTCCTCTGGGCTTTCTTTGCAGGAGTTATAATGACAGCTGTTTCCTGGATTCTCCCCTCTATCCAGAACTAGCTGATGTCCAGTGGTATGGACAGGACAAAGCCAAGCCCGGGACTCTGGTGTGAATGAGCTGGGCTGCAATCTCTCAATGCCATTCTGAGATCACCTCACTGCCTCTCATTTGCCTTACCCAGACGCACGGTCACCCTGCACCAGCTTCAGCTCTTAGCACTTTTTTCCTCCCCTCTCCTCATCCCCTCACCCTTAAAACCTGACTGAGGAGACATTTTGGAAGGTTCCGGTCCCACTGTGTGTCCTACGGCTCTCTAGCCCACAGAGAGCCAAATGCAAATCCTTAGAAGCATCCCTGATGGCTGCCTCCAGCCCTCCTGCCACGGATTCCCCCAGGTCAGGGACAATCAAGAGTTGGCATCGAGGTCCACGTCACAAAAGGATATTGGGGGGGAGGGTGACAAAGGGACGACCCTGGAGAGAGAAATAAGGGCAGTGTGACTCTTCTGGGACCCAGAAAGAATGTGCCCATCTTGCCATCTCTAGGCCAATCAAGCACTTCCAGAAGAGGATGTCTGATGTGGGACTTTCAGAGTTTACACCTGAAGAATTGTTTGTTTTTTTAATACAAGAGTTTGGGGGGAATGAAAAAGGAAGCCTGTCACTTCAGAGCTGCATCAGAGGATCACAATCAGTTCTATGCTGCCAAAGATTAAAATAAAAATAACCAACAAAAAAGAAAGGCCACGAGATGGAGGGCATTATGTTTTTCGTAAGCTCCTTTCACCTGCTCAATCACTCCCAGAAATGAGAGTCCCTACTCCTCGGCCCCCCTTTACCTCTATTTCCCCTTCAGCAAAAAGCCTAGAAGACCAAGCCAGTGTAATGGATGGTAAAGATACTCTGGTCTTGGAGAGGACCACTGCCCCAGAGTCCTAAGTAATCTGGACAGATGGGAAAATATGTGGGGGGGAGGGGGGAACAGAGGAGGTTCAAGTACTGTTCATCCTGGCTGAACAAGCAGGGTACGAGACAGGTAGTCACTTTCTGTTCATGGTTGTGGTCAAGCAGTCTATCATGGAAACAACTCATAAAATCATATCCTCTTTTATGCAGGAGGCGTTTCATTTTTTGTGGGAAACCAAGGGTTAAAAGCACATTGTGATCCATCCAAGTGGTAAAGCTACGTTAGCATTTAATTGTTGTAGGTCTTTTCATGTTCATTTAGCACTTGTGTAGCAAAGGGTTCAGATCTCAGCACCCAGTTACTTAATGTGTTGCTTATTTAAAGAATACAACTATGCTCTTAAGATGTGAGATTTCCAGTAGGCTGTCTACTAGCCAACAGGCATGGCACAGTTTTTTTTTTTGAAAAAACCTCCCCATGGGACAATAACACCAAAAACATTACCAATGACCTTGACGCATAGATTTGTCTGTAGGTGCCCAAAATGGGTGAAGGGAAAAAAAAAGGGTGATTTAAAGGGGCTGCAAGTTTACATGTATTATGAGCAATGCTTTTTACCTGTCTAGAAAGCCATCAATCTTCAAAGGCCTCAAAAGTACTTTTATATTACCGAACAAGTGCACAATCTCCACTGAGTTATTTACGCCGGCACAAACAAGGTTTCCACAGAGGTGCTGGGCTGGGTTTATTGCCACAAGTGGGGTTGGGAAGGTGAGGGAGCAGGAGACATTTTTTCCACTTGTTCTGTGCAGATAATGAGTTTCTATTGGAAAGGCATTCAACAGCCAGGGGGGCGGGCCAGAGGGAGGGGGTATGGTATTGGGAGTATTTTGTGGAAAAGCAAAACTGAAGTTAGCTTTAGAATAAAACTTTAAAAAAAAAAAAAAGAAAAAGAAAAAAATAAAAAATGGATAATCCTTTGTTTATATGTGTGTGTGTGTGATCCAAGAATAACAATAGACTCTACCAGACCAGGAGGGTAAGAACCAAAATACTAAAACCAGAAAGTAAACAATTTATCGTGGAACATTTATTACAGCTCAGGCAGTAAGTCTAGTGGAGCAGTGGGGAGAAGTCAGAACCCAGGTCTGGGAGGGAAGATGAGAATCTGGGCACATCATCAAATATCTGCATAGTAAAGTACTGTGTGTCATTTCCTTCTCATCTTGATGATGAGATCAGGAAAATCAGTTGGTAGAAAAGCATTCATATTTATAGATTGTTTGGAGATATGCAGTTCAGTATAAATGCTGGTCAGTTTTTAGCTTACCAAATATTTTTGTCTACCTGTTAAGTTTAATTACTTTTATGAACATTTTAATTTTTCTTCCTTGTCCTGATTTATTAAACATTACTAGACTTTTTAGGTCTCCCTTCCCCCCCCTTTAAAAATAATGCAGGACTAAAATCAGGCTGAACAGTAATTTTGTAGGGAGCTGGTTGGGAATGAGACTCTAAGGGACAGAAAACTCAAAAGGGGACAAGGGGAATAAGGAGACAACTCCATATATGGTACTTTTATACAACTGTTAAGTCTAAATTGTAGACTCTAAAGTGAATATTGTCAAGAATCAAAAATTAAGACAGATTTTAATCCAGTTGTGTTGCCACAAAAGGGATACGAGGAAAAAAATTTTCCTAAAAACCTATTTAGGATTTTTTTTGGAGGAAAGAAGGGAAGAGAGACAAGGATGGGGAATACCAGACAAATTTCATGCCAGTCTGGTAGTAGAGACAGGAGATTAAGTAAAACAGGTTTTACTGTTTAGCTGCATTCAATTAATACAAATGTATATAAAATGTTAGTAATTTGAGATTAACATGCTAAACAATGGGAAACATTATAACTATTGTATACAAGCACTTGCAGACTTCTTATATGACCGTATTTGTTTTTAAAAAATAAAATGAAATATTAAGCCCCTGGTCTGATCTAAAGCCACTATTGCATTCTTTGGATACATGTATGAAATTTCCTGTTTAGCCAGAAAACTGGTGTTGACAGATACACCAGACTATATTGTGAGGCAGGTTGATTTTTTAAAAGTCTATTATATGCAGTTGAGTGTTGAAAATGTTAAAGAAAAAAATTCAATTTGTTTTCATTCAGTATTAGTTTAGTTCCAAACATAGCAAACTCCATCCAGGTGCTATAAGATGACCAGTTACTGCTTAGTTAACTAGGTGTAAAGTTTTACATATACATTAATGTCAATAGTTTTATTACAAGTTGTGTAAAATGGATTCTAGTTTAAAAAATGGGGGGAAGATTAGATTGCTCCTGAAACTGACTGTAGAGCATGTAAAATGATTTTACCGGATTCTGTTTGATTGTAATCAATTTAAAAAGATGTATGTTGTAGAAAAAAGTTGCAGAATCTAAAAAGAAAAATCTGCTTTTAATTTATTCTTTTTGTATTAAGAATTTGTATAGTACCTTTACATTTTGCAAAACAGTGTTGTCAACACTTATTAAAGCATTTTCAAAGTGAAATGATCCCTGGTGGCTTTTCAAGGTTTTGTATGTTCCTTCCCTTAATGCCAGATACTTTGACACATTTGCATAGTTCACTGCAATCTGGCAACTGACAGTGGTCATCTCTGAACATTAGCCTAACATCCTTACACCCTTAGGCTCATTTTCAGCATCGTATCTACAGCTAAGATACTTTGGGTTTCTCTTTGGGAGAGACACATGAGATACTGATGGAATTTGTGATTTCATTTACATAGGGAAATCTCAAAGAAGGATATTCCCCCATTAATGGAAATTGGCACTTTTTGTGTTTTAGAGTTGCCCAGTCAGCTAATAAACAAATATTAAGCACTTGCTACACAACTCTATTTGCTTTAAAAAAAAAAAAAATTCGTGCCAGGCAGTATACTAAGCACTTGTGATATAAAGAAAGGAAAAAATATTCCATTCTCCAAGAGAGAAGCATATTTTCTATTAAAAGAGAAAACATGCAATTAATTACATACCTATATGAACTATAATGTAAACTGAGCGATGTCATAGGGACAGGACTAACGGGTAAGAAGTAAGGCTGGAGGAAATGCCTTCTGCAGAAAACACCATGAGCTGAGTCTTAAAGAAAGCCAGAGAAGCTGAGTGATGGGAAGAGTGGCGTACAACATTCCAAGGTATAAGGAGCCAATGCACAGTCTAGAAAGGAAGTGTCTCATATAAAAAACAGAAAGAAGGCTGGTTATAACTGGACGATAGATTACTTAAAGGCTACCTACAGGATCAAATATAAAGTATTCTGTTAAGCATGTAAAGGCCTTTACAAGAGGCCGCTTCCTACCTTTTTAATTTTCAAAGTCTTTACTTCCCTTTAAGCTGGTCAAAGGACAAATCATGGAAAAAACCAATAATTCAGTAAAGAGAACAACAATAATCTGATAACAGCAAAATTTGTGAGATGCAGCCAAAGATGTACTTAAGAGAAAATGATTTTTATCTCTAAATAAGATTTATAATCTCTAAATAAAATTGAGAAAGAATGGATCAATAAATTGTGCATGCAATTTTTTTAAAACTAGGAGGAAAAAGAAAACTGATTTTAAATTCCCAATGAAACAGCCAAATGGAAATCCTGAAAATCAATGGTAAGTTAAATAAAAATTAAAAGTAAGAAAAGCATTGAATTAATAAATAAAACTTAGAGCTGATTTGGGGGGAGGGAGGGGTGAAAGTCAGGAGAAACAACTAAATAGAGAAAGTATTTGATTTAAAAAACAAAACAAAACAAAACAAAATTACCAATATGAATAACGAAAAAGGTGGATATACCACCAATAAAGATGAAATTGAAATAATTACTATGAGTTATTTTATGCAATTACATGCCTATAAAAATGAAGATATAAGGGAAATGAATATTTACAAAAATATAAACTGTCTACATTATAAAACGGGAAACAGAATACTTAAATAATGTTATATTAGAAAAAGAAATTGAACAAGCCATCAGTGAGCTCCCTATGGAAAAATTCCCAGGACCTGGAACAAGTAGTCACAAAACCATGTAAACTATTTGAAAAAAATAAAGAAGGAATCCTATTAAATTCATTTTATGACGCAAATATGATTTTCATGCCTAAATTGGGGAGAGCAAAAATAAAGAAAATTATAAATAAAGTTCTCTAAAGAATATAGATTCAAAAAGTAGTGATATATTGCAAAGATCATGCCTTATGACCAGATAGGATTTATACCAGGAATGCTGGTTCACTATTAAGAAAATTATAAGCATAATCCACCATATCAATAACAAAAACGACATGATTATGTCAATACATTCCAAAAAAGCCTATGACATAATATAATACCCATTCCTATTAAAAAAAAAAACAAACCACTAAAAAGCACAGGAATAAATGGAACCTATCTTAAAATAAGTAGTAGTTATCTAAAATCAAGAGCAAGCATCTTCTGTAATGAAGAGAAATGAGAATACTTCCCAATAAGGTCAGGAGTAAAGCAATTATGTCTATTATCACTACTATTCAATATTGTATTAGGAATGCTATTTTCTCCCTTATAATCTCCCTGATTATATCTGAATTTCCCTATTTCTAGGAGATTTTGTTTTGTTTTGTTTTACTGATTTATTTTTACTTTTTACATTCTTATTTAAGTTCGAATTTCTCTCTCTCCAGCCTTTCTCCCTCCTCATTTAAAAGATAAGCAATATTTTATCAATTATATGTGTAGAGAAGAGAAAAGAAGAAAAAAGAAATAAAAATTGGTTAAGAGGAAAAAACTATCTGACTTTGCACACAATATGTTGGCATATTTAGAGAACTCTAGAAACCCCACTAAAAATTAGTTAAAACAATTGACATCTTTAGCAAAATTGAAGGATTATAAACAGCATTTCTATGTTGCTTTAAAAAAAAAAAACAGCAGGAAAATATAAATAGAGAAATTCAATTTAAAACAACTGCTAGCAACATAATTTCTACTACCAAGACAAATCCAGGGACAACATGAACATCTTCACAAAACACTTTTCACACAAATAGAACCAGATCTAAATAAACAACTGGCAAAATATTAAATTGCTCATAGGTAAAAAGAGCCAATGTAACAAAAATGTCAATTCTACTTTATTTATTTATTTTGTACTATACTAATCAACTGCCAAAGAGTTGTTTTATGAAGCTAAGAAAAATAATTTTAAAATTCATCTAAAAGAACAGAGGTAAAGAATTAATGAATAAAAATGTGAAGGAAAGCCACCTAGCAGTACTAAATTTCAAACTGCCTTACAAACCAGGAATTATCAAATATTTGATATTGGCTAAAAAATAGGATGGTAGAGTAGTAGAATAGATTGGGTACATAAAACACAGTAGTAAATGACCACAGTAATCAAGTGTTGGATAAAACAAAAATCTAAGCTTTTGTGACAAGAACTTGCCATGTGACAAAAATTTCTGGGAAAACTGAAAAGTAGTTTGGCAGAAACTCACGTTATATACCAAATTAAGATCAAAATGGGTAAATGATTTAGATATAAAGGGTGATATAAGTAAATTATTAGATTATGGAACACTATATCCATTAGATCTATGAAAGAAGAGTTTGAAACAAGAAATCAGATCTTGGGAAGAAATATGAAAAATTGTAATTATATGAAGTTTTACACAAGTAGTGAAGATTATAAGAAAAGGGGGAAATTATGGGAGAAATTTTAGAGCAAGTTTGTTTTTTTGTTTTTGGTAAAAGCTTTATTTCTCAAACATATAGAGAACTGGGTCAAATTTATTAAAATAAAAACCACTGCCCTGTTGATAAATGGCTAAAGGATATGAATAGGCAGTTTTCAGAAGAAGAAATCAGAGTTACATGAAAAAATTCTCTAAATCAATACTGATTGGAGAAATGTAAATTAAAATAATTTTGAGGCAACACCACACATAGGGATTAACACTAATCTCTGTGAGATTAGCTAATAAAACAGAAAAGAAAAATGACAAATGCTAGAGAAGATATGGGAAAAAGACACTAATGCACTATTGATAGAACTATGAACTGGGTCCAATCATTCCAAAGAACAATTTGGAACTACACCCATAGGTCAATCCAATTGTGCATACCTTTTGACCCAGTAACACCACTACTAGGTTAGATCCCAAAGAAATCAAAGAAAGGGAAAACTTATATGTAACATTTCTGTCCATGGTGGCAAAGAATTGTATATTGAAGGATTCCCCATCAATTTGGAGAATAGCTGAACAAGTTGTGTTGTATGACTATATTGGGATACTACTATGCTACAAGAAATGATGAACAAGATAGTTTCAGAAAAATCTGGGGAAAATTATATGAATCCATGCAAAGTAAAGTGAGCAGAACCAGGAGCACTATGAAAATAGTAATAATATTTTAATGATCAACTGTGAAAGATTTAGCTATTCCAAACAAGACGATGATCCAAGATAATTCCAAAGGATACACAATGAAAAAGGTTATCCAGCTCCAAAGAATTGATGAAATTTGAGTTCAGATTGAAGCACACTTTTTTCTCTTTGTTGTTCTTTCTATTTTTGTTTATTGAGTTTGAGGTTTGGTGTTTTTTTTTTTTTTCTCACAACTAATGGATATATATTACATAAGACCTCACACATATAATTGATAAAATATTGCTTTTCTTTTAAATGGGGAGGGAGAAAGGCTGGGGAGAGAGAAATTCGAACTCAAATAAGAATGTAAAAAGTAAAAATATACCAATAAAACAAAACAAAACAAAATCTCCTAGAAATAGGGAAATTCAGATATGGGGAGATTATAAGGGAAAAAATCATGAGTTCAATTTTGGGCATGATGAGTTTCATGAGTCTATGAGGCAACCACTTCAAGATATACAAAGGACAATTAGAGATAGAAGTCTAAAGGCCAGGAGAGAAGTTAGGGTTGGATAAATAAATTTAACAAGTAGCATAGAAATTATAATTAAGCTTATAGCTAAGTGAAATCATCAAATGAAATAGTATAGAAGGAGAAAAGGAGGTCCAAAACTGAGCCTTAAGAAAGTCCATGGATATTAGATATAATTTGGGTGAAAATCAGATTTTCGTTTCTGAATCATCATACTGGCATATCTCCCTTAATGATAACAGACCTACTCCATACTACAGAGTAGTATAAGCTAAAGCAAAAGCAGACATGGTGAGAAGATGTTTACCTGCATGGAAGAGAAGGAGAAAGATGTTTCTTGGAAGGACATGGATGGTTTTTCTGGTCTGGAAGAAGCACTGCAAATATTCTGAAGAGCCTCTTTTTATACCAAGCAATTAGGCACAGCTCACAGACCTAGATGGGAATAAGAGGGAGCTCTCATAGAAAGGTCTCAATTTTTTTCAAAGAAATGAGACAAAGTTCTCAACAGAGTAGATAGTAGGAGAAAAATCATTTGAGATTTGAGAAAGCATGAAAAGGCTTGGAAAAGGAAAAGATGGTAAATGACATAGTGAGGCAAGTAGGGAAGTACGAAAAATTGTTTTGCTGCAGTAAGGGCCCAACTGAGACTATTACACAAATTTGTAATTGTCAGCACATGTTTTGTTTTGTTTTTTTCCTCCAACTTAGTTCAAGATTATGTAAATAGCAGTGAAGGAAGAAGAAGAAAGTAATCCAATGCTAAATCTTGGTTGAGCAAGGTCACTGAGAGGATAAAAGGGCAAGGATTTTGAGAAAAGAAGAGAGTAAAACTGAACTGGTTCACCAAAACATAAAGATGAGAAAAAAAGGAAAGTTTAGATAGTCCAGAGGTGATGACCAGGGAAAGAACTGAAAAGATTCAGGATTGGAGGTCTTAATGAGCACATTCTCTTAGTGAGAATGGAATCTGGGGTAAAGCAAAAAAGATGGGATGACAATTGTTTGATCAGAAAAGGGAATTTCATAGAATTTTCATGTACATGAAAATAATATATTTATGGGTGACAGCAAGATCAAGAGGTAGTTTGGTACTACCTCTGTGTTTAACTGAGATGGAGTGGAGGAGGAGATTATGGAAAATGAATAAACTGAGAAACTAGCAGATTAGGGTGTTTGAGGGAAGCTCTGTATATATGTTGAATCACCTGGTATGAAGGCAAGCCTTGAGGAGGAGAAATAGGCGGTTAGCCAGGACCTGAACTCACTGAGAACTGATCTGCAGATCAGGAAACCACATGTACCAGAATTGTGTTTGGGGATAGCTATGGATTGAGTGAACTTCAAAAGAGGAGAAGCTACTGAAGGTAGAAGGATTTCATTACATACTCCATCTCAGGCATCGAGGAGGAGCAACAGTGAAAGTTCTGGATAGAAAGGAGGTGGGGCTTGGGAGGGAGCTGTGTCACCAAGAGAGAACCCAGTTTTATTCCTTAAAGAGGGAAGTAGGAGTAAAGAAGATTATTATAGATTAAATCAAATTTGATACTTATGGAGCAGACATTCCAGACAGGATAGTACAAACCTTTGGGACATTGAAGGGAATAAACGTATACTGAAAGTCACTTCTGAACCTCAGATTCCTCCTCAAAGGAACTGGATTAAGTTATCCCTAAAACCATTTCTACTTATGACTAATTGTTTCTTCAGCTCAAAATTTAGTCACCAACAACTGACTGAAAAGAGATTTCCAGATCTAAGTATCTTTACCAAGGGAATAAAGTAATACCTCACTAAAATGCTTTGGTATGCTCCTATATGGAATTCAAAGAATGAACTAAAAAAAACTGAGGTCCCTTCTTGCTACAGGACCTCTGGCCTTGATGGAGAAAAAAAAATAATAAGTCATCCTTTTGAAATTTAAAAAAATTTTTTTTCCCTAGGATAGTTAACTATACTTAGATTCAGGTGTATACTTTTAGTTGGCCTAAGTTGTGACAACATTCTCCCTTTGGGAGGGAATCCAGAAGCTTTAAAATATATGTGAAACAAGGCAAATCAGTGCCTGCCTTTATGTAGAGCTAGGTTATTCTTGTTTGTCCGAGTCTTTCTGCATATGGAAGGCAATGCCTATAAATGTAGTAGTTTGATCCTCATCTCTTACCAACAATTATCTTGTATCTCCCTCCAAAAGAATTTCCAGGAGATGGGGCATTTGAGGGTATATCTTTTTGTTTCTCTCATTTCCCAATGGAATGTCAAGGGGAAGCAAAATAAATCTTTACAAACAGTAGACTCTACTAATGCAAAATACTTTCTTTAATCCAGATAGCTTTTGTTTATCTTAATTTAAAAAAAAATAAACCTCTGAAATTAGATACCCCCAAAAGGACATTTCCATACCCACAGCAGTACACAAAAAGATACTAGGTAGAACTACGGATCTCCTCTCATATGACATGCTCTTTATAAAAATAGATAATAAATTCAATGGCAGCTAGGTGGTACAGTGGATAGAGTGCCTGCCCTGGAATCAAGAAGACACATCTACATAAGTTTAAATCCAGCCTCAGATGTGTACTAGTTTGTGTGATCTTGGACAAATCCCTTAACCCCATTTGCTTCAGTTCCTCATCTATAAAATAACCTGGCAAAGGAAATGGCAAACCACTCTAGTATTTTTGCCAAGAAAATCTCAAGTGAGTTCATAAAGAGTACAACATAACTGAACAAAAGCAATAAATTCTATATACTACTTTCAAAACTGTCTTTGATATATTTTTTTTTTCTGAATTCGTTTCTGTGTAGTAACAATGTTCAAAAATGTATGTCTGCACCTTGTGTCTATCACCTATCAGAATGTGGGGAACATGATATATCATCATTGATCCTCTAGAAACATGATTATTAGCTAATGTTTTGATAAGAGTTATTAAGTGTTTCAGATTTTGTTTTGAAAAATGTTACTGCTCCTGTATTAATTGTTCTCCTGATGCTGTAAGCTTATGTTGCCTGGACATCTCTAAAAACTTCTCTTTCATAATTTTGTATGGCTCAATAATATTCATTCATTTATATTTATATAGCATGATTTGTTCAGCTATTCCCAAATTGTCTTATAAGAGACCATCTAAGGCAGCGGTGTCAAACTCAAATAAAAACAAGAGTTAATAATCTGTATATAAGGATTCCTATGGGCCACATATTGGCTTAGAAAACCACATATTAATTATATTTTTAATACTTTTATTTATTTTGTTAAATATTTTTTCAATTACATTTCATCTGGTTCAGGCAGCACAAGAGTGTTGTGGTACACGAGTATATATGATTTAAAGTATCTAATTAGATTTAATTTTTTGCTTTTCTTTTTACCCTCCTTTCAATGTCCTTTTCAAGATCTGGAAGTTTGTTATCTTGGTTTTCTTGTTAAATCTGATGTATTCTAACACTAAAACATCTGTATGTTCAACTTTAATTTGTCCATTTCCAATAAAAGCAAGGTTAATCTGATGCCCATTCTTTCTACTCTTTTCTCCATGTTTTAATTCTTTTTTTCACATATATTTAAATTATAACAAATAGCAAATTGCAACCTTTTTATCTTTTCTAACACTAGTATATTCCTTTTACTTCCCCTTTTTCTTTTCCCTTTTAAAATCCTCAGAACAGAAGCAACTCATTCTTGAAGCCCCTGTTTTTCTTATTTAAATTTTCTCAGTACTCTTCAATCCCATTAAGGGTTGTGAAGAGATATTTGTTTCTTCTCTTCCTAGAATGTTAGTACAATTTTACATCATCATCATACAGCTTTTTTCAATTGCTCAAATAAATTTACCTTTCTAGATTTCTCTGGACTCATTTCTGTAATTCAAAATTCTTATGTAGTTCTAATCTTTTAATTAGAAATTCATAAAAGTGCTCATTGCATTAAAGGCACATATTTTTTCTCTGTGTGATTATGCTCAGCTTTGCTAGGTTTGTTATTTTTTACTATAAAGCTATACGTTTTGCATTTTGGAAGGCAATATTCTAAGATTTTTCTTTCATTTATTATAAAATGTACCAGGTCTTGTGTGATTCTGACTGTGGTTCTTTGTTAATTGACATAATTTTCCCTGGTTGCTTGAAGTAATTTTTCCTTTGATTTAAGAGCTCTAGATATTAGTTGACTATGATATTCCTAGGACTTTTCCCTTTGTAGTTCCTTTCAGAAAAGATTAGTGGGATTTTTCCTTTATTTTGTCCCCTGATTCTAAGAGAACTATGCACTTATGTTTTCTTGAAATATAGAATCTAGGCTTTAAAAAAAAAAAATCATGGTGTTCAGAGAGCCTACTGGTTGTTAAAATAGCTATCTGTTTTCCAAGGCAGTTGGTTTTATTTTTTAATCAGATATAATTTTCTATTTTTATAATTATTTGATTTTGTTGCAACATTTCTTGAAGCATCATGGAGTCATAGCTTTCTGTTTGTTTTATTCTAGTTTTCAGGAAGTCCATTTTTAGTGCAAAGGTGACCACTTTCCCTTCTAAGTTCTCTTTTTTCTTTCAATTCCTTCATACACGGCTTTATTTCATTTTTTAACTCTTGCTTTAACTTCTTATATTCAAGTATTTATGTAGTCTCTGTGAAATATCTATTTTTTCTCTCTTGAGTCTCAAAGTTAGAGTGAAGACTTTTGATTCTGGCCAATTTTCTTTGATTTATTCATTAATTTCTGAATTGGAGCTTTATGCCATGTCCAGACCCTACCTCTTATCATGTTTTGGGGTGGAATGGTCAGATCCACTTGATGCCAATCCTGGGTCTTCTGAGTCCTTGTATTGAGCTATTCCTCCTAGGTTAGACACATCTGTCCCCAGATCCTTAGGTTTCAGTTAGCAAGATCCTGCTGGGCTGTCCTGGTCTCAGAGTTGTAGTGCTGTCTTGGTTACCGGTTTCTGCTTGCTGGTGCTCTCCAGGACTTCTAAGGTGCGCTCTCTGGGACTTTCTCAGGGGAGCTTTCTACTCTTGCTGCTTCCTTACACAGAGTTGCATATTACATATGCTCTCTCACTACTATGAAAGTGCTTTGCTTGAGGGGCCTGCTTTCCTATTGCTGAGGTTTTCTGAATTTCTATTCAGGTCTATGATGGAAGGGGTCCCTTACAATAGTTTTTTACAGGGTTTTTTGAACATTATTTGGCACAATTTTAGCATGAAATCTTTTGATGACTAAGACAAAGATTATCTTTGTGTATTAAATAGGCATGATCATACAGAATAAAGCTATCCAAATACTATCATTAATTGTTTGGGACAAAAAGACCTATCCAATTTGACTACTACAGAGATCACTCATAGATAGCAGAATTATTTATTACAATCTTGAGAAGCGGCCCCCATCGTGGTCCGTGAGCCAAATTTCACAGCAGCATAGGGCCAGAGCCTTGAAAATGCTTACAGCTTTTATACATTTCAGACAAAGAACCTCCAAAATCCGACCATCTATATGTTGTGATTGGTCACATAAGTCTACTGTTCCCCTAGTTGGTCAATGGAAGGTAGTAGACAAGGTGATATACAGCCTCTTCGGCCACATAATCCCTTTGTTGGACAATGGAATGTGGTCCAGGCCCTATCTAAAATCACGTGACTTCGGAGAAGCCAAAACTGAGGTCTATAGGTTTGATCTACTTTAGCTAATAGTCTCTGATCAATATGTGCTTAATCTGTAAATTCTTCCCCTTTTTCCACACATAGTGAACCCACAACCATCAGCATTTCCATATATTTTGATAAAAAAAAAATCATCATGAAAAAATAAAAAAGATTATCATGTAAACATAATTACTGAATATATCTAGGAATCTAACCACCAAGACATAGGAAGAAAGGGAATACAGAAATAATGACAGCGCCAAATGGTGAAATGTTAATTGCTCATGGATAAGCTGAATAAATACAAACAACAATACTAATTTATTCAATGTCATACCAATCCAACAACCAAAAGATTATTTTATAGAGCTAGAAAAAAATAATAAAATTCATCTGGAAAAACAAAAAGATTAAAAATTTTACAAGAAATAATGAAAAAAATAGGAAATAATTGGTAAAAATCATTAAAAAACAGACATGTCAGTGGAACGTATTAGATAAATAACACAGAGAATCATATGGACATAGTAGTCTAGAGTCAAAGAAATTTTTAAAAATCCATATACTTATGAGAAGACTCATTCTTTGTCAAAAACTGCTGGAAAAACTGTAAGGTAATCCTGTAGAAATTAGGTACAGACCAATATTTCACATCATATGATAAGATGAATTACAAATTGAAATAGGAATTAAGACAAAAAAGATAGCACAAATTAAAGGAGCATGATACAAATTACCTTTCAGATCTTTGGTTGATGAAAGAGTTCATGTCCAATACAGGCTACATCAGAGGAGAAGGAATCAAGATGGAGTGATAGGAAGCGTTGCACTGGGCTCTCCTCCACATACTCTTAAATTAACACTTCTAAAAAATGCAACCAGCAAAATCCTAATGGGGAAATACAGAAAAAGTCACAATGAATTATTTGTCGAATCCTCTGGATACAGAGACCTGTGACAGGAGGTTAACAGATACTGGGGATGGGGGACAGACCAAGAGCATCCCCCAGGACAGCACTTCAGTACTCAGAAAGAAGATGTACACTGGGACAAGGAGTATTCCCACTCATATCAGGGCACTGAAATATAGAGTACTGTGAACTAACAGCTTTGTTGCCCACAACCCATTTTAATTTGTATTAATTTATATATACACACACATACATATTTAAAACTAGGACAATTTACTTTTGGGTCCTGTAGCATTTTCACTTAGGATTTATTGAAATATAGGCTTTTATTTTACAAGAAAAGTTTTTTTTTTTTTTTAAACCCTATTGTATTTCAAATGAAGCTACTAGACAATCACTCTGGTTTTCACAGGAACATTTAAAAATGGCCTCCAAACCAATGTTTTATAACTCTCACTGTTTAGATTTTGATGGCTTAGAATGAGTGAAAAAGGCAAATGTTTTCTTATCTAGCCCTTAGTCATGGAATAGGCCTTACCTCAGACAAACTGGAGATCAGATGGCTCCAGAGGCAAGAGTGAGAGGCTGGTGACTCTGCATATCCCTGCCTCACTTAAATCCAATTTACTTGCAAGTCAGGACATCTTCCTATGTCAAGGTCTTTTCTGAGATGAACCATCCTCAAGGTCATTCACTGCTTACTGGGCCATACTATCTTGTAGACTTTTGTTTTGTTGGATTCCGACGCCTCTGGAAGAGTGAGATTTTGTGTAGCTCTCCTTACTTAAATCCAATTCATGCACAAGTATCACTCTTGTAGTGCCATTGGTCCCCTTCGAGAAGAACAAAGGGGTCTGCATGAAGTCTTCATACAAAAAACAGAGGACTTTGCAAACAGGTGTCGAATTGTAAATCTGCATTAAAGGGATTGGCCTTAGCATAAAAGGTCATTTTAGGGCATGGACTCAAAGGGTTGTGAAATGAGAAGAGGCAAGCAAATGGGATTTGTGGAAAGCTGCCCTTCACATGCTCTTTATTCAATTATTGGATTATAAATTTGGAACTGGAAGGGTCCTTAGAAATCATTAAGTTCAATTTCATTTTACAGATGAAGAAACTGATCAGTTGAAGTGATTTGCTCAAAGTCTTCCAGTATCTGAGCCAGGATCTAAATTCAGGTCTTTTTGACTCCAAATTTAGTCCCCTGCTGGCTAAACTATACTAATAGCAGCAATTCCTCTTCCAATCTCTACTTCTCAGATTCCTTATTTTTTCCTTCAAGACCAGAGATCAGCAAACTAAAGCCCAAGAGCCAAATCAGATCACTGTTTTGATGTAGTCCAGAAGCTAAGAATAGTTTTCACACTTTTAAGTAAATTTAAAAGATTTTTTTTTAATTTGGATTTTTAAATTCAACCATTCTGTAGAATAAATTGGAAATACATTCAAAGGGAAATTAAATCATATATACTTTTTGACCAAACAATACTACTACTAGATTTGTACCCCAAAGCGATTTAAAAAAAAAAAAAAAAGGAAAAGAGTTGGAAATTGAGGACACACTCATAAATTTGGGAATGACTGAAGAAATTGTTAGGTATAAATGTGATGGAATATTAAATGATGAGGACTGTTCTCAGAAAAACTTGGAAAGACTTAGTGATGATAACAAAGTGAAACAAGAAGAACCAGAACTTTGTACACACTAACAGCAATACTATAAAATGGATCAATTGTGATTGACTAAGCTATTCTCTGCAATACAATTATCTAAAACAATTCTGATAATGAAATGATGCTGTCCATCTCAGAAAAAGAATTAAAGTCTGAATATAGAATGAAAATTTCCTTTTTTGCCCTATTTGTAGTGGCTAGAAACTGGAAAATGAATGGATGCCCATCAATTGGAGAATGGCTGAATAAATTGTGGTATATGAATGTTATGGAATATTATTGTTCTGTAAGAAATGACCAGCAGGATGAATACAGAGAGGACTGGCGAGACTTACATGAACTGATGCTAAGTGAAATGAGCAGAATTAGGAGATCATTATACACTTCAACAACAATATTATATGAGGACATATTTTGATGGAAGTGGATTTCTTTGACAAAGAGACCTGAGTTTCAATTGATAAATGACGGACAGAAGCAGCTACACCCAAAGAAAGAACACTGGGAAACGAATGTGAACTATCTGTATTTTTGTTTTTCTTCCCGGGTTATTTATACCTTCTGAATCCAATTCTCCCTGTGCAACAAGAGAACTGTTCGGTTCTGCAAACATATATTGTATCTAGGATATACTGCAACATATCCAGCATATATAGGACTGCTTGCCATCTAGGGGAGGGGGTGGAGGGAGGGAGGGGAAAAATCAGAACAGAAATGAGTGCAAGGGATAATGTTGTAAAAAAATTACCCTGGCATGGATTCTGTCAATATAAAGTAATTATTAAATAAAAATTAAAAAAAAAAAAAAAAAAAAAGAAACTGTCCCAAAGTCAAAAAAAAAAAAAAAAAAAAAAGAAAAGAAAATTTCCTTTTTTAATTTTTGTTAGGGGGAATTGGAAAGTTTGTTTTCTTTTACTTCAGGACTAAAAGGGAAATAAGTTTTGCATGATTGCCCACATTAAAAAAAATCAATTTTAGCTTATGGGTCATTCAAAAATAGTTAATGGCTATATGAGACCATAAGGCCAGAGTTTGCAAATAATTGTTCATGCCCCAGATTGAATGCTACTTATGAAATTTTCTCCATCCCTCTCCACATTAGTATCCAGTTATCTGTAAGGACAGTATACCCCCTAGAAGAAAATAAGTTCCTCAGAGCAGGAGTTGGTTTTCCTTCTGCCTTTATTATCAGCCCCTTACACAAGTCTAGCACACCATAAGCACTTAATAAATTTCATTAATTGAATCAAAGATTCGCAAAGTTTTTTTATTCAAAAATATCTTGTAAGGTAGGAAGTGTTTTCCTATTTTTAGGTAAGAAAACTGAGATTTAGAGAGTCGGACCAAGGTCACAGAGCAAATAATTATCAGCAAAAAAAGAACTGTGAACCCAGATTTTGAGTTCAAATCAACCACTCTTCAGTATACTGTTATAAAACAAGAGGATTTGACTAGAATTCTAAAATTGTTTCCAGCTCTAAATTGATTCTACAGAACAAATGTTGCCCCTCCTTCCCCCCGCCCTGACCTCAACAGTATAAAATCCTATAAAACTTCAATCTCAGAGCAAAAAGACACTTCCTTTAGATACCTACCTGTTCTTCTGTTAAGTACTAGACAACTTGCCAACCATCAAGCTAGTGATTTTTCTGCTGTTGCAATTACAATGCACCATTTTTAACAGGAAGGTAGGAAAAGCTAGATTACGATTTAAGAAAAATCTATCAGCACCTTCATCACAATACTTTACCAATTCTTCTGTATTTAAATAGATGCATAATATTACATCGAAATATTTCCTCCAAAAATGCAAATTACAATCCAAATGTGTTTTTTCCATCTCTTCATAAATTGAAAGTCCAGAATTACATACTCACACACACAATCTCTCTCTCTCTCTCTCTCTCTCTCTCTAACACACACAAGTTTGGAAGGTATCAAATGAGATAAAAATTTTATTAAAACTGAATTTTAATGAAAATTTAAAATGCAATTTTTTTCATCTCTCCTTTCAAACTTGGGATCATTCAACTATGTTATGATCATAATGCTAGTTTAAAAAAAAAAGAGTCAGGAAGGAAGATCCAAGGGAAAAACTAATTTTAAAAATTCTAAACCACTTGGTTTTTATTTAAGCCTACTAGGAAAAAATAAGCATTTAATAAATGCTTGATGATTATTATGTACCAATTTGTTAGGCTCTTAAAGGAAGAAGACAAAAACCTCACCTTCTAGAAGCTTCTAATTTATGGACCAGAAATAAACATATCCAACCAGATACAAAATTTATGATACAAAATAATAGCTAAGTAGCCAATAGTAACTGTGGAGATCAGGAAAGGCCTCATTTAAAAGGTGGCACTTGGACTAAGCTTTGAAAGAATCCTATATTCTGAGAGGCTCAGGCAGGGAAGAGTAGGATTCTAAATATGGGATTCTGTGCAAAGGGAAGATGGAAAATGGAATCTCATGTAGTACAGAGAACAGTTTGGCTTGAATGTAGAAGAATCCAGGGAGAAAAATTCTGTATAATAAGCCTGAAAAGGTAGTCTCGAGCTGGATTAGGAAGGGCTATACAAGAAAAAGAAAGGAGTATGTATTTATTACTACGAGCAAGAAGGAGGCCCTTTTTGAGCAGAGAAGTAAAGAAATGTCATTTTAGAACAACGCTGAGAATGGAAAAAGAGAGAGGAGAGAGATTTGATTCAAGAAGTCCAATTTTTTTAGAACAGTCCAGATAAGAGGTGATGAAGGGTTGAACTAAGATTGTAGTCATGAAAGTAAAATAAAGATATGAAAGGGGGCTGGGGGAGTGGGAGAGGAAGAGATTTAGAACTAAGCAGACTTGACAAATAATTCAATAGAAAGGATAAAAATGTGCTTCAGGCAAATGATCCCACAAACTAATCCATAAACAAACCTTAAGCACTCACTATGTGCCAAAACAGTGCTGGTTGGTTGCTAGGGAAATAAAGGCCAAAATGAGGTTCAACCTACTCTTAAGGGGCTTTCTTAGAGTGTGACTCTAAGACAGTAATCCTGGTACCTGGACAGGCAGGAGATCCCTCCACAGAAGTGAAAAAGGTGGGGCCCTGTTTTGGACATGCTCAGTCTGTGATGCTTACATGGCTGCAGTGGGAAATATCTTAATAGGCATCTGGTGATGTGAGATTGGAGCTCAGGAGAGAGACTGAGACAATCATCTGTGTGAAGATATTAATTAAAACTCTGAGATCTAATGAGATCATTGAGAGAAAGATGAGAGCCTAGGGGTGAGCCTTGAGATCTTGGGGTCATGTATGATGAAAACAAAAAAGAAAAGTTGGCATGCATGTAAGTGGGTGTATACGCAGGCATAACCCTCTCTCCCTCTCCCAACTCCCCAAATACAGAAGATCAATCTAAAGATTATTTACCAAATCAGTTTCTTCCTTTATTTGCCTTATACTAATTATATTTATCTCAATTTCTATTGGTTTAAATGCAAAGATAATAAACACTAGCTATTGTTTTCCTGAGTTGCAAATATAGAAACCTATACAAATAAAAATAGGCATTAAAAAAATAAAAAATGTTCTTGATTCATATTGCTCTCTTCTCTGCTTTAAATCTTAAAAGGATCTTTGCTGAGGCAAGACAATCCTAAATGAACCATGGAACCATGTAATAGAACTGAAAAGACCTTAGCCTTCTGAGACCCACTCTTGGCAAGCTAACAGGCTGGGGGACCACAAAGGGCAAGGAGTCAAGGGACCCAGCCATGTGTAGTTGATTTTGAGCTTCTCTGCAGGAAGTGCAATGAATGAATTTTAGATTAGCAACAACATTCAAGAAAAGGCAACCTTTTTTCTCTGTTGTTACATATGGCTATGTCTATGTGCTAACTAAAGCATGGATACTTGAAGGCAGCTAAGAAAAGTTAGACAATTGTTCCAAAGCTGGTGCCTAAGGAAAGAGAGAAGAAACTAAACAAAAAGAAATGGCACAGTTAAATTAAGCAAACATTACAAACAACAAAATGATTAGCTTAAGTACATCCTATAAAGTGTCACAAAGTCTTTGGTCAGAAAACAAACCAAAAGAAACAGGCAGCCTTCCAATAATCTGATATTTTAGTGAAACTTTAAAAACAAAACAAATTATAAAATGCACAATAGGTTTGGCTCACCCTACAATTGTTATTGTTAAGTTAGCCATGCTTGTGTTCACCCTCATCACCCCACAACACCAAAATTTATTTAACTTTTCAAAAAAGATGTTGAAGGTACTATTAACCATTAAAATGCTAACTTGTGGTTGTAATCTAGCAAATCTTGTAACAGAGAGTTTGTGATGAAAAACAGTTGCCATAACAATGTTCCCATAGAGACCCTCAAGGGACTAGTGCTGGCTCTCACACTCTAGACAGCTGGAAATTCTTATAGAAATATTCCGTGAGAAAGTATTTTTCAGTTTCAAGACTCCCAATATGGTGCCATTCCACAAATTTCTATGGGATAAAGTTATTCTGACATGAGATTCACTCAGCTGGGATAACTATTGGGGGTGGTGCAGACAGTGAGAAGGAAAGAGTCTCTCAGGCATATGGTACTTAAAGATTATCCTACAGATCACAGCACCCCCATTAATAGGCTTCTTTCGCA
The DNA here is from genome assembly GCF_016432865.1 of Antechinus flavipes. Classification (NCBI taxonomy): domain Eukaryota; kingdom Metazoa; phylum Chordata; class Mammalia; order Dasyuromorphia; family Dasyuridae; genus Antechinus; species Antechinus flavipes. Next base: position 161,889,452 of record NC_067402.1, read on the forward strand.
GAAATAGCCTTTTTTTTTTTTTTTTACTCTCACCAAAAAGCTTGTGTAAGAGTAAAATTATGGTGATAAGAATCCTAGAACTCAAATCTACTCATTAAAGGCACTGAAGAACTATTCTAATCATTCTCAGGATGTTTACATTTAGTGTAAATTATCACTTTCTTCTACAATAAATAACAGTATTCTTTTTTTAAAAATAACAGTAGGCTTAAATCATTCATTCAATTCAAAACCAAAGAGTTAAGAGTAGATCAGAAAGCCACTAGAAAGGAAAGGCTTACAAATAAAATTAAGTTGTGCTGTTATAAATTACATTTCCTCTTCTACCAAATCTTTCTAGTTCACAATGCACAGCAAATCATCAAGATTTATTATTAACGACAGCTGCCTTCCTCAGTTTGTTTTCTCAAGACTCTCTTCTACTTCCTGAAAAACCTAGACTGTCCTTTGTCACCAATATTCATTTTTTTTTTTTTTGGCTAAAATTTGTTTTCTTAAATTTCCCCCAAAGACCGAGATCATTAACATTATTTCTAGACTGCCTCCTGTTTAGTATTTTCATTTCAGTTCCAATACAGAAATACTGTGCCCCACCACTGAGCCTAACAGAAATACTTTTAGGAAGTCTACAGATTATTTTTAAAACAACATAACTAACAACAAAGTTCATATGGAAAAACAAAAGGTCAAGAATTTCAAGGGAATTAATGAAAAAAAAAATCAAATGAAGGTGGCCTAGCTGTACCAGATCTAAAATTATATTATAATAAGCAGCAGTTACCAAAACCATTTGGTATTGGCTAAGAAACAGATTAGTTGATCAGTGCAATAGGTTAGGTTCAAAGGACAAAACAGCCAATAACTTTAATACTCTAGTGTTTGACAAACCCAAAGACCCCAGCTTTTGGGATAAGAACTCATTGTTTGACAAAAATTGCTGGGAAAATTGGAAACTAGTATGGCAGAAACTAGGCACTGACCCACGCTTAACACAGTATACCAAGGTATGGTCAAAATGGGTTCATGACCTAGGCATAAAGAATGAGATTATAAACAAATTAGAGGAACATAGGATAGTTTGCCTCTCAGACCTGTGGAAGAGGAAGGAATTTATGACCAAAGAAGAGCTAGAGATCATTATTGATCACAAAAAAGAAAAAGTTGGCTATATCAAATTGAAAAGTTTTTGTACAAACAAAACTAATGCAGACAAGATTAGAAGGGAAGCAATAAATTGGGAAAACATTTTTTACAATCAAAGGTTCTGATAAAGGCCTCATTTCCAAAATATATAGAGAATTGACTCTAATTTATAAGAAATCAAGCTATTCTCCAATTGATAAATGGTCAAAGGATATGAACAGACAATTCTCAGATGAAGAAATTGAGACTATTTCTAGCCATAAGAAAAGATGCTCCAAGTCATTATTAATCAGAGAAATGCAAATTAAGACAACTCTGAGATACCACTACAGATCTGTCAGACTGGCTAGAATGAGAGAGAAAGATAATGCGGAATGTTGGAGAGGATGTGAGAAAACAGGGACACTGATACATTGTTGGTGGAATTGTGAACACATCCAGCCATTCTGGAGAGCGATTTGAACTATGCTCAAAAAGTTATCAAACTGTGCATACCCTTTGACCCAGCAGTGTTACTACTGGGCTTATATTCCAAAGGGATTTTAAAGAAGGGAAAGGGACCTGTATGTGCAAGAATTTTTGTGGCAGCCCTGTTTGTAGTGACCAGAAACTGGAAACCTGAGTGGATGCCCATCAATTGGAGAATGGCTGAATAAATTATGGTATATGAATATTATGGAATATTATTGTTTGATAAGAAATGACCAATAGGATGATTTCAGAAAGACTTATATGAACTGATGCTGAGTGAAATGAGCAGGACCAGGAGATCATTATATACTTCAACAACAGTACTATATGATGATCAATTCTGATGGACGTGGCCATGTTCAGCAATGAGATGAACCAAACCAGTTCTAATAGAGCAGTAATGAATTGAACCATCTACACTCAGCGAAAGAACTCTGGGAAATGACTATGAACCATTACATAGAATTAATTCTCAATCCCTATATTTTTGTCCTCTTGCATTTTTGATTTCCTTCACAGGCTAACTGTACACTATTTCAAAGTCCGATTTTTTTTGTACAGCAAAATAATTGTTTGGGCATGTATACTTATATTGTATTTAATTTATACTTTAACATATTTAACATGTATTGGTCAACCTGCCATCTGGGGGAGGGGATGGAGGGAAGGAGGGGAAAAATTGGAATAAAAGATTAGGCAATTGTCAATGCTGCAAAATTACCCATGCATATAACTTGTAAATAAAAAGCTATAATAAAAACAAAAAAGAAATAAAACAACATAACTTCTCCCTAATTTGAATAAAAAAGGACATCTAAAAAGAGAGAGCGAGAAAGAAAGAGAGGGAGAGAGAGGGAAGGAGAAAGTACATATCTGCCAATTATGTCTAATACTTTCCTGTCCTTATGCATTGGCTCATCTGGATCCTTATCTAGAATGTTCTCTTCCTTTACCTAAATTCCTATATTCTTGAAAGCTCAACTCAAATGATATATTCTTTAAGAAATCTCACTTTTTTCCTCCTATAAAAACTACCCTTTCCTGGGCAAATAATTACTTTGTTTTTCTCTTTGAAAATAATATAAGATTTTGAATCATGGGTACCTATTTTTGTGTTTTATCCCATTAAGACATTACACACAGGCTAGAAACAGATCTTTTCTAAACTTGCTATGTGATAAACAATTTCTTTATCTGTGTAAATGTACTAAATAACTGTTCATTGATTTTTAAGTTAAAGTTACTGACAGTTCTCTTCAAGGACTTAGAACAGGGGTCCTTAACCTATGGCCAGGGATTTTTAAAAATATATCTTGGTAACTATATCACAATATAATTGGTTTTCTTTGTAATCTTATGTATTATATTTTATACATTTAAAAACAATCTTTGAGAGGATTTGGGTTTCCCCTTCCACCACCAGATTTCTAAAGGAGTCTCCGACACCAAAAAAGTTAAGAACTCTGGGCCAGAAGTACTTGTATACCTGTATTCAAGGCTTCTCCAATTCCCACTAAACCCTCTTTTTATCCTGAGTTTTGAACTAAATAAATGCAGAGTCAATTATGTCCAAGAGTCCTTCATACTACTACAACTAGAAGGAGCCAGCAAGTGGGTCATGTAAGTATCTTGATTATCACCACCTAGTTAATGACATCCTATTCATATAATCCATCAAACTAATCAATCCTTCTCTTTCTTCTACATTCAATGGGATATTAAATTTAACACAACAATTAGATAGCACTGCAACCTGGTGAGGATTGGCATATCCTGTGCACAGGAAATTAGAGTAAGTACTTATCTGATGATGTGGAACTAGGAAATACTGTCATAAGTGAACACTCATGGTAAGAAAAACACCATCTGCTTTGCCCTCTGCTATATGGTAGAATATGATAGAAAGAAAGTCACAAGTATATGACTAATTCACAGTATGTGGCAAAATACTGGACAATCCTGGCCTAGGAAGACCAAGCATTTTTGAACTTCATCATTCTCTTGGTTGTGATATTCCCTTTCCCACATGAAATTTTTTCCATTCATAATCTTATAAGTAGATTTTCTTTATAATTTTAATATAAAATTTCTTTATAAATTCACATAGTAAGCCATGTCTTAATTTTTAAAGCATCCTTTTCCTGATCATTTCAGCTTCTCTTAAGCTATTAGCCCCAGGAAAATCTCAAAAACAAGATCAGAAACCACAGAAAAACAAATGAGTCACATAATTGATAGTCAAATCTCTACTGGAAGCCAGAAAAAAAAAAATCAGACACATTTAAGAAATTCAAATGTAAACAACAGTTGCTGTATTTTTAGGTTAGCTGTTGAAGAAAAAAAGCTTTTCTCTGTAAAACCTGAATATTATAATATTTTACAGAAATAATAATAAGTCAAATGTTTCCTTTAATCCTTTACCAACAACGTTCACATATGATGGCAAAATGTTGAAAAGGAATTCCTTGATGATTGCTGTCTGTGTATGTAAAGTATCGGGAAATAAGGCTTGGTGCTTGAATTTGAGACTGTTAAGAATCAAAAACATGATACAACAATCAAGAGTCTTCTGTCATATTTGATGAAAGAACCAAACAGTCCTCTAAATAAAAGAAATGAATTAGATAGAAAATGGATGCTCCCAAAACTTGATTCTTTCTCTCCCCTTCATTCATGGAAGCAGTTCCTCCTAAAGGCCACAGGTCTTAAGTTTCTTATTGGTCTATAGCACCACAGAGAAGAGTTGTCATAGTGCATTATACTCCACACATTTTGATGGGTCTGTTGAGAAGTGCTTCTGACAAATGGTCATTAATCTTTTCAAACCCTAAGAGAATAAGAAGAAAATGGTTAAAATAAAAATGCTTTTTAAAAAATTTACATACTCATATAATAATAACATGTTGCTCTGAAGAAAAATCAATTCTACAATTTAACCCTCTCTTCAAGCTCTACTTATTGCCTCATGACGTGACGTTGACTAAGCTATCAAAAGACTATGCTAACAAAGCAAAAACCCTGCAGTCCTACACACAAGCTTCAAACAAGGGCCCAGAGATGTATTGATTTTTTTTTTAAATAGTAGCAGCTTTTCATTTTTCAAAATACATGTAAAAATAGTTTTCAACATTCACCCTTACAAAACCATGTGCTACATTTTTTCTCCCTCCCTTCTCTCCTCTCCTCCTCTAGATAGTAAGTAATCTAATATAGGTAAAGTATGTACAATTCTTCTAAACATATTTCTACATTTATCATGCTGCATTAGAAAAATCAGATCAAAAAGAGAAAAAAAAATGAGAAAGAAAAAAAACAACTCAACAACAATAAAATAGGTAAAAATACTATGCTGTGGATACACATTTAGTCTTCACAATCCTCTCTCTGGATGCAGATTGGATTGATTTTTGTGTGTTGTCCAAGGACGATGAGTCTAGTTCCTTTGTAGAAATTTATCATGTAAGAATGAATTTTTTTTCTGCCAAAGCAAATTCCTGTACATAGCAGGTTTGTAATGTGTTTTGAATGGTACTCATACAGATTCATGAAGAATTAAGATATTAATAAAACATCATATTTCAGGTATTCCTGATTTCATGTTACTTACACCTAAATGAGCTTCATAGCTTTGATTATAACAAAACAGTATTTGGTGGTTACACCTGAAAATGTCATGGATTATAGATAGTGGATCGTGGTTGTTCAGTAGTTTTTTTAGTTATGACTCTATTTGGGGTTGCCAAAGGTACTGACGGGATCTGCCATTTTCTACTCCAGTTCAGATTTTACAGATGAGGAAACTGAGGCAAGCAGGATTAAGTGACTTGTCTGGAGTCACTTAGCTAATATGTTATCTGAGGCCAGATTTGAACTCATGAAGATGTATCATCCTGATTCCAAGCCCAAAATTCTACCTCTTGCCCCACTTAGCTAGTTATTTACTAAATACAAACTAACTAAATCCTAGGAGGAAGAATAGAAAGAATTTCTAAAAATGTATACATTCATCATCCAGATTCCATTTAAAACAGACTCAAAACATCATCACTAAGGATCAGGCATTTTTGTTCTTATCACCAAAACCAGCTCATTATTCAAACCCTTACGCTTATTGAAAAACATATGCACCCTCAACTGGAGAATGGCTGAATAAGTTGTGGTATATGAAGTAATGAAATATTATTGCTCTATAAAAAATGATAAGCTGATTTTAGAAAGACCTGGAAAGATTTACATGAACTGATGCTGATTAAAGCAAGCAGAATCAGGTAAACATTGTACACAACAACAGTAAGATTGTGCAAAGATCAACTACTGTTGATCTTCTCAGGAGTTCAGTGATCCAAGACAATCCCAATAAATTTTGGATAGAAAATGCCATCCACATCCAGAGAGAGAACTATGGAGATTGAATTGTAAATCAACAAATGCTATATGTTCACTTTTTTTTCCTTCTGGCTTTTTTTTTCTCTCGTGGTTTTCCCTTTTTGTTCTGATTTTTTTCTCCCAAAATGATTCATAAGGAAATAAGTTTTTAAAAAATGAATATGTGTGTGTGTGTATGTGTGTATAAACATGGTTTGTTTTGACATGTAACTGGGGAATATTAAAATTTTTTTAAAAGAAAAAAAAAAAAAAGGACACAAATCTACCCAAAGTAATTTACATTTTTCCCTATACCACAAGCAAATAGTTAAAAATATGAGGTTTTTGATACTGCTACATCAATCATTAAACTCCAACTAGGATCTAGCAGGTTCAGAAAATCTGACAAACAAAATTGTATCATCATTGACCTGTGATTTCTAAGCCAATTTAAAACATCTAGGAGTTTGGTTTAATTATCTTTCATTTAATCTTTAAAGTTTGATTTTTCCCAAAAAAGCAACTGAAAAGAAAGATTATTTAAACATGAACCAATGTGTTTTATCACCATTTTCTCTTTTCCTTTTGCTGCTCAGATACTTGCTTTAAGATAAATATCATTCTCTTCTCATAGCCCAACTTGCCCTGAAGTGAAACTCTAATCCCATGTTTGCAGAATTGTAATCTGTAGCCATGGAAATGAATATGATATCATTAATTTGGCATCTTATATCCCCTGAAGGATAGGTAAGAAGAGAGACATAGGGCTAAGAAAGAGAACACTGCCGATGAAAAATAAATAGCTTTAGTCAGCAGCAAAACATGGCAAGAATTATTATGAGCAAATGAAAAGTAAATTGATGTAATTCTGGTGAATGTAATTTTCATTCCATTTTAACAGTGGATTTCTAAGCTAACTAAATAGGCAATGATTTAGAAATATATATTCATATTTAGCCTTAAGTTATCCTAATTCCTCAGAAATTATAAAACTTTGACAGTTTATGGCATAAATAGCTGCAAAACAAAATGTCATTATACCATTTTCAATACAGTTATAAAATACAGAATATAGATTTTCAAAGGCTCATAACTGAAGCACACAAGAGACTTATTAACAACCAAATGTACGCCAATACCTTAAATTGGACCATTCCATACTCAAGACTTGATTGACACATGATTTGAGAGTATCTCTTACTCAATAAAACAATGAGGTTATGAGTTGACTAGAACACATTTCCTTTCAAGCTTTTCACAAAAAGCTAAATAATTAGAACTTTACAATAAATACAAAAATTGCTGCCAACACTCTAAAATACTAAACAGTTTTAAAGTTCTAAATCACAATCATTCTCAAACAATATTTGCTTGCTGGAAGCATTACCAAAAGAACGGCACTGCTTCTATTAACTACAATAACCTTAAAATCTATAAGCATATCAAATAAGATTTCACTTATCATGAATGGTAGTAGTTAAAAGTTATATATTATACTAGTTAATGGAAAGTTAGAGTTCATCTTTCCTCAAGATATCTATGCCCTGAAAAATAACCTTAAGTATGTTCTGAAAACTACCTCCAGAAACTCAACTCCAATTTTCTTTTGGAATTAGTAAAAAATAAGCTTTTACTGAAACCAGGCTGCAACCCCAGTGGTTAATGTGCCTTATATTTCTTTTATCAAACTAACTTTAGAAAATGTAGCTTAAAGAAAATATATTTTCCTGGAATCTAGAAAATGGAAGAGCTTTCAGAATACAGTCCAAACCATAACAAACCCCTTGACACATAACTTATAAGTGCTCATTCAGCCTATCTGCCTAAAGTACCCTATAGAGAATTCACTACTTCCTAATGCACACTTTTTCATTTGGAGTTAGCATTATTATTTAAGAAATGTATCCTTATATTAATCTAAAATCTGTCTTCTTGCAATTTCCATCTACTACTCTTATTTCTACCTCCAGGATCAACTCAAATTAACCTAATCATGCTCTTCCATAGGACTCACAAGATTAAAAGAGCATCCTAATTCATGTATGCCTTCTAATTTCCAATTCTTTCATATGGTCCTCATCACAAGGGGCTTAGCCTTCTCATGACCTGATCACTCTTCTCTTGACCTATTTCAATTTGACAATTATCCTCATAAAGCATATACTTTCATAAATGAACAAAATGCTCCAAATATGGTTTGACCACGGTTATTATCTCCCAAATTCTGGTACTTCAACAAAGGCCTAAGATTATACTAACCTTTGGAGGTGAAACCCTGTCATGTCAAATCAACTGACTCATACTGAGCTTGCAATCCACAAATATCACGATGTAGTTTTCCTACAAATTATCATTTGGCCATGCTGGCCCTATCTTGTATCTGGACAGTTTATGTCTTAAAAATCAAAAGTAAGTTTTTACATTTATCTTTATTCCAAATTTCTAACCAGGTGATATTTTAAAGTACTTGCTGTCATTCAACAATTTTAATTTATCCCTCCTTTCAAGATTTATGTTACCTTCCAATTTAATTACGCCTTTATCCACATCACTGATTTTTTTAAAAAGTAAAAAGAATGGAACTGAGGACAATCCTGGGGCACTCCACCAGAAAAATTCTTCTGTGTCATGTTTTTGACCTTTTTCATGTCATTGCTCCTTTAGCAGTCCATTGAAGGTCATGGGGCCTTTATCAGAATAATGTATTTAACTGCATAAAATATATGGAATTACAAAGTTAACTTATAGTAGTTTAAAAAAAAAAAAAGATGTAATTCTTTTTTCTATCCAAATTCAAAAACTTCCTGAAACATATCCACATATCTAGAGATTCTCTGATAGCACATAAACTTCAGGTTAATAACCCCTGACCCTAGGTTGATACTAATCTTTTCATCATTACTATTCATCCATCCATTCAATGATGAAAAACCAGACCTAAGTTTATTATCATCCAGGCCACACCTTAAATAGAATCCACAAGGATATTATAAAAGGTTCCATCAAGTTATCTTGTTGAATTCTAAGTACACTTATGGCTATGGAATTCCTGAGAACTACCAGTACAGTTAGCTTGTCAAAAAGAAAAAGAAAAATAGGTGTAACTGGTTCTTCAATGAAACCATTCTGGCTCTTGCTGATCATTGGCTTCCTTTTCAAAATGCTCATAAACCATTTCAGGAATCAGACTCACAAAAATAAAGTTTTAAGAACCTTTCTTCTTTTATCAAGTCATTTTTTCTTCTCTCTGATCCTATAACACCTCTCCTCTTCTCCAAGGTTTCTAAGATAACTGCTTATCAATTATTATAACTTTTTAAATTAATAAACAATTTATTATTAGAAATAAATGTACCCCAAAATAAATCTAAAAATATATTACTGAAAGTGAAAAATCAGAATCACTTAGTAGTGTATCTTAATATGAAGAAGTCTTTAGATGAATCATATACACAAGATTCTAATAAAAATTTAAAACAATCTCAATAATAATAGCAACGTTAGGTCACGATACAGTTTACAACACTTTGCAACAACCCTGTAAGATATTCTTATTTTACATATGAAAAATTGAGAATGACTTGCCCATGTTGATAAAGCTAATATTAATATTAGGTTCAAACCCAGGTTTGCTGATGCCAAATTCAGTGGTCTTTCTACTTAGTTGTGATATCTCAAAGACTAAAAGATTGAGATGTAACTACTGATTCTCCCTCCACATTTCTACCTTAAGGAAATGAACAGACAATATGACATTCCCATATAAGTAATTTAATACAATACAGGGTTATCCTCTGGGATACAAAAATAATTAAGCTTACACTATACTTGCTGAACATTTAAAAAATTTTTCTGACACTAAAAACTCACATTAATTAGCCTAACATCATCCGCACAATCAATCAATCAGCAAGTATTTATTAAGCCAATGCCAAACACTGCGGTAGGTGTGATGGAAGAGCCATGGATGCTCTATATATTAGGTTCAGGAAGTCTTTCAGCAAAATATATCACTAAAATCAAATTCTTCTGAGTAAAATCCATACTAGCATTTAATTGACAAAATAACCATTCATGTAACTGCTTAGGATATAAAAATCTCCTGGGGAGCCAGCAGATGCAGGTATTTCCACACAGCTGCTAGTGAACAGGTCCCACTACAAAAATTAAATGCTTTAAAAAAACCCTGCACATGTGGAAAGCATACTGGAAAATTTTATTCCATAAGATGAAAACTGATAGCTTGGGATAGACTAAGACAGTTCCCACAGTTTCTTGAATAAAACAAGAAGGTATGTTAAGTTTTTTGTTTTTGTTATTGATTTTTACAGTTAAACACACTCCTTTCCAGAATTAATCATTCAAGATAGCAGAGTAGCAACAGGATGTCACCTAAATGTTTCCAAATTTCCTTCCAAATAACTTTATAATAATGCCTCAAATTGAATTCTTAAGTAGCAAAAGCAACAAAAGATCAAGTGAAACAATTTGCCAGACCAAGACAACTGAGGTGGTCAGCAAGAAAGGTCTGTCTCACCAGAGTAGTGGTTGGTCTGGAGTGTCACAGGGTAAGCAGCAGCCTTTTAAGGAAGCTGCAGCAGCAGCAGCAATTTCAGGAACTCTAGTTTAAAGATGAGAAAGCGGTTTAGCAACTGATCCAAAAGAGATTATGGGGGACTCTTTGCTGCTCCTGGGTTCAAGAACTTGTTGTATTACTTATACAGTGTTATAGGTGGCAATCCCAGGATATATAAGAACACTAGTATTTGTGGCCACCGGGAAAAAGAGGCCCTGTCACATTTTCAGGGAAGATAAGCATTCTTATCTGGGAGGGAGCAAGGGGCCCTAATCTCAGTTCTAAGATAGAAAGAAGCACTAGTGCTTATGGCTACATGAAAGTAAAAGCCCTGATGACAGTTCAAGGAGAAAAAGAGTTGCTAGTAATTGTGGCTACTGGTGAATAAGGTCCCTTCCTGATATTAATGGAGCAGAGCTGTGGAACAATTAAAAATTCATTGGAAACTAACTGACCTAATTCTAAAGAATGAGTAGGTCAAATTACAAATCATAAAAATGAACTATAATTTCATTAAAAACAATGACAGCAATAAAGATGAGGCTCCAAAACTTGTAGGATGCAGCCAAAACAGTACTTAGGAGAAAATTTTTATCTTTAAATGCTTATATCAATAACATCAAAGAAGAAGATAAATTTTTTAAAACTAGGAAAAAAAAAATTTAAATCTCCAATTAATTCCCAGAAACTCTGGAAAAATCAAACTGAAAGTCAAAAAAAAAAAATAGTAAATAAAACTAGGAATTGGTTTATGCAAAAAACAATAAAACAATCCATTGGTTAATTTGATTAAAGAAAAAAGACAACAAAATTATCTGTATCAAAAATAATAGGGGTGAATTCATCACCAATAAAAAGGAAATTTAATTAATTATTAATAGCTATTTTCCCCAATCATATGCCAGTAAATTGTATAACTTAAGTAAAATGAATGTATATTTACAAAAACATAAATTATCCAGATTAACAAACAGGAGAATCAAATATTTAACTAACTGCGTCATAAAACAAGGCATCAATGAGTTCCATGGTAAATTCACAAGTGAATTCTACCAAACATGTAAAGAACAATTAATCTCAATATTACATATAATATTTAGGAAAAAAAAAGGGGAGGGGGATGGGAGAAGAGAGTCTCCTACCAATTTCTTTTTATGACATAAATATGGTGCTGATACCTAACAAGGAAGAAGAAAAACAGAGTGAGAAAAAAACTACAGATGAATTTCCTTAATGAACATTTATGAAAAAAAAATTAAATAAAATACTAGCAAGGAGATTACAGAAATCTATCACAAAGACCATACCCTATGACCAATAGAAATTTACACCAGGAATGCAAGATTGGTATAGTATTAGGTAAGCTATCAATATAGTTAATCATATGAATAACAAAAAAAAAAAAATCAAAAATCAAAAATCAAATAATTATATCTATGAAGATAAAAAAAAGTTTCTAACAAAATAGAACACTCATTCTTATTAAAAACACTACAAATCATAGGAATAAATGAAGTCTTTTTAAAAGTGCTAAGTAATCTATCTAAAACTAAGAGCAAATATTTAATCTATGTTGAGACAAATGAGCTCTCCCAATAAGACCAGGGTGAAATAAGGATGCCCATACCACTATTAGTTAGTTAATACTGAACTAGAAATGCTATAGCAGTAAGAGAAGCAAACAAAATTGAATTCGAATAGGCAATGAGAAAACAAAATTATCACTCTTTGCAGACATATGATAGTATTACAACACTAAAATAAGTGGTTTTAATAATTAACAATTTCAGCAAGGTGCAGGACATAAAACAAACCCACATAAATCATCAACATTTCTATATACTGTGGAAGAGATAGAAAAATTCAATTTAAAATAACTGAATACGACATAAAATACTCGGGAGGTTACCTGGCAAGACAAATGCAGAAATATATATAAACACAATTACTGTTCACATAAGTTTTTTTTATACAGATCCAAACAATAGGAGAATTATTAATTGTTCATGAGTAGGCCAAGCCAATATAATAAAAATGACAATTCTAACTAAATTTACTTATTGCCATATCAAACAAATAACAAAATTCATCTAGAAGAACAAAGTCAAGAATATCAAGGGAATCATTGAAAAACAAATGCGAAAGATAATGACCTAGTAGTATCAAATTTCAACTGTATTAAAAGTAGTGGTGGATCAACAGAATAGATTAGGTATACAAAACCCAAATATTCAAGCTTTGGGGACAAGAATTTAACGTTTAATAAAAATTACTGAGAAAACCGGAAAACAAGTTGGCATAAATTAAGTAGGAAAAAATTCTTTTCACATCACTTTAAATATTTGCATATTCACAAAATCTGAAGTCAATTTTAATCTTTTTCCTTTTTCCTGCTTACCTCTCTGGGTCTAATAAACAGGCTAACAAGTTAAATTTGGGTCAAAAGAGAAAAGAAAAAAAAATCCTAAATAACTGAAAAATGTGAACCTAATTGATAGTTTCTGAATATACAAAACTTGACTATAATTCATGCAAAGTATTTTTCAAAAGAATTCTGAAAAATAAAGGAAATCTAGGAAGTAAGTTAAAGGAAACTCTTTTGTTGATCAAAATGAACAAAGTGTCTGGAACTACCATTGCAAAATTTTATTTGAAACTACAAAATTCTAACTAGCATCACTGTAAATACAGTTCTAAGTTTATGAATAATTAATAGCTATCTATACCTTATTTATTTGCTCTAAGTGTTTGTAAAATAAATCTGTCTTATTTAATTTTTTTTGAGAAAAGTAAGAGAATATTTTTTGCAATTAAGTTGTATAGAGGCCTGAAAATGACCGAGAGCTGAAAAGACTTCTCTATTGTGGTCCAATAGTCCTATTTTATACTACAATTCATAAAGCAGAAAGTTTTTTATTCTCATTTCTTAATCAAATGCTAATGCTTCAAATATATGGCATTCAAGATTATTTTCTAATGTAGAGCAGGACCAGTATATAATTCTGTCTTACATATTAAGCACTTAAATTAGTCCTTTAAGGATACTATAACTAATAAGTTATTAACATTTTATATATGGAAATTAATTTATTTCAACATAAATAACTTCAAGGCATATTTAATATGCTCTATGGATATTTAAAGGTAATAATAAAACATTAAAATTAATGACTTGATAAAATTAATTATTAGGTATAGATTTATGGTTATACAAAATAATGTATATAAACAATAAAGTGACATTTGAAAAGATTAGAAAAATCACAGTATCCTAGAGTTAGAAAGGTACGCAGAGATCATCTAATTTTAATTTGTATCTAAGCAAGAATCTCCTCTAAAATAAAGCCAACTGTAGTTTCCTACCCTTTATTTAAAGACCACCAGAAAGACAGGAATCCATTCCCATGAGGGGTCATCCATTCCACATCTGGACAGCTCTGATTACTAAGAAATTTCTTAAACATCGCATCTGCAACCTCTATCCCCTATTCCTATGTTGACCTTCTGTGTCCAAGATAAAAGCACAACATTGAGCAAGAAATTTTAGCATTTAAATTACATTAAACTTAATGAAACATTTACAAAATTCTACCTGAAATTTTATCTTGCTCTGAGTTGCAATTATAATTTTAAGTAAAATATTTTTGTAGACACTATTCCCTTGCTCTAAATATGTGCCTTTCCAAAGATAGGTTTAAATTCTTTAAGTCCTATGATTCATGCTCAGAGAGTTAAGAATTATCCTTACTTTGAAATACAGGGAAGATCAAGGCATAAAATATGGCAAGCAAACTAACATTCAGCATCTAAATTGAATTCTAAACAGAAGAATAATTCATAAAGTTGTCAACTGTTCTTTCCCATTTTAGGCATCACCTAGTCTACATTTAGTCATTAGCAATAATATACAATAAAGCATCATTAATTCAAACCTCATTGGAATTTGAAAAAAAGTTGTAATTTTTTTTCAATGAGAAAGTTTTGTTGAGCAAATTAAAAGCATAAATAACATTACAGAGGAATATGCTCACATTTAAGGAAACAAATCTTTTCAAACAGCTGTATAATCATGACAATAATTCTGAATTTAAAGTCAGATGACTTGGACTCAACCCAGCTCCATTATTAAAGATCTCAGGCAAGTTTCACTTTATTATTCTGGACCTCAGTTTCTCCATCTGTTAGGACTATATGGTTTCCAAAAGACTTTTATATATCTTGTACTCTAAAATCAACTTTAAGACTCCCCTTTTTTCAATTAAACATATATGGCATGCTTATCAACCTCCCTAAAAAGAATTCATGGACACTGGGTCAAAAATAAAACAGTTCTTTTTGGATCTAGAGAATACTGGAACTTGTTTTGCTTAACTACACATTTTTATTACAAAGGGCTGGCTTTTATTTTTTCTCTTTATTTTCAATGAAAGAAGTAGTACAAAAGAAACTAGATTTTTTTTTTTCTATGTTCTGCAACTAAGAGTGGACAAAATGAAGCAGGAGTTAGGAAAATTTGAATTTCTATCTGAATTCATTCACTTACTAGTTGCGTGACCCTGGGGGAAGTGATTTAATTTCTGAATTGCTGTGTTTCCTCATCCATAAAATGGGGATGATAATAGAAGCACCTACCTCCCAAGATTGTCGGAAAGATAAAATGTTACATTTGTAAAGTGTTTCTGCAAAGCATGAAGTGCTAATTAAATGTTAATTGAAAAATTAAATTTAAATTCAAAAATAAAGAACCTATAACTATATATTGCTACTAATAATTCCTATATTTTTCAGGATCTCTCTTATGTACTATTTTTGTTCTATTTTAAATTATAACAATTTGAATATAATTACATTTTTTGTCAAATACTCTTTAATTTAGACTAGTAATTTAGTCTGTTCTCTCCTCTAATTGATTTGAATTAACAAGGTTCTACTCATTAATGTGTGTTTTTATATTTAACAAACATATTATACATACATACACACACACATATACATTTTATACACACACACACACACACACACATACACACGAATGAAATAAAAGGCATTAAGAGTTATTATTTGTGGAAACACGATGCCATGCACTAAGCATACAAATAGAAAAGGAAGAAAATCCTTTGCTTTCAAGAAACTCACATTCTCAACAGGAAAATGGCACAATATATATTGCAATACTCAATAATTCAAACTTAGTAGACAGCATACCTAAACAAACTAAAATAATTTCAATGATAATGTAACTAAAATATAGCATGTGAAATTCTAAACAACTGATGGAAAATGAGTTCCTAATTCCTGTTTGCCATTAATTCAACTGCAATATATTAACCATCACAATTTGCCACTTGTTATATAAACATTTTTTCTAAAAAATGATTTTTTTTTAAAGAATATCTCAACATTAAAAGAAAGCTTTTGCAATTTCTTCCTCACAAATTGCTTACCTGAATATATTTTCTTTGTGTCTCATCATTAAGAACGTGTGCAACATGCTTGGAAAAAATTTTTTCACGACCAGTTCTGGCATGGATACCAACCATAGTTACTCCAATAGGCCAAGGAGCATTTCCAATGGCCATCTGAAGATATGCATCATTGGCCTATAAAACAGTTGAGTTTTTAATGAGAAAAGAAAAGCAAATTTTGTATAGGTATTAATTTTTCAAAAATTTTATGATACTTTAAATATAATTATTTAAATGTTTTATCCCATTCTGTGTGCATACATAAATAAAATATTGTTGATCATATTATTTATGTTAGTTTCTGGTTTAGAATGATCACAGAACTTTACAAGGCCACATCGATGGCAAAAATGGAAATTGGACCAGTGTTTATGTATACAAAATGAATACTTCTTTGCGTTGTTTTCTTGTTATGAAGTTTAATATCCTTTTAAAATCTGGAATGAAAGAGGCAATTTAATGCACTGCTAGACATTCTAATATAGGTCCCTTCAAGAATTATCTTGTTTACAGGTGGCTATACAGGGATGGCATCAAATTAGTTTTTCCTAATCTACTTGAAGATGTAGCTGTTCGCTGCATGGAATTCCCAATGAAAGCTATGGGTGTTCTATGCATAGGATTAAGTCATTAACAGGTGAATAAAAACAGAGTTCTGTAAGTAAAATTTCTAAATACTGAATAAGCTTCATTTTGGTCTCTCTAAAGCCCTATACTTCAAAAACCCTAAAACCAAATCTATATCTAAAATGAAGAAAATGATCAATTTAATATGATTTCCCCTTTGGGGAGGAAGGGTAAGTATGAGGATGTCAGAGGTAGGGAGGTTTTTCTAAGCCAGTTCTAGCCATTTATGGGGGAAAAACACAAACCAGAAAGCAAAGAATCTGACTTCAACAGTTACAGAAATAGTTTATTTGATTAAACCTCAAGAGAGTTTTAATAATAATATGTGAAAGGCAGTGCAGCATGAAAGACAAGAAGCAGGCTTGGGGCCAAGAAGAGCTGGGTCAATATGACCCTAGGAAAGCCCTAGACACTTGGCTGCAAAGCAACTGCCAATTCCTGTTACCAGAGGAAGGTTCTTCGTGGATCTATATCAATAAGGTCCAATCAATAAGACAGGTCCAATTCAAATTTTTTAAAAGCTCCAAATCTGCTAGATTTTAAATGCAAAAAGACTAGCAAATATAGCAATTACTACATTGTTAAATTTAATATGATAACTACATACACACATTATGTGTCCATGTTAAATATATAAAATTATACACAACAAAAGTTCAGTTTTTTTTT
Source organism: Antechinus flavipes (assembly GCF_016432865.1). Classification (NCBI taxonomy): domain Eukaryota; kingdom Metazoa; phylum Chordata; class Mammalia; order Dasyuromorphia; family Dasyuridae; genus Antechinus; species Antechinus flavipes. The sequence continues at coordinate 161,906,768 of NC_067402.1, forward strand.
TTTAATACAAGCTTGTTTCTTCCTTTTGTTTCTTAGTGATTAACTTCACAAGAAAAAAAAAGTTTTTCTTTCTTTTAATCTGTTAAATATATATAACCAATTGCTATCCACAGAGTAAAACTCAGAGCTCATCTTACAATAAATGATGGTGCCAGAATAAAAATTTAAATTTGCTCTAGGCAGACAGGGTTTTTAATGAAGTTTAAAAAAAAAAATGGGGCAGCTAGGTGATGCAGTGAATAGAGCACCAGCCCTGAAGTAAGGAGGACCTGAGTTCAAATCTGATTTCACACACTTAATATTTCCTAGCTGTGTGAACTTGGGCAAGTCATTTAATCCCAATTGACTCAGCCAAAAAAAAAAAAAAAAAAAAACAGATGTTTTCTTCTTAAATTACTCAGCATTTTATCACAAATACTCATATGTATAATTTTAGTAATAGAGGTCAACTGATGAAAATTTCAATATTTATATTTCAGTAGACTACAAAACAAGCTAGTTTAACTGTTCAAATTAAGTTCTCTTAGTTTTTATAAAGTAAATATAAAGTTAACCAAATAATCAGATACCAGATTCTGGGTATTTAATATAGGCAGAAGGCTACAAGATGGAAGATCACATCTTTTTTATCAGATAATTAAAAATAACATGCCTTAAAAAAGGCATACACAGTTTAAGTTAGTCAGTAACACACTGCAGTCTTGGGTATGGGGCAAGAGACAGTCTTACATTTATAGTAGGTATTTAATAAATGCTTACAGAATTGAGAAAGTAAGTGTTCTGGTCTGTGGGACTATAGAATGGAAACTGTGGTCCTAGAATCCTCAGGTGGAATCTGAAAATTATTTCACATAGAAACAATGCTATAAATAATGCTTAGGTACTATAGTAAAATTAAGCTAATAATTCAATTATTAAATAGATATGTGTATTGCTCTGGAAATAATTAACATTATAGCAATGCTGTTATGTGAAAAATGTTCCCAATTTCAAATTACTAACCTAAGACCAAACTTTTGAAATGTAACTTGTGTACTGTATACAGTTCATACTCAAAAATCCTCAGAAAAGCTGTTCACATTTTTTTCAAAGGTAGAACACCATAGCTAAGATTTCAAAATTATAGTTTATGACAAGCTTTATCAATTAATTTCCCTCATCTTTATATCATATATAAATCCAATTCAACAAACACTTACTAAACACCTATTGCATGAAAGGCACTGTACTGAACTCTGAGGAAACAGAAACCAAACAAAATAGCCCCTATCCCTGAAAATCTTTCCTTTTTATGAGGATAAAGGTATGGGACATGCACATTTAAATTTTAAAAAAAAGGAACAGTTTAAGCAGAAAAAAATTGCTAACAGTTGAGATGTACCTCTAGCATCTAAGCTGAGAACTGAAGGAGTGTGGCATGCAGGATGGCTTATGCAAGTGCACACTAGTGGAAAATGATATTTCAAGTCTGAGAAATGGTCAATAGGACAGCTAAGCCAAAAGATTATTGTGCAGCAAAGTTGGAGAGCCGAGGTTTAAATGTGACTAGCTGGATTTTCATATCCACATCAATATCTCATAAAGATTCCCAGAGTCCTAAGTGATATGATGCTGCTAATCAATTTCTATCCCCAGCATGTAATATCTTTCATACCTTTACATATTCTCTCTGTAACATGAATTTAATAATGTCTGTTATTGATTCTTTAATATCAGCAGGAAGAGTCTGAAAAGAAAAAAATGAAATAATTAATTTGGGATTCCATTCGGTGCCCTAAGAAAGAACATTTATTCTGAAAAAAAAATCTGGGTTCTATCAAACATCAGCAAAGAGAAATACTGTTAATAGATGTCTCACCCTTTTTCGCAGTTTCCTGAAAAGCGGTCTCAAATATGATTCTGTCTGCTTTTGAGTGGCACTGTTCAGTTTGCCCTGCACACTACGTTTTACATAATCTTCTCTGGCATTGAGTTCTTTAGCCCAAACTCCAAGGAGAAACTGTAAAGAGAATGGGTAGATTTATACCACATTGCCACCTACTGGTCAAAGATATGAAACACACAAGGTGCAAGAAATTAAGAGCACCGATTTTTATTAACTGTATTTTATTAATATTTTTGGCACACACTCTACTACCTGCAATGCTACTACAATGACATGTGCTTTGGTGACCTGTGAGGTCATCAGTGTGGGCACCTCTCCTCTAATGAACACTGCCAACCTCCTATGATTTAAGAGGAGCCAGGTGGAAAAAGATATGCTCTAAGGCTGGGATCCGACATCTCTAACACTAGCAAGGAACAACATCTGAGGTCACTCAACAAGCACTAATTAAGAGTCTCTGATGAACCAGGCATCATGCTCAATGCCGGGGGCACAAAGAAAAGCAAACTCTGGTCCTACCTTTAAGGAGCTCACAATCTAATGGAGGAAACAACATGCAAATAACTACCACTTATGTACAAGTAAGCTGTGTGGGGAGTAACCAGAAGAAATCCTGAAGGGAATGTTTTAGCTTTGAGAAAGGCTTCTGGAAGATGCTGAGATTTTAGCTAAGATCTGAAGGAAGCTAGGGGAATAGAGGAAGGAGGTAGAGATGAGCCCAATGTCACTGGACCATAGAGCAAGTGGAAGGGAGTAAGTTAGAAGAAACCTGGAATGGTGGGAAGGAACCAAGGTTATATGAAGGGCTGAACAAACTCAAACAGAATTATGGGTGGAGAATGGGGGAAAGCAAGGCTGACATGACCATAACAGGTAGCTCCCTTTGAAAGCTAAGTGGAGGAGGGAGGTGATGAGGAGAACCTGGGTATGAGGTGAGAGATGAATAATAAAAATAATCCTTTGAGTTTTACATTACAAGTGAGACTCAAATGAGATAGTATAGATAAACTACTAAATAACTATTAGTTAGGAGAAGACAGAATTCAAGAGAGGTGATGGCCAAAAATATTCATTTTCATGATATCACCAATCTGGTGATTGTCTAAACTTAACCAAGTGAGTTCTCAAATAATTAACATCCAATTTCTTCCTAGGTGAGTACTCAAAGCCTGGCAGAAGAGCTCACTGCCACTTCCATGCTACAACATCAAAAAAATTTTGCTAAATGATCATCAAAATCATTATTTCTCAAATACATTATTCTTTTTCCCCTTACATAATTTATATTACTGAGCAAATTTATTAACTTCTTAAAGTTATATTTCCTTGCTCCTTAAAAAAATAAATTTTGTTGTTCTATCATATTTCAATTAAAAATGTTATGGATTTACAAAATGTCTTACATGGTATCAAGATCATGACTGATGTTTGTAATCATTTAATATTACCTTATGAAAACATGCACATTTGAGCAGTAGATGATTATGGAATAAAGGTGTAAGTATATATCAACTATAGAAGAAAAAGGGCAAAAGGAGAAAAAAATTGAGATCATTCAATTATAACCTTTCTTCTCCAAGCCTTTTCCCAATATTTTCAACTAACCCTTCTCAGTAACTCAGCACCTGTTAGCAGAAAAATCCCATGTAGTGATACAGTAAGAATAAGAGCTAACATGATCAAAACCTTATAGTATGAATGCCAAAGATGTCACCAACTCCAAGAATAAATTCTATTAAGTTAGAGCAAAAGTTGAACAAATGAAAAACATTGATTTTTGGCAAATGTTTACACAAGCTCTATCTTTAATTGCATTTAAAATAATGCTAAGATATTTCATTTAAATCCTAACACAAGAGAGCATTCAGAATACTTCTAAATTCCTTGGGGAGACTAAGGATAAAACTGCTAAAGAAATAAAGGAAAAAAAGAGACAATTAAGCATCATTCAGTTAATAGTATGCTTACACACAGACACATACTCCATTATCTTTGCCAAGAAAACCACATAAATTTTGTTCACAGAGTCAAAGAGACAAATGAAGGACTGAACAACAAAATATATTCTTACTGAAATTCTCAGTGAAAATTCTTTCTCCTATATTCTTTCTAGTTTAAGAGGAAAAAGAGAATCCCTCTACAAAAAGAAAATATTTAAAACTTAGGGGAAAAAAGCTATGTATACTGTTGTGTGAAAATAGCATTCTGCATCCTTGTTTCTTGCTCATACTCTTGCTATTTTATTTAATATATATCTACATTAATGTACCCATCTTTGAATAAAAATTCATGAAAGTAAACAGTATGGGTTTTCCTTAAATAAGCATTCTATTCAAGGATCTCTTTACATCATGCACTTAGGAACATCTCACAATGTAACCAGGGAACAAGTCATTTAGTCTCTTTCAACATTTATTTCCTCATCTGTTGAAGGGAAACAATAGTAGTATCTACCTAACAAAGTTGATTCAAAAACAATCACTTTGTGAACCTGAAATTAATATATAAAAGTCAGCTATTCTTTTTATAGACAATGATTTTCTTTCCAAATCTTAAAAACCTGATGATCCAAAAATACAAGGAGAGTTTTCAGCTCACCAAAGTATTATCAATCTGGTAGCACGAAAAGGATATTACCTTAAGAAATTTGGTGATGATGTCCATGTCTTTATGATCATCCCCCTTTCCTAAGGATTCCCCCAATGCCTAAAGGAAGAAAATAAAAAGGGCCCCTAATTTTTAGTTGAGAACAAAAGGCAATGTTCAGAGTTTATAAATATATATACATATGGCCTAAAACATGAGGTTTGCTTTACATTCATAAGTCTCTTACATATCATTTCAGTTTTCAAATCTGATGGAATTTCAAAGTAAATAGAAAAAAAACTTTTCAACTAAAATTTTAAAAAAATATGAAGCTGGTTTTTGGACACACACCATTTCAAATTTTGATACAATATATAGTTTCACAAGAAAAATACTTGCTGCAAAGTCATTTCAACACTGCAACATCTAGACCTACGTGGTAGCACAATAGTTAATAAGGATTAACAAGAATTCTTTAAATTTTACTCTTCTGGAACATCAAAATCACTATGTTCTATTCACAAGACATGTTTTATGAATAAATTAATTGCTACAGATCACCTCTAATTCTTCAATGGTGGTGTTTTCTTCATGGACTTTCAGATCATTCTGTGTGTCCTCTTCTCCTGGTTCTTGACCACCAACAATTTCATTAAGGTATTGTTGATCAATCTTATCCAAAGCTGCCTTCAAGTCATTCCTCAAACCCTAGGAATAGTACAAAAATGTCACTAACACTAAATTTTACAGAGGAAGTTTCACCTTTTATTTTTAATTAGTTATATCAGGTCAGATTTTAATTAGGTTAAATCGTGCTAGAGAGTACAAATTCTGTGTATTTTTTAAAAAACAAATATAAGAAACAGGATTCAAAAGTCTGAATAAACTGAAAATGATTCAAATGAGAATCAACCTTGTTAAAAACAGATATTTTTCTCAGGATTAATTTTTCTAAACATATCTGCACTTGAAGGAATAGCA